>NW_025963902.1:1490000-2090000 GCF_023055435.1 Haliotis rufescens
GTCAAGTCTAACACCACCATATTCCTTGGTGCGACTTTTTGAAAATAGGATATTTTGACAAGGAATGCTATAGATTTCGATTTTGAAAATAGATAACACTTTTAACCTGTATGTTATAAATTGACCCCCCCCCCCCCCCCCGTTTCATTGCGACTTCTTACACCTTCATTAGGTAGATGACAAGATGCGAGAACCCGCCACCACACACACACACACACACACAGACAGACACACACACACACACACAAACAAACACACACACAAACACACACACACAAACACACACACACACACAAACACACACACACAAACACACACACACACAAACAAACACACACACACATACGCACATACATACATACACACACATACAAACACGTGCGCACGCACGCACACATACACACACAGCCACAGACTCAGGCACGCTATCCATGTTAACTATCGATATTGAGCTTTTCGTTCATGCATTGCCTTCAGTCATACACGAGCAAGTGAACAAGGGGTTTATACAAGCGAGTGATCCATGGCTATAAACAAGCGAGTGAACTAGGAAATATATTGCTCTGGAAATATAAACATGCCCAATATATTAATAATATTTGTAACCCTGTGATTTGTCTCTGATACAATGCATTATGTTTACAATAGAGATATATTTATATGTCATTCTGTTTACAGAAAGATAAAATAGCATTTCATCGTTGTGTATTAAACTTTCTGTAGCAAAACGGCGACATTATTCTTAATTTCAGGATATTTTGAGAATGTTTACTTTCTTATCTTGGAGCAGCCAATGATATATCAACATTGCATTATTTTCATCTCCCAGAAATCTTTTTTTCTCTAAACGCTTATGTACATGTGCAACTGTTTGAAGTGACGTCAAACATAATTACCATGTTGCGTGAACTCAGGCTATAAATAAAGGAACAAGAAAAATGCGCTCTGAAATAGGGTTGGCTGAGCACAGTTCCAAAAGAATTTAAAAAAATCAAAATTGATGTATAAAAGACATACAAATCGCGTTGTAAAAATACTGCTCGTTATTGGGGAAATATAAGCAAACAAAGTGAAAAAGGGATGGAACCCTCTTGGCCTGCCTTGCAGTCTTTCATCATTGAAATGAGTGACAGGCTGTCAACAGTAAAAGGGAAAGACTTTTCTATTGACGTATTTGTGTCACATTTGGAAATACTGCACCAGAAGATCCATAACCAAAGTGATTGAAACAGCTTTAAAAATGCAGTAAACTACGGTTATAACGAACTCACTAGGACCAATATTGTTTGTTCGTTATATCCATAGTTCGTTGTAAGCGTTTCAACTAAAGGTTACCGCAAATGGCCGGGACCAAAAACAACAGTTCGTTTTATCCGTCACTTCGTTATAAGCGTGTTCGTTATAAACGTAGTTTACTGTATATAATAACCAGTGACCAGTCTTTCTTCTGCGGCAAACAGAAAACATCTTTTTCCCAATCTTAAACATCAATATTATTGCAACCTGCTTCCTTCAGTAAACTGATGCTTGAAACCACGTTTTCCATTTATATCTGATTCAAATTACTAATAATATACCATCTCTTTACTTGATGGAGACACACGTGAGGATCGCCTTCTACAGTGTTGGTCGTATTACGATCTTCTCAGAATACCGTCACGAGACATAATTTGTTTAAACTTGTTGAAAAGTTCGTTAATTGTGTTATTGGATTCCTTCTATGAAACAGCTGTCTATATTCAGACATATGAGGTAAATTATTCAGGAGTATTATTGATAAAACTAATTTAGATCCATTAGATAATGCAAACAGTGTCCTGGGCGCATGCTCCAACATACACTATGGGTTCAGCAACAGAATCGATATGTGTCAATAAGTATGTGTTATACAAGCGAGTTTCTTTTCTAAATGCTTAGGAGGTGTGATCTGAAGTGGGTTTGTTTGTGGTGGTAACTGGTTTGAAAACACAGTGATAAATCGGGATAGACAATGATAAAAGAAATCAAAACGTGTCAAAAATGAAGAACGTTATGTATTCAATTCACACATAACTCCGATGCACACCACAAAATGTTGTAGTTAGAGTGTTGTAGTTAGAGTGTTGTAGTTGACACCTAGTTCTGAATGTATACATGTTTATTTGTTGCAAAGGGGGAGTGTGTGTATGTGTGTATGTCTATGTGTGTATGTGTGTGTGTTTGTGTGTGTGTGTGTGTGTATGTATGTGTTTGTCTGTGTGTGTATGTCTGTGTGTGTATGTGTGTATGTCTATGTGTGTGTGTGTATGTATGTGTTTGTCTGTGTGTGTATGTCTGTGTGTGTATGTCTATGTGTGTGTGTGTGTGTGATTGTGTGCGTGTATGTCTGTGTGTGTGTGTGTCAGTGTGAGTGTTTATGTATGTTTGCTTGTGTATGTCTGTCCTGCTGAGTGTATATATGTCTGTGTGTGAGTGTATCTGTGTGATTGTGTGCGTGTATGTCTGTGTGTTTGTGTATCAGTGTGAGTGTTTATGTATGTTTGCTTGTGTATGTCTGTACTGCTGAGTGTATGTATGTCTGTGTGTGAGTGTATCTGTGTGATTGTGTGCGTGTATGTCTGTGTGTGTGTGTGTCAGTGTGAGTGTTTATGTATGTTTGCTTGTGTATGTCTGTCCTGCTGAGTGTATGTATGTCTGTGTGTGAGTGTGTCTGTGTGATTGTGTGCGTGTATGTCTGTGTGTGTGTGTGTGTCAGTGTGAGTGTTTATGTATGTTTGCTTGTGTATGTCTGTCCTGCTGAGCGTATGTATGTCTGTGTGTGTCAGTGTGAGTGGCCGTGTGAGCGTGCGTGTGTGTGAGTGTGTGTGTATGTCTGCATTTGTGTGAGAGTGAGCGAGTGTGTATATGTCTGCGTGTGTGTGTCAGAGATTGAGAGTGTGTGTGTGAGTGTGCGTGTGAGAGTGAGAGTGTGTGTATATCTGTGTGTGTGAGTGTGTGTATATCTCTGTGTGTGTGTGATAGTGAGAGTGTGTGTGTATATATCTGTGTGTGTGTATATCTGTGTGTGTGTAATAGTGAGAGTGTGTGTATATATGTATGTGTGTGAGTGTGTGTATATCTGCATGTGTGTGAGTGAGAGTGTGTGTGTATATCTGTGTGTGAGAGTGAGAGTGTGTGTGATTGAGAAAGTGTGTGTGAGTATATCAGTGTGTCTGAGTGAGAGTGTGTGTATATCTATGGGTGAGAGTGTGTGTGTATATATCTGTGTGTGTGATAGTGTGTGTGTGTGTATATCTGTGTGTGTGTAATAGTGAGAGTGTGTGTATATATGTATGTGTGTGAGTGTGTGTATATCTGTATGTGTGTGAGTGAGAGTGTGTGTGTATATCTGTGTGTGAGAGTGAGAGTGTGTGTGATTGAGAAAGTGTGTGTGAGTATATCAGTGTGTCTGAGTGAGAGTGTGTGTATATCTATGTGTGAGAGAGAGTGTGTTGTATATCTGTGTGTGTGAATGTAAGTGTATCTGTGTGAATGAGTGAGTGAGAGCGTGTGTGTATATCTGTGTATGTGAGTGTATGTGTATATCTATGTGTGAGAGAGAGTGTGTTGTATATCTGTGTGTGTGAATGTGTGTGTATCTGTGTGAGTAAGTGAGTGAGAGCGTGTGTGTATATCTGTGTGTATGTGAGAGAGAGAGTGTGTGTATATCTATGTGTGAGAGAGAGTGTGTTGTATATCTGTGTGTGTGAATGTGTGTGTATCTGTGTGAGTGGGTGAGTGAGAGCATGTGTGTATATCTGTGTGTGGGACTGTGTGTATATCTGTGTGTGTGTGATAGTGAGAGTGCGTTTGTATATTTCTATGCGTGTGATAGTGAGAGTGTGTGTGTATATCTGTGTGTGATAGTGTGAGTGTGTGTGTATATGTGTGTGATAGTGTGAGTGTGTGTGTGATAGTGAGAATGTATTTGTGTATATCTGTGTGTGTATATATCTGTGTGTGTGTTAGTGTGTGATAGTGTGTGTGTGTATATATCTGTGTGTGTGTGATAGTGAGAGTGTGTCTATATCTGTATGTGTGTGAGTGTGTGTGTGAGTGTGTGTATCTGTGTGTTTGTTAGTGTAATAGTGAGAGAGAGAGAATGTGTGTGTGAGAGTGTGTGTATATCTGTGTGTGACTGTGATAGTGAGAGTGTGTGTGCGTGTGTGTGAGAGAGTAAGTGTGTGTATATCTTTGAGTGTGAGTGTAATAGTGATAGTGTGTGTGAGAGAGAGTGAAGGTGTGTGTGAGAGTGAGTGTGCGTATATCTTTGTGTGTGTATATCTCTGTGTGTGAGCGTAATAGTGAGAGTGTGTGTGTGAGAGGGAGAGTGTATGTGAGTGTGTGTGTGTGTGTAATAGTGAGAGGGTGTGTGTGAGACTGAGAGTGTATATCTGCGTGTGTGCATCTGTGTGTGAGTGTGATAGTGAGAGTGTGTGTGTGAGTGTGTGTATAGCTTTGTGTGTGTGCGAGTGTATATCTGTGTGCGAGTGTATATCCCTGTGTGCGTGTGTATATCCCTGTGTGTGTGTGTGTGTGTGTGTGTGTGTGTGTGTGTGTGTGTGTGTGTGTGTGTGTGTGTGTGTGTGTGTGTGTGTGTGTGTGTGTGTGTGTGTGTGTGTGTGTGTGTGTGTGTGTGTGTGTGTGTGTCTGCGTGTGTGAGGGGTAAGGGGGAGCCGTCCTGCATCACCACAACTCTCTCTAACTCCCGCCCCCAACCCGTCTGTGTGGGGTATTTTAAGTAAGTTGATGGGTGTTGGAGTGACGTTGGTTTCTGCGTTCTCTCGTCACGCCGGATTCCACGTAGTTGCAATGTGTGAAACTCGTTCTCGATAAATATTACCTAAACTCCGATCATCACGTCAATCCAACAGTGTGCATTATCTGTCGACGCTGTCGTCTTTGATCTCGTCACAACCCGTTTGACAATAAATGACACATATGTTCCCGTGTTCCAGGTTTGTGTGAATACGTATGTATAATAATAGATAATAATGATAAAATACATTTGTATAGCGCAGCATTCACAGTGCATAAGTGCTCTGTGCGCTGCAAATGACACTTCGAGTAAGTGAGAATATTTTTTAACAGGTGGATCTTGATGTTTTTCTTGAAGAAGAGAAGGGGGGTGATGAGGAAGTCTCTATAGGGAGGGGGGGGGGGGGGGGGGGGGGGGGGGTTGTTATTCCACTTGGAGCTTGCTGTGTAGACGAAGGATCTGTACCTGTCGTCGCAGATCATAGGAACTATCCATGCATTACAATCACCTCCGTATGTCTTTACGAATAATAATTTTGATTTGAGAACAAAATCATGTTAACCGGCGTTCTTGTTCAGGCATGAACCACCAGTTGCTGAATTATTTTGGACAAAAATATCACACTTGATATCGATATCCCAATAAAATACCCAAACCAGCTGTAATGAGTAGGCCTCTAGAAACACAATATGCAGGGTCATGTCCTCGAAACAACGGTTCATCTGTCTGACAGACATTCCAGCATGGTTTCGAGTTTACAAAGACTGGGTTCTGTCTAATGAAGCATGACATATCCAAGGTCCTACAGCCGTTACATTGTGTAACATGTTCCAGGAAGGTCGTACGTATGTATAACCAGTCTCTACTCACATGTTCGTACACCTGTTTTGAATTGTATGGAGTTTACGACGACACGAAGGTCATATGGATGTACTTACCACCACTTAACATTTACACAGACGTGCCTTGTATACTGTAGCAGTCTTGCTGATTTAAGAAGATATCAATTTTAGGTTGGGTAGAATCCTATTTTCCTTGGTTCGAATCTCAGAGACCCCTTATAATGATTCTTACTTTGTTAGCACCATACCCGTGCTCGTGGATTTACCAAGTTGGATAACGTATCACTGCATGACTTCGGGCTTTCCTCCCACTTTAAGCTACACGCTGCAGCTGAAATAATATTCATCCCCCCGTCCACAATTGTGGTGAAATATTTACAGTTGGAGTGGTATACAAAACATGATCTCATATTCATGTCCCTTCCTTTCGCAATAGAATATTTTTATGTAATGTATTCATTTAAAGAAATTTAAGTTTGTATATTCATTAATGATACCTTTCAAATATTTAACTCCGTTGACGCACCTTGTATACATGAACTAGAACCTTGAACTAGTACATTGGCTTTCACACACAAAATACCCAAACCCATCACTTGCATGGTCCTATCAGCAGGGGATCTTGTAGGGTTCTCGGTAACGACATCAAGTCGATGGCATGAGGTATATACAATTTTGCTTTCCGCACGCACGCACGCATGCACAAACAGAGACACACACAGAGACACAGGGAGACAGAGAGAAAGACACAGAGAGAGACACAGACACAAACATACACACACAGACACAGACACAGACACACACAGACACACACACACACACACACACACACACAAACACGCGCGCGCACACACACACACACACGGAGAGAGACACACAGAGACTCTCACACACACACACACACACAGAAACACAGACACAAAGAGAGAAAAAGAGAGAGACAAACACAAACACACAGACAGACACAGACACAGACACACACACACAGACAGACACACAGACACAGACACACACACACACACACACACACACACAGAAACACAGACACAAAGAGAGACACAGAGAGAGACAAGCACACACACACACACAGATACACACACACACATTATTCACCTGAAAACACACGGGAGCATGTAGCACAAGTCAAAACAGGGAGTTGCATTGGACATCAGTTTTGTCACTGATGGGTCACACCTAGCAATGTCCTCCACATGTCTACCATGAAACGTTTTGAAAGCTTTACTCAGGCCTTGCATGTTGTAACCTTGCATGTTGTAACCTTGCATGTTGTAACCTTGCATGTTGTAACCTTGCATGTTGTAACCTTTCATGTTGTAACCTTGCATGTTGTACCTTGCATGTTGTAACCTTGCATGTTGTAACCTTGCATGTTGTAACCTTGCATGTTGTAACCTTGCATGTTGTAACCTTGATCAAACAATTCAGAGCAAAAGCTGAACATGATGTTCTTCGAAATTGTGGTTGGAATACCATGCACGATTGTACCTCAAAGTTGTATCATGTAGACGCCCAGGGCTGGGACTGTAGGAATATTGCTCGACAAGTTGACTATTGGAAAGTTGAAGTCATCCATAGTTCCATTGATTAATGTACACATTCACGGTGATGCGAACAACAAATCAGTGAGGTTGTGCTCATTCGACAACACTTTTTAACCAATCAGATCAGAGAACATTCCCACATGTTACATTGCATTTTATGAATGTACTGTGAATATATATAAATGCATATTCTGCAGTTCCTTATACTGTGGCGTCGCCTATGTAGGATTTCACGGGTTTGAACGTTCAATGTATGTTTAAATAAGAATAAAACATACCTTTAATGCACTGACAGTGATTGTCATTGACCTTGTGGTTTATAGGACATAATTACTATGCTTGCTTGTTCGTGTAAGCACCCGTACGTCTCGCTCAGTGGTCAATATGTGTACTACATTGCGTAGATCGATGCTCATGATATCAATCACTGGATTGTCTGGTCCAGACTCGAATATTTACAGACCGTCGTCATATAGCTGTATTATTGATGAGGGCGGCGTTAAACAAACGAACAAGCAAACTACTTATACATGTATCATTTTTGTGCAATGACATGACAGTTTCTGGTTCCGTGTCTTAAGTTTCCATTTGACTTCATGATTGCATTGCGCAAACGTAGCCGTGGTTGTTCTGTAACAGGATTAGTACAGTGATATGTTACACAGTACGAGCAGGCTCTTCTGAATTGATGCAAATGATTACAATCTGATATACGATAAATGTCAAGCTTTCTTTTATAACTATTAACGAACATATACACTGACTGGTAGATGTCTCGGTCGAGCCCATCAAAGACTGCGTGTGTTCTTGTGTCATATCTCTTTGTAACCTTTTCCCTTTGTTTTGATTCACACAGCTCGAAATGTGCGATTTTTGGAATTTGAATTAGCAGTCAGCATGCGAGCAAAAGGTTTGACCTTCTGTTGTCAATAGCAAATAATGACCTAATACTCGGCGGTAGCTATATCACCTCCACGTTCAACTGTCGTCATTAACTAAATATTCAATGTTTATGATCACACAAAATTCTTTTCTCTTTTGGAATATGACGTTATCGTCTTTTTTTTATAATTATGTTTTTATACTTCAATCAGATACAGAGCTATTAATCCAGAAAACAAACCTTTTTCTCATTCAGAATATATTTAAATTATGTATAAAACATATTTAGGTATCAAATTTCAGTTTAATAACTGCTCATTAATGCATTAATGCCCATATATATGTTTCTTGTTTCTCAGTCAGCCGTTTAATGGGCCTGCATGTCAAACACGGCCATAACAGCTACAATATATGGCCGTCAGATAATCCAAGAAAGAATTCTTATTGCACTTTTTCATAACACACTATCAGCGGATCTGTTGTGGTACGATGTTGAACAAGAACATTAACCTAATGTTATACATTGAGAACTCCACGCGCGCATAATTTGTGAATATAACACGGCAAGGCCAGAGAACACACGGTCTGAACAATCCGCCGAAAGAGACCCCATGGGCGCAAAAGGCACAACAGAGGCAACAATTACATAAATTGATCCTGAAAAGAATGATTAACTTAACGGTTCGAACCAAAGGCTGCTTTGTGCTGCTCTTCACGGAAGGCAAGACCACGACTAATCTACTGGGAGTACAGCGTCCATCAGTAACGGTTCCGTGAATTTGGCAACACATTAACATTTACATAGGTTTGCGTGAAATATGATATGTGATCATCAGGCGTGCCAGCATGAAATGTTTAAAAGATACTCTGCTACTGCTATAAAATATTTTCGGTTCGTTATCTGAGAAGATCCAATGATAGACTGGTTACAACATGAAATATCAACCCAATTACTTATAAATATAGTTTGTTTGTTGTTTAACGCCGCACTCCGCAATATTCCAGCTATGACGGCGGTCTGTTAATAATCGAATCTGGACCAGACAATACAGGAATTGATATCATGAGCATCGATCCACGTAATTGGGATTCGATGACGTGCATCAACCAAGTCAGCGAGCCTGACCACCCAATCCCGTTAGTCGCCTCTTACGACAAGCATAGTCGCCTTTTAGGAAAGCATTTGGTTGCTTAAGACCTATTGTACCCCGGATCTTCACGGGTTTATAAATTTAGATATAGAAATAAATATTCATGGTATGACAAGGCATTGCTTTCCGAGTCGTCTTTCGTCCATTCGTTGTGTGGGTTGTGTCCCTTGGCATGGCAGAACCCTGTGATCGTGGGTTCGAATCCCAGATTCCCCCTGACTTTGTTTCCTGGTTTGTCAGCACCATTCCCATGCTCGTGAGTTTCACCCAAGTGGCAAACGTTTAAATCCTAAACCCTCCCCCATTAAGATGTCACGTCGTGACAAACTGAAATACCGCGGCTTTACGCTGATTCTCAAATTGAAATACAACTTATAATCTCTGATTCATGTAAACCCACTCACTCATGAAAAAAACATGTGAATTTTTTTTTGTAAATTGCATTTTATTTATGTTTGATTTCAACGTTCAAGTTTCGCATATTTCTTGCTTTGGTTTTCGGGAAGTGACGTCATTGTAGCTTTTTTGGATGGCAGTGGAACTGATAGCTTCCAGGTTGTCTTGTACTCTGAAGCTAACCAGAGCTAGTGCGTGCGTCCTACTTAGAAGAGTGTAAAGTCTACCGGAGTAATTAAGCCCAAGCGACATGATAAATTGAGTTTAACGTAATGCATCGGAAGTTCGCGCTGTCGTCCAAGACAAGGTCAGTTCACTAGGTGGCGCGGCGAGAGGAGATCCGCAATCGTTGGTGATATGGCAATAGCGTGCAGAGCTTGTCGTACACCTCCACTGAGAGCCTTGATATCAGGAAATCACTCCGGCACTTCGTCCTGCTAATAAATCCATCACACCTTCTCAACATACAATATTGAACATAAATTGATACATAATACAATGCTTTCTCCCAATGATATACACTGTTCTCTCCTTGATATACACTGTTCTCTCCTTGATGTACATTGTTCCCTCCCTTGATATACACTGTTCTCTCCTTGATATACACTGTTCTCTCCTTGATGTACGTTGTTCCCTCTCTTGATATACACTGTTCTCTCCTTGATATACACTGTTCTCTCCTTGATATACACTGTTCTCTCCTTGATGTACATTGTTCCCTCCCTTGATATACACTGTTCTCTCCTTGATATACACTGTTCTCTCCCTTGATATACACTGTTCTCTCCTTGATGTACATTGTTCCCTCCCTTGATATACACTGTTCTCTCCCTTGATATACACTGTTCTCTCCTTGATATACATTGTTCCCTCCCTTGATATACACTGTTCTCTCCTTGATGTACATTGTTCTCTCCTTGATATACACTGTTCTCTCCCTTGATATACACTGTTCTCTCCTTTATTTACATTGTTCCCTCCCTTGATATACACTGTTCTCTCCTTGATATACACTGTTCTCTCCCTTGATATACACTGTTCTCTCCTTGATGTACATTGTTCCCTCCCTTGATATACACTGTTCTCTCCCTTGATATACACTGTTCTCTCCTTGATATACATTGTTCCCTCCTTGATATACACTGTTCTCTCCTTGATGTACATTGTTCTCTCCTTGATATACACTGTTCTCTCCCTTGATATACACTGTTCTCTCCTTGATGTACATTGTTCCCTCCCTTGACATACACTGCTTTCTCCAATTGATACATAATGTTCTCTCTCTTGATATACGCTTTTTTCCCCTTGATATACGCTGTTCTCTCCTTGATATACGCTGTTCTCTCCTTGATATATACTGCTTTCTCCATATGATAAACAGTGTTCTCTCCTTGATATACGCTGTCCTCTCCTTGATAAACACTGTTTTCTCCCTTGATATTCATTGTTCTCTCCAAGACGTACACTGTTGTTTACCTCGATATATGCTAATCTCTCCTTGATATACACTGTTCTCTCCTTAAAATACACTTTTCTCTCCTTGATATACACAGTTCTCTCCTTCATATATACTGTTCGCTCCTTGATATACACTGTTCTCTCCCTTGACATACATTGTTCACTCCTTGATATACACAGTTGTTTACCTTGATATACACTGCTCTCTCCCTTGATATACACTGCTCTCTCCCTTGATATACATTGTTTTCTCCTTGATATACACTGTTCTCTCCCTTGATATATACAACCCTCTCCTTGATATACACAGTTCTCTCCCTTGATATACGCTGTTCTCTCCTTGATATACACTGCTCTCTCCCTTGATATACATTCATTTCTCCTTGATGTACACTGTTCTCTCCCTTGATATATACAAACCTCTCCTTGATATACACTGTTCTCCCCTTGATATACGCTGTTCTCTCCTTGATATACGCTGTTGTCTACCTTCATATATACACGTCGCTATATAAGTGCAATAATCTTTGGCAAATGACAAATGTTTCCACTCATTTGTTTGTTGTTTGGACTCAGGCTGGAAGTGGTGAACCCAGGTTCCTTCCCAGAGTTCCCTGAGTCACATATCATTGCAAGAATCTTCCTGGATCAACTTCAAACAGCTAGACTATCCCCTGACAGGCGGCTCGAGTGTTTTGGATCAGATGGAAGAAGGTTTGTAACCCAACAAGCTGATGCTTTCATTGCCAGAGCTTCTGTAATAATGGAATATACTCTCTCTTGGGAAATGCCTACTTAACTAGCAAACTGACCCTCAGTCAGTCATTCGCCGTTCGGTCATCGTGGATTCTGAGGATCTCTGTTGTTGTTGACCAGACAGACCCTCCAAGATGGGGTCGCCGTCCAAGCTCTCTCCTCAACCCTCTTTACGGTGACATAGAAAGTGACTCCTTCCCTAGTGTTGTACTCATATCTTCATGGATGGTGTTTGGTGCGAAGCCGTTTCTGCCAGTACTTGATCAGTGCACGTTCCTCAAGTTTGTTTATTCTCCAAAAAAAACAAAAACATGTGATGTCTACAACATAAAAATTCACTATTTCGCCATTCCTTCTATGTAAGGCTCAGAACATCAGCCCGAACTTTTATTCATTTCTCTACCTGTTTTGTACACAGAAACCATGTTCGGCTGTTTTAAAATGGAGATTGAATTGCCATATCACCATGCATGCGTATGCATGTATTGTTAAATCGATGTATGCATGGGTGGTTGAATGCATGGGTGGCTGGCTGTTTGTATGGCTTATTATTAGTAGTAGTACTGTTGAGATATTACCTTTTAAATAAGCGATGAGGTAATGCAAGAGGAATTTGTCCTTATAAATACAAGGCGTATTTCGCGCCGCCCGTGTGGAATTGCTCGGGGCTCTGACACATGCTTCAACACGACGCAGCAGCAAAACACGGACTTAAAACAATTAAAATACAGACTTCCCTATGTATACATGGATTGGGAGTCGCTGGGTCTATGAAGTACAGACAGGGTGCCAACACGTGTCAGCCTGCTGTCTGTTGCTGCCTCCGACAGCAAGACAGATGACCATCACGTATCATGCTCTGCCGTCTTTATGACGCCGTTTTGGAGTGAGTGAGTGAGCTGGATTTTAGGCCACGTTTAGCATGTTAGGCATGAGGATTAAAAAAATGGACATCAAACAGTGCACCAACGTGAGAGTCGAACCCGGGTTTTCGACGTGACGAGCCAACGCTTTTAGCAATTGGTTACCCCACCACCCTACCTCCGTTGGTAAATATCTTCAGAAGCATCCCGAAACATTACATAATATTACTGACTGGAAACAGTGATTCCTTTTAAGGAGTGTGCACACGTACGGGTGGCCCAAAGGTATAAGGCGCAGGAAATCGCTGAGCAGAAGATTCCCGATTTTGACCTTTGGCATTTTGGTGTAGAGTATGATGACCTAGTGACCTTGTGACCTTCTGACCTTCTGACCTCGTGACCAAGGGTCACCTGCCTGCCGGACACGTCATGATGTGACCTAATGAACTCTCACTGACACATCAACTCGTGGGAGTCCGGGTTCGAATTGGTACCCATCGACCTTTGATGGTCGTTAGAGGCGGTTAAATGGATAAAATGGTCAAGTTCGGTGACTCGGTCGGTTGCGTGTCATCGTACCCGGACGGGCTGGGACTCTACACACAATATCAATCACTGGTTTGTCTGCTCCAGACTCGATTATTTACAGGCCGCAGTCATATAACTGGAATATTGCTGCATGTGGCATAAACAAAGAGAAAACATAAACGCATTATTCAACACACACGTATAGACAAGAAAACGTCCGCTTACCCGTATACCATTTTTTGCATGGATGTATATATCATTAATGTACTCCACTAATGAAAGGTTCATTGATATTTTGTTTCCGTTTAACTCGAAGGAATTTCTATTCCATTTGAGTGATGATTAATGTTCTTCCATTTATTCCCAGGGTCAAGGTTGACGTAGTGGGGGAACACTCTTCAGTTCGTGCCGACTGGCGTCCCCTTGTCGCGCCAGGATCCGCTAGCCATGTGTCAAGTGCCAGATGCCTTGGTCTGTCACCACCAACCCATGTTCGCTTGTTTCACCATGTCATACATGCCCAGTATGGATTTGTCGAACACTTAACATACACAGGTGATATAACTGAAAATAATCAGGGATTATTTTGTTTTAACGTAGTTGGCGCAAGGATACACGCCTGAGTGCGCTCGTGCGTGACAGTCTGCACCCTATCGACTGCACTCTGGACGCGTGTGTTCTTGAGACACCATGCATGGGTCGGAGAGCTGGTTGAAAGAACGTTTTACAGATAGTTTAATAACAAAATCAGTTAAAGAAGAATTTTCGAACCCTAACGAACTGGTAGAACATAATATAAGTGACATGGAGAGTTTGAACTTCAGACATGCTTAACGCAAGCCGCTCGAGAAAAATATAATGCTCATTACGTAATACAAAGCCCAACATCCCGCCGGCCCATCAGGGAAACAAGTTTGTCCCCAACCATTGACCCTAACACTGTGTATTTTTCATTATGTACATGTGCTTGAGATCGACGGAGAAGTTAAACTGAAATACTGCTTAAACTCACATTAACACATTCATGCAAACTGATAAAAACAAAACAAACACAGGAAACAGGAACCATGTACGGTGAAGCCTCGTTTATCCGGACCCCGTTTATCCGGACACGATCATTGCGGGGTTCACTTTCATGTACACAAAATGAAATTGGATAATTGATAAATAACTGTTGAGCATTTATTCTTTTGTGTCACATTTAATGTTAATTACGTTTTTGATGCTCAATTACTTGTATGTGTGTTTATCAGTAAGCTGAGGCTTTGTGCTGATGTAAACCAAATTTCATTCAGTGTCATCTTATCGTATCTACACACCTTGCAATGATTCGTTCATCCGGCAAGCATCTCCCCGGAGGATGTCAAGGGGAACCAAACAGCCTGGATTAACGGGGCTCATTTACACAGAGTTATTAATGGGCGCGTACCTACGCATCTATGTATATACTAATGTCGACATGAAAGAAAGTATATTTTATTAATGAACCTGAATATGATTGATTCATTGATATACACGCTGTTATATAGCTGGAGGGGTTTCAAACAGAAGAGACAAGATGATTAATCCGCCTGTCCGACTGGCCTGGGGGAACGCTTGACCCAGGGCTCGTCTAATGAGGGATAGAGACCCGGGCGTTCTGGCACACTTACCTGCCAGGCTGTCCCGGAAACCAACTGTCTTACATTCAACCAAGCGTTAAATGGGGAGCAAAGGTTAGGTTTATCTAGATCTCGTGTTATTTCAAGGTTGTGTCAAGCTTCGTATGCAGTATACCTTCACATAAACAACTATACCGTAGAAACCAGACACCTGTTCTGAATGAATCAGTGTGGATCTTTTGTATTATGTATATCTGAAGGAAACAACTGCGTTTATCACTTCTGTTTGGATATGGGGTATTGGGGTAGCCTAGCGGTTAATTATAAAGTATTCGCTCTTCACGCAAAACTCCGTGTTTGATTCTCAACTTGGAATGGTTATAGAGACACAAGGTTTAAGATGGAGCTATCTCTTCCCTGATCACAGAATCAATAGACATGGGCAGGTTTAAGACGTCATGCTTTGTACAATGATACAGCGTAAATGTGTTAGGTTTCCTGCCGACATTTGAAATATTCCAGTCATATCACAGCGTGGTAATACGGTAATAATGAGTGAGTGAGTGGGGTTTAACCCCGCTTTTAACAGTATTCCAGTTATATCACGGCGTGTCAGCTTAATGTGGGAGGAAAGCCCGAAGTGATGCAGGTCTCAGACGTTTACCAGTTCGGTGAAACCCACGAGCACTGGTATGGTGCTGACAAACATAGAAACATAATCGGGGCGAACGGGGATTCGAACCCACAATCATAGGTTTCTGGCGTGGCCAAGGGACGCAACTCTGCACAGCGAATCGCGGCGCCTTAGACGACTGGGCCACCTGTGCCCCCTAATACCATGGATACAACAAGGGGACTTCACACATTATACGCATTTGATGCGCGTATGTTTGGTACGCGGGATTCGGGGTCTATTTAGAGGATATTCTGGGACACAGATTCAAAATTTAAAAAAATTGTTGTTCGTAAACATTGCCTCCATGCATTTTATTTTATTAGGTACACACACACACCCTTCCCCCTTCCCCTAAAGACGATGACATGCGTGTTATCTAGTTCCGGTTTAGTTTGTTTGCATGGTATCATTGATAAGCCGTTTTAACAGAATTTACCATTATATATTTTTCTGTTCTAGCTTGTCTTGTGTCAATATTATATGCTTTAACAAAACTGGATTATTAACGCTACATACACTGAAAACTCCAATAGAATTCCCAATAGACTGAACATTCCTACGTTCCGAGGATTCGTTAATCCGGTTCTCAACCAATAGAAGGTACGCGTGTGAAGGTACGTCACTTCCTTTGCTGTTGCATGTCATCGTATCCCAATTGCCTACCTCGATCCTCATCGTGTCAATCAATGGACCAGACTCGATTATTTACAGACCGTCGTCATACAGTGTTTATATTGCTGAGTACGGCGTCAAACAAACAAACAAACAAACAAACAATCATCAAATAATACACCATATGGTAATAAGAACGTATGAGTGAGTGAGTTTGGTTTTATGCCGCTTTTAGCTATTTTCCGGCAATATGACGACGGGAGACATATTGTAGACATGTGGGATTCGAACCCGGGCCTTCGGCGTGACGAGTGAACGCGTTAAACACCCTGCTTCCTGACCGCACCCATGCAAATAAGATATCTTAAAACCGGTTGATTTGGACAGCTTACACAACTGTGGCTGGAGGATGATACTCGCGATTGTTTAACGTCCTTGAACCGGCTCTCACATCTCCGTATATTAAATTAAATGCTCCCAAATCAACATGGCGGTAATAGAATTCGCCATGAACAGCCCTGATTTGAGAACATATTCCGCCGTTGTCCCCCACTCAAGCAGCTTCCGATCAGTTACCACAGATGTTCGTCGCCGTCGGTTCTCCGGTCTGGCAGTAACGTCATTACCCCCGCCTTCATCCACTACTGAAATCACAGAGACGATCAATGCGGTTTGTGATGTTTGAAGCACAAACACCAAGTGATTAGGGCGCGCGTCGGTGGGTCACGAAGGATCGGAATAATTGAATCATTTACAGCGGAACCGATAAAATATCTCTGGAATATTGGCTTGAAACATACCATTACACCACGTGCGTCAGAGCTGGCCCATTTCCTTCGTCGAAGACGTCATCGCTAAGGAACAAGATTATGCAATGAGCTGCACGACTCTTAAATTCCTTGTTCAAGGAGAGTCGCGCTAGGGAATGGTTGATAAAATTTGATGACGTAGGTATTTCTTTTTTAAGTCGACGATGCTGCGTCAGAAGTTATCAGAATTCAATTTTTTCAGTCACAACAAATACTGGAGAGATAAAAGGGTAGATGTAGCTTGTTGGTATACGTCATTGTGTCTTGTTATATATGCTAGATTTCCTGAACAGACGTTGCTATTTCAAGTTTATTTATTTTATTAGATCTAGATTTGCCATTATATATATTTCAGAAATAAGCACGTGTATTCACTCATCAATGATGTTTTTGTTTGGAATAATGAATCTAGAAAACGTTTGTTTAATACTCCATACGGTTTTCTATTATTAGCGAGATTAACAACATTTGATTCCGCTTGAGTTATCCTTGTTCGCATGGGGTAGTGAGGGAGTTGTTATTTAGTCATACCACGGCGTGTCAGATCTAGAAATGGGCTTTACACATTGTACCATAGTCGGAGCCGAATCCGGATCTTCGGCGTGATGAGCGAACGCTTTAACTACCAGGCTACCCCACCTCCATAACTATTTCTGAAGAAGATCCGGTTCGCCCCGATTACGTTTCTAGGTTTGTCAGCACCATACCCGAGCTCGTGGGTTTCACCGAAGTGGTAAACGTTTGAGACCTGCATCACTTCGGGCTTTTCTCCCACGTTAAGCTGACACGCCGCGATATAACTGGAATACTGTTAAAAGCGGCGTTATACTCAACTCACTCACTCACTTTCCTTGCACATCAGTTTCTTTACGCCTTCGAGTCGGAATACTTTCTCGGGTTTTCAAGATCGAAACGGCGGTCGGGTAGCCTAGTGGTTAAAGCGTTCGCTCGTCACGCCGAAGACCCGGGTTCGATTCCCGACATGGGTACAATGTGTGTCCCCCGGTGATATTGCTGGAATATTGCTAAAAGCGGCGTAAAACCATACTCACTCACTTAAGATCGAAACAAGTGAATTCGGAAGAGGTTTAACTTAATCTCCAGTTATATCAATGATCTCAATCACATATCGCTCAATGCCAATTCCCTTCCGCTGATTTTCAAGTGAGTGAGTGAGTGAGTTGGGTTTAACGCCGCTTTTAACATTATTCCAGTTATATCACGGCGTGTTAGCTTTATGTGGGAGGAAAGCCCGAAGTGATGCAGGTCTCAGACGTTTACCACTTCGGTGAAACCCACGAGCACGGGTATGGTGCTGGCAAACCTAGAAACATAATCGGGGCGAACCGGGATTTGAACCCACAATCATAGGTTTCTGGCGTGCCCAAGGGACGCAACTCTGCACAGAGAATCGCGGCGCCTTAGACGACTGGGCCACCCGTGCCCCCTTGATTTTCAAGTGAGACCAGTGAGACCGCCTCATCTGTTTCATATTTAGATCTCTGCATAAGGATTCAGAGTGACCAAACACTATCCACAAGTTTGTATGACAGAGATCGATGACCTCAACTTTCGAATCACAGACTACACATCTCGTATGTAAATCGAAAAATGATAAATATGTTTAAATTTTGTACATGTATTTAATAACAATCTTCAGAAAATGTTATGTATTTAATGTTATTAAATGAATGTTGTAAATTGATATCAATTGAATGATCAGTGCTTATACAAATCAATGCTGCGGTTACGGGTATTGTGTTTTGTCTTATCCAAGATGGCGGACGTTTCCGAGCGAAAACGTGTATAACGAACAACGGATATAACGAACGGATTCCTCTGGTCCCTTGTAGTTCGTTATATCCGTGTTCTACTGTATTATAATTTAAATTTAACGATTCTTTGATGTCAAGCAATATTCCAGCAGCTCGAGCCTTTGGTGTCTGCATTTCACAAATTTTGAATTACAATCAAATAGATTTTTTGTGGCTATGGAAAAGATTTCGTCGCTTTTATTTAACAGAAGTTTAATATCACTCTTCAAAGGCATATTTTTGCCACAAGTTTTTTTTTTTATATTATGCTGTACTTGTAAAATAATTTTAAAATATGTGTGAGAAAAAAAGTTGTTAAATATGCTTTTCCGATAAAATAATATAAATGTGCTTTGTTTTGTTTGTTTGTTGTTTAACGCCGCACTCAGCAATATTCCAGCTGTATGACGGCGGTCTGTAAATAATCGAGTCTGGACCAGACAATCTAGTGATTGACAACATGAGCATCGATCCACGCAATTGGGATGCGGTGACATGCATCAACCAAGTCAGCGAGACTGACCACCCGATCCCGTTAGTCGCCTCTTACGACATGCATAGTCGCCCTTTATGGCAAGCATGGGTTGCTGAAGACCTATTCTACCCCGGATCTTGTAAAATGTACACCAAGTTTAGTGTATGGAGACAGTAATAGACATGTGTGAGGGTACGTCACTACGCTCGATATCTACAAACGCATAACTTCCTTGTTTCAATGACGTCTCGCCAATAAACTTAATCACGACCAGCCATCATTATCTGAGGAAGTTAGCGATCACGTCCTCACTGGGAATGACGTCTGACAACATCACTGATACCTCCCCTGTGACATCCCCAGCGGGCATACAGCGGTCTGGTCGTCTGGTGCTGCGACATCAAAGCTTGTTGCTAAGGGGAGACCACTCTGTCTAAATGCGTCACCTGAGCCTTGCGGTTGGTTGTCATGACATTCCAGCCCGTAATGATCGTTCAGATTTACAGATGAAAGCGATATAGTGCACTATCGGCTATAACACGGATGTACATGTATTAAACTAGAGTCTAGTTACGAATTAATTAAAGAAATTCAATGAAACAATGCCAGTTTTCAAAGAATCAGACGATCGCCATATCAGATGTCGTGTAATCTCTTTTGACCATTTCTTAGATTTAAAAAAAACCCAAACAATTCTGAGTTTTTTTAACACGATTTGGAGTGTGTTTCAGTTATATCGCCTGTCAGCTTATTTTGGAGGTAAACATCACGTGATACAGGTCTTAGACATTTGCGACTTTGGTGAAACCCGCGTATGGTGCTGACCAACGACGCACCAGAATCAGCATGTGTTAGGACCCGGGTGGACGGCCATCTGTAAATAATCGAGTCTTTACCAGACAATCCAGTGATTGACATCATGAGCATCGATCTACGCAATTGGGATACAATGACATACATCAACCAAGTCAGCGAGCCGGACAACCCGATCCCGTTAGTCGCCTCTTACGACAAGCATAGTCGCCATTTACGGCAAGCAAGGGTTGCTGAAGACCTATTCTACCCCGGGTATACCAACACCAGTGCTTCATGTGTTCAACTATCAAGGTATGTATACGAACCTTTTCAAAACAGTAAAGACGGAGAGTGAGTATGGTGTTACGCCGCTTTTATCCATATTCCATCAATATCACGGCGAAGGACACACGAGAGAACACTCGGAACCATCCTCTGAATCTCCTGGTCTCCCATGTCGGAAAACCTACACCAAGCCCCGGATCTAGTGCCGTCGTTACAGCGATCTCAAATTACCCGCCCTTGGTTGTCTTTAGCCAAATTGATTTGCTCAACTACTTTGGTTGGCTATATCAACAACTCGACGGCCAGTTCCATTGATTACGATTGAGTTTGCGAGAAATTTAACAATAAACGATTAACTGACACGCAAAAGAAAGCCCTCAAAAGTCCTTGGGATGGAAAGGATGTCTGCATGTCCGCCTCCTTTACCTATTTCCTTGTTCCGTATCTCGACGTTTGATTGGTCGGGAAATTTGCGGGTAATTTGAGATCGCGAGAGCCACGGGAATGGATCTAGGTGTCTCTCTAGATTTACCGAAATGCTAGAACCATACTTACATGGCTAGCTCCCTCACTAACTCGTATTATTGAAAATGTTGCAGTGTAGGAAAACCGGCATTAAAATAAACGGAAACAGAGACTTTTAGGCACAGCAGTTTTGAAATGCCGGAAATTGAATTGAACTCATATTATTTTGCCATGTGTATACAGTATCCATGTTTTTGGTAATTAGAGTTAGCGCCCTTGGCCACGTGACTCTTGAGAAAATTCGATTCAGGAGAAGGATGTCAAGGATGTAGAGTTCGAATGGAAGAGAAAATTACTGGTCGGCGTCTTCAAAACTGTCAATAGCCATCGCAATGAGATACTCAATATGGCGCATATATCCAGACATGAGTGCGTGTTCCGCGTCAGATTGGGATGAAATGTCCACGGGACGTGTACGTGCACAAATGACAGGATATTTAAACCTTCTGTTTCACGAAATGAGTATCTTTACGCCCCGAAGACTGTTCTATCTCACATTCCATAAACACATCACATGGGAATGCAGAATAAACTGGACACGTGATAGCGCCGCGAGGTGCCTAGGTGGTCAGCAGTTTCTATGGTAACCGCACGAAGCTCCGATGACTGAAATTGATGCGTCTGTTTTATACAAACACGTGACAAAACCAGCACGTGGCTAAAGATGTATAAGAACGTGTATATTATATAATATTCCCCATAGACAGCATTCTAGACAGATTCACCAACATGGGGAGTTTGCATTGCGAAAAGATTATTCCGCCACGAATAAAAACGACACGCCGAGTAAAAAAGACATGCATCTGACGTTTGGTTCTTCTGAAGCCATACTTTGAGGTATTAAGGCCTGGTACTTGTGATTACATAACAAACCATCGATGTTATGGATGTGAAGGTCGCGTGGAAACTAGACCTGATGGCAACAGCAGACCATTATTGTCTGATTCTCATGCGAAAGATTGGTGACCTATATTGGTCAAAGTCAGTCTTGGATTGCGACAGACGAAGTAATAGCATAACTACCATCCTCATTAAAGATGTTCAAAGACCATCCCAAGAGCCATCCTCAAGTAGAGATTCAGCGCGCTGAGTTTCGCTACAAGACCTGACTAATGTATTACTGGCGTCAAACACGTGTTTAATTCCTACGTCATCACCATATGCAAATGAGTACTGGTTCGATCGGGATGATATTTGGGGGATGTGTCAGCTGTTTGGAATAAGGTTAATCCCTTCCTATTACAGTCATAAATTGAAGGAAACGCATCTACTAAAAACGTGAGATGTAACTTAATATTCATCATGCAAACATATCGATAATAGAGAACTAATGTCATATTTATTTATAAATGGAAAATAACGTTTTGATACAACCCCTGAAATATTCCGTTTGATGCAAGTCGTCATGTTGTGGGTCATCGTACTAGGTGACAACAATTAGATCACGTCTCTAATTTGTCCCCCGCCCTCTGGTGCCAATTACGATCACAATAATGAGGAGCACCCTCACGTTTCAAGATTCAGTCGCCTTGAGTCTGCGTTCTGCGACGCACAAACTACCAACGTGGTTCCCTCAACGCCCTGGGGATAATACTGTGATGCAATTACTCCCCTTAACCTTTCGCTGTCCCCTTCAAGGCCACATAATGCTTGTAAATCTTTTAAGATTTCCGGCAGTCGTCTTATGTTGCAAGATGACAGAAATTTAACCTGAATGTAATCATCAGAAATGTTGTACACCGTCTTGGTAATATAAAAACGCACCTCGTTTTAATGTCATCAACCTGACTGGAGGATTGCTGTGAGTGCAATGACCTTTGGCGCCCGTGTGGTCAACATTGATGTGATACGTTTGTGACACTTGCTGCTGTTGTGCTAGTTCTAATACTGACACACTTTGCCTTACATCCTACATCAAGCCTAAGTATTAATCTATTTATCTGTATATTACAGTGAAAAGATTTATTGGTGTTTTCAGTATACCGTTATGGCAGGGATGAGACCAATTGACCTATGACCCTTGTGTAGGACATTGGCCTTCAGCAACCCGTGTTTCTCGTTAGAGGCGGCTAACGGGATCCGGTGGTCAGGCTCTCTGACTTGGTTGATGTAGGCCATCGTATGCCAATTGCGTGGATCGATGCTCATGATATCAGTCGCTGGATTGTCTAGTCCAGACACGATTGTTTAAAGATCTTCATATAGCTGGAATGTTGCTGAGAACGACGGTAAACAAACAAACAAACAAACATTCCCGAAAGCAAGACCAAACCATTGTTCATTGGGACATCAGCTATCCAAGACGGCGCAACCCTCTCTTCTGGCATGCGTCATTTAGACGCACCAGGATCCACTGATTTCCAACCAGAATTGGTCAAGTCACATGATTATAAAAATCACCAAACTGTATGACTGGAAACTTTTTATATGAGGAACCAGTGATCACAGAAGAAATACTTTCGTCCAATTTGACCTCAAATATTTCAAAGTTACAAAATAATAGATCGAGTGAAATAACGTTTGATAATTATCGAGTGAGGCGACGACCTGAAAATAACAACAAAATGCAATAAAATCCATTCCTTAACCACAACAAATCCCTCGCGATTCGCTGTGCAGAGTTGCGTCCCTTGGACACGCCAGAAACCTATGACTGTGGTTTGGAATCCCGGTTCGCCCCGATTATGTTTCTAGGTTTGTCAGCACCATACCCGTGCTCGTGGGTTTCACCGAAGTGGTAAACGTCTAAGACCTGCACCACTTCGGGCTTTCCTCCCACATTAAGCTGACGAATATAACTGTAATACTGTTAAAAGCGGCGTTAAACCCAACCCACTTACTCACACTCCAAGTAGCGGTTGAGTGTTGTCGTTAAAACATCACGCATTTAACACCCCGAGATCACATACAAACCACGACTATACTAGACGGAGCCCAGTCGGAGAGGCAATTCCTGAATATTGACTGCACTAAATGTCAGATAAACAAAGTAACGAATCCGCGGACTATTTTAAGTACGTTTACATTTACATAGTGATTTTACAATAATATGCAAGAATCCATGTACGTTTCTTCATAATTGTTTACGGATGCCCAAAATAGCCTCCTGTTTGGATACTTATATAAAGAACCTTGCTCGGACAAAGAAATTGGACTATAGATCGGTTTCCTTTGATCATTGCAGTTTTTGGCAAAGCAAGTGGAGGTTCATGTCTATTTGTAATAACAAACTCCAGGGATGCCACCTGCGCATGCGCATGTGGGTGATCTCCACGTGGGTAACTTGAGGTTGTTATTGGTGAAATAACAAAATGAACGATGAAAGACGTATCTTTTAATGTGTATGTGCTTACACTTGCAATCTGAAGATACGTTTTATCAGCAATGTATCGTTTTACTCGTCACATTGCATCAGTAATACCTGGAGTGTATGTCTTATCAGGAAAGTGGAACGGGTGGCCCAGTCGCCTCAAGCAGCGCAATTCAAATTGCGTCCCTTGGTCACGCCAAGTCTAATGATCGTGGGTTCGAATCCCGGTTCACTAATTCCCGGTCAGCACTATACCCGTGCTCGTGGGTTTAACCGAAGTGGTAAACGTCTAAGACCTGCATCACTTCAGGCTTTCCTCCAACATTAAGCCGTCACGCTCTGACATAACTTGAATAATCATGTTAAAAGCGGCGTTAAACACAACTCACTCACTCTCATCATGAAATGAAGTAAACAAAATAACGCATCTTGGAAGTAGGTTTGTTTGTTAACATCCACCAATATGATAACTGTTAACAGTCACTGCCAAGATTTCTATGTTGTAATCATGATAATATTAATGTTGAATCAAGCAAAAAGTAAATTTTGAAATTACAAGAGAATGAAATGTCATCACAACCAGGCCTCGTATGGCCATATACACTCACCGCCAAAAGAAGCGCGAATATGATACATGTTGGTTAATATATGAAGACTTACATTCAAGAGATTCAATTGGTTCGATGCACAAACGAACATACCGGTATGTAGTGTGAGCCGCAGCTCAAGAACACATCACATGTGACGTCATAGATCTATGACTCCAGAAGCACCATGTGCCTCGTACATGATTAGCGTGTAAAGTTTGGAAATCACATGCAGCATATCGTAATAAGAATAAAGACACTCTGTGGTAACACTTGACTGATTGTTAGCCTTGTCATTAACTGGTTCACATTGGAAACATCTCCTTTTAACATACATGCATGTTTCTATGGTTCGCGTTTCTTTTGGCGGTGAGTATACATACATTTACCAGACGCTTTGAAGAAGTTAGTGAATGAATGTTGCACAACGTCGCATGAGCTATTCGCGGTGATAGTTATGAAGAAAGGATTGAAAATCCTGCACCACAGTCATCAACAAAACTCACAGGAATACTACCAATGGCTGCGTGTGATCACCATTCACATTCGAGGCAGATTGAACGGTTTCACATAAACTGTACGGTTCGTGCGTCACGCGTTTCTTGTTTCAGGACTGCCATTCTAAAATGTACAAGTTTCACGAAGCTCGAGAGTTTCACGCTTCTATATACTTCATTCTTTACAGTACTTTATCAGCATGTAAATGTACTCCACCTGACCACACATTGGACGAAATGTGTTTCTGTGCTCTATTAAAACGTAGACTTGAGTTCAAGGTCATGTGCATTTGAAGATTCGGCAGCAATTTCAATAATATTTGTGACGAGACTGTATATCTTTACAGATTACATATCTGTAATTGTCTATTTACATGACAACAGTTGGATGTTTCAAGGATCGGTTCTACTTACATATGTAGGTAATCGAACCTTGATTTATGTATACCAGACAACTGCTACAACTGCTTGGCTATCCGAATTTTGGTTGTTGTGATTCTTCATAATAATCACCATGCATGTACAAACCACAATAACTTTAGGGGTGGTGGGGTGGTCTGGTGATTAAAGCGTCATGCCGAAGACCCGGGTTCGATATTCCCTACATGGGTACAATGTGTGAAGCCCATTTCAAGTGATCCCCGCCGTGATATTGCTGGAATATTGCTAAAAGTGGCGTAAAACCATACTCATTCACTCACTCACTCACTCACAAACACTGTATATACCAAAGCCATCCATTCCTATAACGCGGCTTTATGTCACCCTACACGCTATGTATCTTATTCCTCACGCTAAGTGATCACAAGGTGGTCACGTGATTTGCTGCTTGGACATTATTGTGAATAAGACGGAGGTACGAAAGGGCGCCTGAAATCGCCCGCAGGAACCCTCACCATTGGCTAGTGTAGACGTTTCCGGAACCCACAGCCCGCGTCAATAGACACCTTTCGATGAGAAACCCCCGTAAAACATTTTCTTATCTGATATATCATCATGTTATCAGACGGTTCATAATGCGGAGGTATTTGTCTTGTCAAAGTATTTTACGGTTAGCTGTAGTCCATTAAGGAACTGTGGGTAAGATTATAGCATGACGATCCCATACATTTGCTATAAAGCACATTGCTTATTGTTATTATTATCCAAACAGATAGCTCGAATACTTCCTTTAAGCTCAGCATAAGATGCATAAGACGAGCTTCATTAACTAGACGTTAAACTGTCATGTTCGCGCTGTGATGATAAATTATGTCGCCTGTTTCCGCCATTGGTAAGTTAGGTCACGTGATGTTTCTTCGACGAATCAGAAACGCGGAAGCGTGAGAATTAAGTATTCCGGCATGTGGGACATGAAAGGAATACTTCGCTGAGGTCAGAGGTCAGAGGAGCTTCTGTCTGACGATGTATCTCAACACAGCGTAGCCTTTTTTGTTTTCTGGTGTTTTTTTCTGACTGTTGAGCCGTTAGCTATTGACGTAGGTAGTCCTTGAATCATAGTTATGTAGACATAGAATGCGACCTAAGTTTGTAAAAACCCAATCCAGGAGTGATGAACTGGCTGTTAAGAAATGTCTCTGACTCATTTCATTTTAATGCATAAACATTTTTTCGAAACTATTCTTGAAAGACTTGGCCGCCTCCGTCTTCCAGTGGATAGAACGTCTACCTGGAGAGTGAGTGAGTGAGTGAGTTTGGATTAACGCCGCTTTTAACTGTATTCCAGTTATATCACGGCGTGTCAGCTTAATGTGGGAGGAAAGCCCGAAGTGATGCAGGTCTAAGACCACTTCGGTGAAACCCACGAGCACGGGTATGGTGCTGACAAACCTAGAAACATAATCGGGGCGAACCGGGATTTGAACCCACAATCATAGGTTTCTGGCGTGCCGAAGGGACGCAACTCTGCACAGCGAATCGCGGCGCCTTAGACGACTGGGCCACCCGTGCCCCCTCATAAAAAGATGGTACTTGTTGTTACCCTGCACGATTGTTTACCTACCGCCGTCATATAGCTGAATTATGGCTCAGAGCGGCGTTAGACAACAAACAAACAACACAAACACTGTTTTCCTCATTAAACGAAGACATTATGTGACTACGAAGCTTCGAGACGAGTGGCTTGGCACTGGAAACCCTCACTGAAGCAGGGTCTGTTGGGTAGCCTAGTGGTTAAAGCGTTCGCTCGTTAGGACGAAGACCCGGGTTCGATTCCCGACATAGTGTCCCCCCGCCGTGAAATTGCTGGAATATTTTCACTCATTGAAACAGACGTGGCGTTGGAATTTTTTTGTTAAACTGTTAGCTCTTGCTACCAGTAACGCATTGTTCTTTAAAGCGGTAGTGTGTAAATAATCCAGTCTGAACCAGCCAAACTAGTGGTTAACAGCATGAACAACGTCACATGCCGTCAAAGAAGGATACCTCCAAATAAGTTGGAATATTGGTACATAGCGTAAGGCAAATACACCGCACAATAACTTCCTTACAAAAAGATTCTGACTATTGAAACGATCTTTTAGCGAGACAACACCAAATAACGATGTCACTACGCCCTCATTCAGTGGCGGGGCGGTCGGGTAGTCTAGTGGTTAAAGCGTTCGCTCGTCACGACGAAACCCCGGGGTCGATTCCCGACATGGGTACAATGTGTGAAGCCCATTTCTGGTGTCTCCCGCCGTGATATTGCTGGAATATTGCTAAAAGCGGCGTAAAACCATACTCACTCACTCATCCAGTGGCTGCCTCTGAAGCCATCAGAAACAGAAGGAAGTACTGCACATGTTAGTTTCTATCACTGTTTCACTCGATGCTGTCAGATCTAAACTGCAGGACAAAGAAAGTATACACTTGAAAATTGGATTTGACACAAAAATTACAAACGTTATCGAAACGTTACTTGGCTGTAAACAGTAGCTGAGACACTGTTTCATTATAACCACCATCAAACACGAGTGTATACTTCTTCAGTGTAAAAAACAAAATGTTCAGGAATTGTGTATATTAAATTCTGTTTACAAACATAACTGAATTACAGGTGAACACATTCATTGAAGTAAATGTATATACCGTATTCGACGTAATAAGCGCCCAGGGCGCTCTCAAAATTAGAAATAGGGGTCTCTTATTAGAATATTATTTTGGTGAAAAAAAAACAGAGTTGAAAGATAAATTTCGTGGATTATGCTGACAGCCTGAACTGTTTATATACAACAGATATATTATAGAATTTAATTGCCCATAATGAAGGGTGCATGTAACACACGAGTGCGTATTATACACGAATAGATAAGTCTTGTGTACATTGATCAATCGGAAGGGGTGCTAATTGGGATTGTTCACTTGCCAATAAATAAACAAATATCGCCGTGGGCGCTTATTAGAGCGGGGCGCTTATTACGTCGAAAACGGTATTCACGAGTCAATGTCTTTCCATTTATGCCAGATCGTAAATTTGTAAGTGCGCCATGTCTAGTGAACGTGTACACACATAATTGATTTATGTTGCAAAAAAAAGAGATTCAATTTCAATTTTACAATCTTACAATCAGTGAATACATTATACAATCACGACAAGAATGGTAACATGCAAATGTCTTGTTTGAACGCCCAACCAAATATTAAACATTTAAGTACACCACCTCTCTCTCTCTGCACTGGGATGACTACTGTCTTGTTTGGACACTCTACCAAATATTAAAGCTTAAAGTACACCACCTCTCCGCACTGGGATGACTACTGTCTTGTTTGGACACCCGGCTAAATATTAATCCTATAAGTACATCACCTCTCTGCACTGGGATGACTACTGACTTGTTTGGACACTCTACCAAATATTAAACCTAAAAGTACACCACCTCTCCGCACTGGGATGACTACTGTCTTGTTTGGACGCTCTACCAAATATTAAACCTTAAAGTACACCACCTCTCCGCACTGGGATGACTACTGTCTTGTTTGGACACTCTACCAAATATTAAACCTAAAAGTACACCACCTCTCTGCACTGGGATGACTACTGTCTTGTTTGGACACTCTACCAAATATTAAACCTAAAAGTACACCACCTCTCCGCACTGGGATGACTACTGTCTTGTTTGGACACCCGGCTAAATATTAATCCTATAAGTACATCACCTCTCTGCACTGGGATGACTACTGTCTTGTCTCACAGCATTCAAGATGAACATTGGAGATGACTAGTCACGCACCGGTCGACGTGGTGTATTTACAACACGCTGAAAGTGACAAGTGGTCATCATTCTCATGTGTTTGTTACGTCCACAATGAGACCATAATTTCTCCCTGGACAGAATAAACAGGAACTTGACAATCGATTTATGGAGAATCCTTGGGAAAACGTGAACTAGTCTGAATGAATATAGATTTCCATGGTATATGTTTGCACAATGATTTCTTTTAAATTATTTTTAACAACGTGACTCATGTTCTGTAATGAATTGCTTAAACACACGCACGACCAACTTTGCAAAACGTTATGCATCGCTCACATAAAGCGTCACCTTTGGCCTTCTTGTCCCTATGAGGGAACACGGTAAATGATAGTGACGTTATCCAAAACGTTATGAATGATAGTGACGTTATCCCACAACGTTATGAATGATAGTGACGTTATCCCACAACGTTATGAATGATAGTGACGTTATCCCACAACGTTATGAACGATAGTGACGTTATCCCACAACGTTATGAATGAAAGTGACGTTATCCCACAACGTTATGAATGAAAGTGACGTTTTCCCGCAATGTATGTAACCCCATGTATGATTTAGGGAATAGACAACGGGCCACTAGGAATTACGGCTTTTCTGTCCCAAGTGCATGAATGGCGTTAATCTCGGGCGTTTAGCGACGGACTTCAATCGTCCACGTGGGATAGATAATCCGTTACTACGAGTTTCGAGTAGGCTGTTCTATATATAACGAACTGACATTTTAAGAGAGGAAAGGAAGAAAAAAGACGGATGAAAAATCTACCCTACAGACAAACGTCACTGAAGGGACCCCATTGTTCAGGTGACGTAATGTTATCAATTGTGACTTCACGAACAATGAGTGACGTCATATCGTATTTGTCTCACTATGGAAGCTCTGTGAGGCTGTAAGGCTTCAATTGTCCAATTAGCATTGAGAATCGCTAAAATGCATTATGTGCAAATATTGGTATGTTAATACACACAATCATTCTACCAATATGAGTATTATTGTGACGTCTCGCAACACGATTACTGATTGTGAGGTCATCTTCATCACCCTGTATGAATGTGACATTATCCCGCAACATGATGTTTGATTGTGGCGTTATCTCTCAACATGATGTATGATTGTGGCGTTATCTCACAACATGATGTATGATAGTGAGGTTATCCAATAACATGATGTTTGATTGTGGCGTTATTTCACAACATGATGTATGAATGTGAGGTTATCCCATAACATGATGTTTGATTGTGGCGTTATGTCACAACATGATGCATGATTGTGGCGTTATTTCACAACATGATGTTTGATTGTGAGGTTATCCAATAACATGATGTATGCTTGTGGTGTTATCTCACAACAAGATGTATTTTATAGGAGGTTATCCCATAAAATGATGTATGATTGTGATGTTATCCCATAACATGATGTATGATTGTGAGGTTATCCAATAACATGATGTATGATTGTGGCGTTATCCCACAACATGATGTATGATTGTGGCGTTATCTCACAACATGATGCATGATTGTGGCGTTATCTCACAACATGATATATGATTGTGAGGTTATCCAATAACATGATGTATGATTGTGGCTTTATCTCACAACATGATGTATGATTGTGGCGTTATCTCACAACATGATATATGATTGTGAGGTTATCCAATAACATGATGTATGATTGTGGCTTTATCTCACAACATGATGTATGATTGTGGCGTTATCTCACAACATGATGCATGATTGTGGCGTTATCTCACAACATGATATATGATTGTGAGGTTATCCAATAACATGATGTATGATTGTGGCTTTATCTCACAACATGATGTATGATTGTGGCGTTACCTCACAACATGATGCATGATTGTGGCGTTATCTCACAACATGGCGTATGATTGTGGCGTTATGTCACAACATTATGTATGATTGTGAGGTTATCCAATAACATGATGTATGATTGTGGCTTTATCTCACAACATGATATATGATTGTGAGGTTATCCAATAACATGATGTATGATTGTGGCTTTATCTCACAACATGATGTATGATTGTGGCGTTATCTCACAACATGATGCATGATTGTGGCGTTATCTCACAACATGATATATGATTGTGAGGTTATCCAATAACATGATGTATGATTGTGGCTTTATCTCACAACATGATGTATGATTGTGGCGTTACCTCACAACATGATGCATGATTGTGGCGTTATCTCACAACATGGCGTATGATTGTGGCGTTATGTCACAACATTATGTATGATTGTGAGGTTATCCAATAACATGCTGTATGATTGTGGCGTTATCCCACAACATGATGTATGATTGTGGCGTTACCTCACAACATGATGCATGATTGTGGCGTTATCTCACAACATGCTGCATGATTGTGGCGTTATCTCACAACATGGCGTATGATTGTGGCGTTATGTCACAACATTATGTATGATTGTGAGGTTATCCAATAACATGCTGTATGATTGTGGCGTTATCCCACAACATGATGTATGATTGTGGCGTTACCTCACAACATGATGCATGATTGTGGCGTTATCTCACAACATGATGTGTGGCTGTGAGGTTGTCCACAACACGATGTATGATTGTAACGTCACGATGCATTTTAACACAGATCTTATCTTGTGCTATAGAAAAAATACGTCACCGGAAAATAACAGGAAACAGATTCAAACCTATCTGCCTTGTCATTGTCTGTGTGTAACACATTCATTATCTCGAAATTATGCCAACCTATTTCCCGATACATTCCACAAAGACGTGGTGTAACGTCAGTGTTATTGTTGTTTTGAGGAAGCGCTACGGGGAAATGTGCTGATCATTAATACCAAACAAACACGGCTGCGACTGATGCGTCATCGCGTGTTACGAAATCGCCGACGGGCAGATGCCAGAGATGAGTGTCACCTTTGCAGCCGTGATCACTCAGTGTTTAATGATTTGCGCTTTTTGCAGACAAATCACCCCGATCCTTCAACACTGATGCATTTCCATTTCGCGTCGATTTAATGGGCTTGCGGTGTTACTGAGGACTTAGGAATCTTAAGTTAAGTTCTTAAGTTTTGTGCATTTAAATCAGTTTCTTGCATTTCATGATGTTTCTTGAGGTTTTCATTTGATGATTTTCAAATGTCAAGAATGATAATTGATTACTGATGGTTTTAAAAAAAACACACCTGAAAACCTCCTTTTTAACGCCCGACTAGTGCATATTGGCTAATATACTGTACCAAGATCGTTGTAAGTCCTGGCGGTATATATGTATGTCTGCAAGTGCCTGTGAATCTGATATGCACATCTAATTTCTCTCTCTCTCTCTCTCTCTCTCTTGACAGTAGCCAGGCTGATTCAACGGTACAGGCAGACAGTGGGGACACAGGACCGTACGACCCCGAGTGACAACACTACTGGAAGACGGTCAGATACGGCTCATTCACCTGCGAAACAGATTCGTAACGGCAACGACGACGGCAGCAACAGCGTTGGGACATACATTTGGCCAACGTACAGTACTGCGACGACTTCGTGCTGCTGGAATCCGAGCGTATCGTCCTTTCCGAGGAATGGTCCTGACTGCTCAACATCGACGCCTTAGACTGCGATGAGCGAGGCAGGTTCGACGCTGGAAAGTGAGAAATTGGCGTCGAGTGTTGTTTTCTGATGAAAGTCGGTTTAACTTGTTTCGAAATGACGGCAGAGAACGAGTTTATCGACGCAAAGGGGAACGTTTGGCTCCTGCGTGTATTCGAGAGGTCCATCCATTCGGCGGGGGAGGTGTCATGGTGTTGGGCGGTATTTGTGGAGATCAGAAGACTGATTAGGTGATTATACAGGGAAACCTGAACGCTGTGCAGTACAGAGACCAAGTGTTGCAGCCAATTGTGCTTTCGTTCTTACAAAACCAACAGCAGGGGACATTGTTTCAACACGACAATGCCAGGCCCCATACTGCAAGACTGACTCGGAACTTTCTAAACCAGCAGAACGTTGACGTTTTGCCCTGGCCTGATATGAATCCTATTGAACATCTGTGGGACCATCTTCACAGACAGATTAGAGCACGCCATCAGCCTCCAGTCAACAGACAAGAATTGCAGCAGGCCCTAAGAGACGAGTGGCAACGGATTCCAGTCCACGTCTTCAGATGACTGACGTCATCGATGAGGCGGCGTATCACAGCATGCATTGAGGCAGCTGGAGGTCATACACGCTATCGAAGGCAACTGTGTCGACAATGAACTTGTAGTGTGTCTGACAATTTTTTGGTGACATTTCAGACAACTTTTGAAAATGAAATTTCTTACCCCACCATTGTTTACCTTGAGCTTACATTACCTGTGATTGCACAATTTCATTCAAACTGTGGTTGATCAATCATGTGTTACCCCTCCCTAAATTATATTATAATTCACAACAAAACCTCTTCTTGTTACTTTTTTATCGATCATGGAACTCGACCTATACTTTCTTTTGCCGCCCAGTTTATGTCCAAAATGCTCAACAAGGTATCACTTTGCTTTCCAGTGTTTTCCCTCTAAAACTCCACAGCATGGTGCAGCCAACAGCGTGGTTCATTTAGGCAGGTCTGCATTAAGCAACACTCCTGATCAGCTGCGACAGAGGACACCAGTAATAACACATTGTGTCCGTTTGGGAATCGAACCTGGCCTACAGCATGACGATCGCGAGCGAACGCTTTAACCACTAGGCTACCCCTAGACTAACATCTAGTCTCTGAAATACATATTTTACAAGAAAATAAAGTTGTTAAATTATAGTTATAAAATATAATAAAAAGGAGATAAGAGACTTTCTTCATTTTCAGATTTGTCGATACTGCAGTAATCTAGATTTGCCAAACATTATAGACTTGCATGGGCTGTATTAAATATATTTGTTTCAGGGTCTGTGTGACAGACTAGGTTACCCCAAGCTTAATGAGTTATTGTGCAATGACCAATATCACAGTGTGACTTCTCACTCAGTATCCGCGTCACCAGAACAGCAGGTGTGTTCCACGAGTTCTACAAACCGTCCAGTACTGCTGGCGGCCATGCTGTCTCACGATGGTAGGCTGTGTAGGCTAATGACGTTGTTTCAAAGTTGGCTTCTTTTGTATAACACAACAACGAACTTGGAAGTTTTATATCGATTGCTTGAAGACACGGGAAGCAGTTGTTGTAACAATCAATTATCTACTCCATAAGACGCAAAAGTCTGTATCGGCGGGATGCAGAGCGGATGAAGATGGGTAAAATGATATGCACAATCACTGAACTAAATTAAGATTATAAAAAGGTAAGCTCAGGGTTCAAGGATTTGTACTGTCTAGTATACAAACGTATGAGGCCAACATATTGTTCCATTGTTTAATTTGAGCGACGTCAACTTTTCTTGATAAATTTGGTAAATAAGATAAATATCTTCAATTGCTGAATTCAATTTAAACTCTCAAAAGATTGATGCTGGATATTGCTGCAGAAAAAAATTCTGCCAGAAATTTCTGCAGAAAAAAAAAAATTCTGCCAGAAATTTCTGTAGAAAAAAAAAATACTGCCAGAAATTTCTGCAGAAAAAAAAAATTCTGCCAGAAATTTCTGCAGAAATGCATTTTCTGAGCCAATTTTTGAGCTTATGAACATGTGAACACACTGGGACACACATTATTTGGATTCGTCTCCTCGAGAGCTTTCCAGTGATATAAAACATGTTTTTGTAGCTCGCTTCCTTCTGTGTGGTCAAGTTCGGACTCCTGGCCATTCCTAAGTTGTCCCGCCCTGCCTTAAATGATGAACAGACTGCATGCAGTGAGGTGAGGTGAGGTGAGGTGAGGTGAGGTGAGGTGAGGTGAGGTGAGGTGAGGTGAGGTGAGGTGAAATTGGGTTTAACGTCGCGTCCAAGATTATTGCACTTATATAGCGACGTGCATGCACGTGTGTGTGTGGCTGCTTGTACTAGTCCGGACTGATACCGATTTATAGCGATAACACACTTAGATACCATGCCGCAGTTTAACATGAATACCCCACTCAGACACAGTATACTGACTCCGAGCCGACCAGTCCTTGTTTTAGCCCTTTAATGCCGAGCGCCAGACAGGGTAACAACAAGTACCATTTTTAACGTCTTTTGGTATGACGCGGTCGAGGATCGAACCCTGGACCTTCCGCTCTCCGGGCGGACGCTCTACCACTAGACCACGGAGGCGGTTTGCATGCAGTGACCCTTTTTTAATGCACATTCAGTCGATATCTCCGCACTTTTATGACATCTGTCACATCACCTGCATGGTACCCATTCTAAGCTGTGTAGGGTAATCTACCATGTAAAAGTAATGCAAGAAAAAACACGTTTTATTGTATTTTATATACCTTCATTAAAGAACATAAAACACAAGGGATTAGTCTTATTCCATCGCGGTGACGTAGAAAACTGCGAACCGTGAGTCGAAGCCTGCGTTGAAAAGGGACGCAACTCTAGCTTTTCTTTTTCGTGGTGGAGTGGTTCGAGATTTGGTCGGGTGAAATACACAAAATGTTTTAAAATGGTTTTAGTCGTCAGTCAAAATACAGTAATTCGGGCGATTAGAAACGGAGAGAAAAATGTGATTTTTCAGACAAAACGGCCTTGACCTATTCTGAGTTTGAGCCGTTTGGGTTTGGTTCCGTTATGACCATGAGGATGTGTGACATACGCTATTGCACTGCTGGAATCTCTGTAGTAACCACCTGGTAAGTTGGACCTTCATATTAAGATATTGGATTTGGAAGAAGGGGTTCTCAAAATACTGGTTTAATGCATACCACCTGGCATTGAGGCCCTGGAATACATTCAGACCAGCATAGTATGTCTTAGACGCAATAAGTCACGTGTCACACCTGTCTTGCCTCGATTTACGACAGTCAGTGTTTGAGATTTGAGTCTCTGCAGATTTACCACCGTAACGTCTGTCCGGTAATGCGTTCTACTTGCAACATGTTCATTAATCCCCCGTCGCGGAGGACCATCCTGTTATGTGAGGGCATGTCGCACGCTAGGGAACTGCACAACATTTGGATCGAGGTTTCTTATTGGTGTAGTGAGTGAGTGGGTGAGTATGGTTTTACGCCGCTTTTAGCAATATTCCAGCAATATCGCTGCGGGGGACACAACAAATAGGTTTTTTATTAGTGTAGTGGATGATGATGATTATGATAATGATGAAGATGAAGATTAGGATGATGATGATGATGATGATGATGATGATGATAATGATGATGACGACAACAACGACAATGAAGAAAATTCAATGAGAATGACAACAACGGCGATGATGATGATGTTAATAATGACGTCATGATATCCATGTCTGTCCCATATACGTAGTATACCCGTGCTCGTTGCCTTCAACAAAGCGATAACCGTCTACTACACAAGTAACTTTGAGCTTTCCAAACAGTATTGTATTGTTCAGAAAAAGGCTGACGTTGCTGGTATCGATTGTGTGTGAGTTGGCGTACCAGTCGATTCCAACAGTATTGGAGTTGTAAAAGCCTAACCTAACGTAGGCTGAAAACGTTCAGCGGACCCTGGTAGCAACGAGCTATCTCTTTCTTCGTCATAGTGAGTGAGTGAGTTGGGTTTAACGCTGCTTTTAACAGTATTCCAGTAATATCACGGCGTGTCAGCTTAATGTGGGAGGAAAGCCCGAAGTGATGCAGGTCTCGGACGTTTACCCCTTCGGTGAAACCCACGAGCACGGGCATGGTGCTGACAAACCTAGAAACATAATCGGGGCGAACCGGGATTCGAACCCACAATCACATGTTTCTGGCGTACCCAAGGGACGCAACTCTGCACAGCGAATCGCGGCGCCTTAGACGACTGGGCCACTCATGCCAAGGCTAAACGTGTACATTTCAATATCGTCCAACCAATCCGTATATAAAACGTCAAGACCAGAAAGTAACCAGTCTCGATTATCCGGCGAAACAGATTCCATTTGGCGTAAAAGACAAAATAGCAGTGAAAATGGCATCATTAGATCACGTAAATAAGTGATTAACAAATATTCGAACTAACGAATCATGGCGATACATATATGTACTAGTGTCCATTTAGGTAATATACTAACCAAAACAATTAAAGAACACCAACATTCGAATAGTGCGTGTTGCAATACTCAGCAGCTATAACAGATTAACGATGTTCATATAAACACATCGGGTGTTCTTGAACTTCTTTTAAGTGGTGTGTATTGATGTTCCGACCAGACATCATCCGGAAGGGGTTTTAAATGCTTCTTACAAACCTAACATGAGTCTCAAGTATCATTCTTTCAAATATATCCTCTTGGATGAGGATGGTATGTTTCAAGAGCATCAATTCGTCAATTCTAAACTTAAACCAATCGGTATAGTCCATAGTGTCATCCATTCGCCCTCGATCAATGGTCGTAAAATACGTAACATCCTCATTAGAAGTGTAGTACCTTCTTCCACAACATAAATCGACACATCCATCTTCTAATTGGCATTTGTGGACAGCATCAACCTTCTCCTGTCAATGCACAACACAAATTGATTTTGAGACGACAAGCCAGAAGCATTGTCCGTTGTCGAACAACCTGAAACCTATTAACCAAGTTAAATGAAATCCCGAAGGACTCCTCTGACGTCACCATTGACGTCATCAAGTGTCAACATCTCGGAAATGGGATTCAAGAATGGCAATCGATATAATATTTACAGTCAAACCAAAACAAATGCGCCTGTGTGATTGAAAAAAAACGACGTTGATCCCCGCCTTCCTGATGTGATGGACTTCGACTTGGCGTTGAAAAGGGCATGCTGAGTCTCCGGAGAAAACGAATTACGCCGGGCTTTGTGAGGACGGATTCCCCCCAAGGAGGAAACAGTGTTGCAGATGTCAAACCTGTTTAACGTATGGCGCAACAGGGAAGGCCGTCATTATTTGAAGCCGCCAGAAGGATTCAAGTTTCAATGTAGAACGGTTTCATGATGTTTTGATTAATTGTAGAGTCTGACTTTGATGTATTTATGTAATTACATGCTCAAACGTCTGTGTGTTATTCGTAATTTCAATTTCAGTGACCAATTTATTTAATTGCATTCTCAGATGTATAGATGCAATGACAACAGGATATTTCTCTTTCATAACACGCAATGGTTGCATTCATAACGGCGTTACAGTTGTAACTGTGACAGCAGCCATTGAAAGGTATAATGGCGTTCTTACTGTGGTTGCTTTAGCACAGGTAGTGTCTTGAACTGCAATATATTTAAGTAAGAGAATTCATGGATATCAGATTCTTTATTATGAGGAACACAACGTTTCGGAGTATATACTAGTACACACTCCTTCATTAGGTGAATAAAAGGTGTGAGTGGGTGCGTTTGGTTTAACGCCGCTTTTAACAGTATTCCAGTTATATCACGGCGTGTCAGCTTAATGTGGGAGGAAAGCCCGAAGTGATGGAGGCCTCAGACGTTTACCACCCCGATGAAACCCACGAGCACGGGTATGGTGCTGACAAACCTAGAAACATAATCGGGGCGAACCGGGATTCGAACCCATAATCATAGGTTTCTGGCTTGCCCAAGGGACGCAACTCTGCACAGCGAATCGCAGCGCCTTAGACGACGGGGTCACCCGTGCCCCCGAATATGCTGTGAGGTAGAGAACATATATATGTACCTGTAAGAACAACAAAAGTAATAAGATAACAAAGGTGGAAACTTTACAAGGGAAGCCAACAGATAATTTGTGCTGATAGGTGATAGCGATGGACAATGTTACCTGTTCTCATAGCATTTATTCACCTGATGAAGGCGTAAGTATATACCCGAAACGATGTGTTCCTCAAAATAAAGAAGTTATCCATAAATTCTCTTATATTTAACATGCTATTAAACGTAACCGACAGATAACAGTCACACTCGGGTATCTGCTGAACCGATTCCATTGGCGTAAAAGGCAAACAGGAGTTGACCATGATATGGGTTCATCATACATGCTTAAAATGCAGAAATGACACATTTGAACATGCCATGCATTACGCGACCACACAAACAAGTGACTTCAGCTGGTAGCGAAAACGTATTGTACAGTGGAATCTGTCTAAATCAGACCCTTGTGGGTCCAACAGTTAAGCCCCGTGTAAATATAGGTCCGGATTAGTAAGATTCTAACGTTTCTTAATTACTCTCGCGATACCAACGCTCAAGATCGAATACACGATATAGTTAAGATTACACCTCATTCCCTTGCCTGCATCTATAACGGTAAATTAAGAAGTATCTTCACAAACCTTTGCTGAAACACGTAATCCATTCTCTTTAATTGACGTCTTATGAAAAATATGAGCACTAATTGCGAAAATATAATTGTTTACAAACTCCTTAGAAATTAAGCGCTCAGCTAGGATTGTTTTGGAGCCTTGCTTATTGATGCTAAATTATCGGAATACAGATACAGTTTTCAAAATGGCCATTCATTAAAATAGCGTGTATTGGATTAGAAATGAAGAAAACTTTACCAGGCTTGATCAATTGTCATTTGAGTTTCTTGTAAAAGTAACTTCTCCCGCTTCACACGTTGTCTTATTGATGAAAACAGCTCACAGGATGTGTAATGGAGATGTTTGTAAAGTTAATCCGGATCAGAGAACGCCAGTTACGTGACGGATTAGTCCGGATGAGTGTAGTATGGATTAGACGGATTTTACATGATGCTAAATTGAGGCTGTGAATTCGGAGCCAAAAATTTGGCCCGGTAATGACAGAGATAGTTTCAAAGAGATAGTATAGGAACGACAACGACTCTGAGTATTTAGTCACGTTCAGTCCCCAACCGGGCACTCCTGCATATTCCTTACCAAAGTAGAGTTATATGTCTAGGTAAGGGGGAAAGTAGCCCATCTTTTGAACCGTTGGCCATAGGTCAACGGCGTGTAATGAGCGGTCTTGTGTCGATGTTCATACGGTTGACCAAAATACTGCCCCCCGGAAGATACGAGCGGTCATTCGTCCGGCTGATTCCTATTACCGGCCCTGGATGCTTTGACAAAGTTGTATAAAGCCAATTAGGCAGTATGCTTGCCCAATACTTACTACAAGCGTTGTTCAGAACCAGTTCCTCGTATACGTACGGTTCAGGGTGGATCAGGACGGATCAGGATGGATCAGGATGGGTCAGGATAGGTCAGGATGGGTCAGGATGGGTCATGGTGGTTAGGGTGGGTGAGGATAGATCATGGTGGGTTATGGTGGTTAGGTTGGTGAAGGATGGGTTATGGTGGGTTATGGTGGGTTATGGTGGTTAGGTTGGTGAAGGATGGGTTATGGTGGGTTATGGTGGTTAGGTTGGTGAAGGATGGGTTATGGTGGTTAGGGTGGTGAAGGATGGGTTATGGTGGGTTATGGTGGTTAGGTTGGCGAAGGATGGGTTATGGTGGTTAGGGTGGTTAAGGATGGGTTATGGTTGGTTAGGGTGGGTGAGGATAGATCATGGTGGGTTATGGTGGTTAGGGTGGGTGAGGATAGATCATGGTGGGTGATGGTGGTTAGGGTGGGTGAGGATAGGTCATGGTGGGTGATGGTGGTGAAGGATGGGTAAGGGTGGGTAAAGATGGGTCATGGTTGGTTAGGGTGGGTGAGGATAGGTCATGGTGGGTGATGTGGTGAAGGATGGGTAAGGGTGGGTAAAGATGGGTCATGGTGGTGAAGGATGGGTAAGGGTGGGTGAGGATGGGTAAGTGTGGGTGAAGATGGGTCATGGTGGTTAGGGTGGGTGAGGATAGATCATGGTGGTGAAGGATGGGTAAGGGTGGGTGAGGATCGGTCATAGTGGGTTACGTTGGATCAGGATGGGTCATGGTTGGTTAGGGTGGGTGAGGATAGATCATGGTGGTGAAGGATGGGTAAGGGTGGGTGAGGATTGGTCATAGTGGGTTACGTTGGATCAGGATGAGTCATGGTTGGTTAGGGTGGGTGAGGATGAGGCATGGTGGGTTAAGGTGGGTGAGGATGGGATGGGACTGCTATTATTAAGCTATTTTAGTAAAAACATTACGGGTCTATCGTAGTGATCAGATAAACTTTCATTGTCAGCTGACCCGTAAAGTTCCGGGGTGGAATAGGTCTTCAGCAACCCATGCTTGTCGTAAAGGTGACTGTGCTTGTTGTAAGAGGCAACTAACGGGATTGGGTGTTCAGACTCGCCGACCTGGTTGATGCATGTCATCGTATCCCAGTTGCGTGTGTCGATGCTCATGATGTCAATCATTGTATTGTCTGGTCCAGACTTAATTATTTACAGACCGCCGTCATATAGCTGGAATATTGCTGAGTGTGGCGTTAAACAACAAACAAACAAACAATCATTTTCAGGTTTCCTACTCGTCACACAGCAGAAACACGTCATGAACACACAGATTTTTAACGCTCGGGGGGATACGCATTTGCAACCTCTTGATTTATAGGTCTTCACGTTACCACCTGTGCTGCGGAAACTGTTGTCGTACAAGTATCAGTTTTCTCAGCCACCTTTAGGGGGCACGGGCGGCCTAGTCGTCTAAGGCGCCGCGATTCGCTGTGCAGAGTTGCGTCCCTTGGGCACGCCAGAAACCTATGATTATGGGTCGAATCCCTGTTCGCCCCGATTATGTTTTGTCAGCACCATACCCGTGCTCGTGGGTTTCACCGAAGTGGTAAACGTCTGAGACCTGCATCACTTCGGGCTTTCCTCCCACATTAAGCTGACACGCCGCGATATAACTGGAATTATGTTAAGGGCGGAGTTAAACCCAACTTACTCACTCACTCAGCCACCTTTAACCGAGTTTGGTTACGTAGTAAATTCTTAGGGACAATAATGTACCAAGCTCGTTGCGCTGGTGGTATATGTGTAATGCAAGTGCCTGTGAATCTGATTTGCACATCTTATTTCACTTTATATCATACATTTTATAAATTTGGATCAAGAACATTGGTCTTCAGCAACCTGTGCTTGTCGTGATGATCGACAAGATGGAGCGGGTGGTCAGGCACGATGACTTCATGTCATCTGTACTAAATGCGTGCTCTTCTGTCAATTACTGAATTGTCTGGCCCAGACTCCATTATTTACTACAGACAGACGTCATCTAGCTGGAATAGTGCAGCGTCAAACAAACACAAACAAACTATTTCAAACAGATGTGTCTGTGGTAGGAACCACTGGCAGAGTCGTGTATCCTATCCTATCTAAGGGAGACAATCTGTTCATCTGTTTTAGCTCAGAGATCGTCCCTGAATTCAAAGAGCGATTTTGGATGCTGGTGAATATGACATCATATGGTTCATGATAAGGAGTGGGTATATAAAAAAAGGAATGACATGTATCTCTAAATGTACACCTGATACAAATATATCAAATACAGCCCATGCAAGTCTATAATGTTTGGCAAGTCTAGATCACTGCAGTATCTGGAAATGAAGAGAGTCACTGGGCTCCTTTTACTATATTTTTATTAAGATAACTGAACAACTGGTTTTTTTCTGTACGATGTGTTCATTTCAGAGACTAGATGTTAGTCTAACCTGATTCTTAATTGAACACATTCCTGTATGGTTTTTGTTTTATTTATTTCATGAGATGGATGGGCTGCTGCTGATGCTATCACAGTGGAGAGATTTCGTGTGTACTTTATTTATCACCGTTTAGATCTTTCGTCATTTCATCCTGATACCCTTTATATATAATCCGTTGTCTGTCACAGTGACTAATGTTGTTTAAGGCCGCTATCAGTTACAGTAAACTACGGTTATAACGAACTCAAAGCGACCACTCATGTTAATTCGTTATAACCGTGACGGTAGTTCGTTATAACCATATGTACGGCATACATACAACAAATGGACAGGGTCAAGAAATAGTTCGTTACATCCGTCAGTTCGTTATAAACGTGTTCGTTATAAACTTAATTTAATGTGTATATTACAGTTATATCCCTGCGACATAATCGAATATTCGAATCTGGACCAGACAATCCAGTGAATGAAAGCATGAGCAACGATCAATAGGGGTCCGAGACGCATTCAGTCAAGTCGTCGACTTTAAAGTGCAACATGTCTCTGGATCTCATTACTCTGACACGCCGTGATATAATAAGAACATAAGAACATATCGACTGTTTAAAACGTCTTTAAGTACCTCCAAATATGTCATTAATTTAGCCAACAGAGAACATCGTAGTATATTTGCTAAATTTAGATGTGGTACCCTCCCTCTAGAAATTGAACTTGGTCGTTTCTTGAAACCAAAAATTCCCTTACATAATCGTATTTGTAAACACTGTAATACAAACAGTATCGAAGACGAGGTTCATTTCTTAACAACGTGTAATCTTTATGCAGATCAACGAGAATATGTTTGGGGTTATGCCTCGTCTCTTTGCCCAAATTTTTGTCTCATGACCCCTATAGATCAAACCACATTCCTTATGAAGTGCGATAATTTATCCTATTCTGTAGCTGCACTAATTAAATCCATGTACAAACGTAGGTTATATAACAACGTGTCATAAACCCATTCTAGTATTGTATGCCTCTGTATATTTTATAAAACATGTCATTGTATGGCAATGCTTGTTATAAATTTACGAGTATTTTATTTTTATCACGTATTTTGTGCACCATTAATAAATAAATTCATCACTGTCCACTCTAACTATTTTAGCACTTGCAGTGCTTTTAAGAACATTAGTGTCAAATAGGTCCACGCTGGCCGGGCGATGTATATCTTTTAATATATTTTACCTCCTGTATAAATTGATGTAATTTTATGTATACACCGCTGGACACTGAAATAAACTATTTTTCTTCTTCTTCTTCTTCTTCTTCTGCTTCTTCTTCTTCTATAATCGGAAGACTGTTCCCGTCATGCACTCATTCCTAAGGATCACTCACTGACTAGACCCTTATAGAAAACAAATCATATTTCGTTTTCTCTTGGTCACACAGCAGATGGAAATGGTTATGTCAAATTGGCTGAGTATGTCTCTGATTGACAGCATGGCTCGCAATAGAAACACAAATCATTGGTAAATAACTGGAGACAGACTTTAAAACAATAACTTCGGGTAGCCTAGTGGTTAAAGCGTTCACTCGTCACGCCGAAGACCTAGATTCGATTCCCGACATGGGTATAATGTGTGAAACCCATTTCTGGTGTCCCCCGCCGTGATATTGCTGGAATATTACTGAAAGCGGCGTAAAACCATACTCACTAACTCTACCACCGTGGCTGGCCGGACGGGGACAGCATCAGCCTCGCTTCCGGAGAACCCGGCAGAGACAGCATTGGAAACTATTCAGGTTTAAAGTAATGACTTTGTGAATATTTTATGTCCGTTTCAGTTACTTTGTCAAACGTGTGTGAACACACACAATTGAATAGAAGTAAATAAACGTGTACTCACCTGGTATTGGGAATAAGTCAGTTATACCCTTTCCTTCTCAGTGCATTGACATCAATTGGCATATTTTATAGACGTTGTGGCCTGACTAATTAGTAGCCTGTACTAATTATATTTATATAGCAATTTAGGGATGTATTATTGCTCAAAATATTATCCAGAATTTTCAACAATATCCTCTGAAATCCGACTTAGTCTGATATATCAAACAACATGTACAACTTGTCCCATACAATATCCTGGCCCCCACCCAAACACGCTCGAGGATACACATTGTTGGTTGGTTTGTGGTTTAACGCCGCACTCAGCAATATTCCACCTCTATGACGGCGGTCTGTAAATAATCGTCTGGACCAGACAATCCAGTGATTAATATCATGAGCATCGATCCACACAATTGGGATCGATGACATGAATCAACCAAGTCAGCGAGTCTGACCACCCGATCCCGTTAGTCGCATCTTACGACAAGCAAGCATTCATCTGACGATGGTTTTTATCATATATACGGAGTTACGTATTTAGAAGTAATACACCTAAGTGTTGTCAAAAGATACTCGTGTTCAACAACGTTTTAGTTGCAATATGGCGATACAATTTTTTGTAAATTTCAATTTGGTGACTGCCAACAAAAGCACGAGGGTACCACAGGTCACTGCAAGATAACAATCAAGACTGATGGCATCCGTCTCATCTGTCGAGGGGGCGGTCGGGTAGCCTAGTGGGTAAAGCGTTCGCTCGTCACGCCGAAGTCCCGGGTTCGATTCCCGACATGGGGACAAGGTGTGAAGCCCATGTCTGGTGTCCCCCGCCGTGATATTGCTGGAATAGTGCTAAAAGCGGCGTAAAACCATACTCACTCGTTGATCGAGTCCTCTCCCTTTGCTTATTCTAATTTGATACTTGCAGCACAGATATGTGTATGGAATTCGAGACTTCAGTCCAGTCTAGATGTCCTACGTTCTTAGCTCCGTAACAGTCACAACACATGAGTATGACACGCCTGATCCAGCCTTGTTACTGACTTGAGATAGGGGTACTACCTGATTAACTGTTTCTATGTAATAAAAGGAAACAGAACGTCCAAGACGCATTTTCTGTATTTTTCAGATAATGCACTTATATAAAATAGTATATAATAAAATATGATATTTCACTCATAGGGCCTGTTTTCCTAGGACTGGTTATAATTATTAACAGTAGGTTATACATCATACAGCTGCAGTATTTCAAAGAGTTGAATCAAACTTGCCTTGTCTGCCAATTTCTCTGAAATTAGTTCCCTCAAATAGCATATTGTAAAATTGGATCGACTTTTGAACAATTAATTTATTTGAATTATCTAACAGTTTGCTGTTTTTTACAGGTATGGTACTTTAACTAAAACATCAACATACTAAGTAATTGATGTTCTTGAATTTATAAAAGTTGCCTTATCCTTATTTAATGTGGTATGTATAAACGCTACGTTTTGAAATGGAAATTGGAGCAGTTGATCTGTAGCAAGGACATGCCCCGTGGATAATAGTGTCATGGCGGTAGAGTACGGACGCCCTGCACAGTGACCTTGATGACATTCCGTCGTGCCTAGATGACAGGGGCATTTCATCATGCTTTCAGTCACTAGTTTGTCTGGTCCAGACTCGGTTATTTACAGGCTGCCGTGATAAAGCAGGGCTATTATTGGCTGCGGCGTTGAACGACATTCACCCGCCCTAATATGTACGTATACATATGTTGTGCATGATGTGGAAAATCCTTAAAAACAAGGCCCCCAGCCTTGTGCCACAGGACTTACGCTATTAAACCGGCACAAGCAAGCACCGAAACACACACACACACACACACACACACACACACACGCACGCACGCACGCACGCACGCACGCACGCGCGCGCGCGCCGAAACACACACACACACACGTACATGCACATGTCGCTACCGAAATGCAATAACCAGAAACGTGACGTTAACCCCTATCCCCCCACATGAATGTGCCACATAATCCATTACAGACATAGTGGTGATTTAAAGTTTGCTCTTACAGTGTAAGTGTTAATTAACTTTAAAGGGTGTCTGGACACGGAAATTGGTAGTCGTAGCGAGGTTCATTCAGTTGTTTAAACAGATCTTGTTTGCCTGCAAATTCAAATTTAATAATATAGTCATAGCGACCTATTTGGGACAACCATTGTCTAAATGACCATTTATTCCAAAGGCTAATTACTCTGTAGACATGAAATGTATACGTCAAGAATCACTTATGCCATCACTTATAAGATGCTTAATTCATTGTTAATCCCCATTGTATACATACGAGTGGCCCAGTCGTCTAAGGCGCCGCGATTCGCTGTGCAGAGTTGCGTCCCTTGGTTACGCCAGAAACCTATGAGTGTGGGTTCGAATCCCGGTTCGCCCCGATTATGTTTCTCGGTTTGTAAGCACCATACCCGTGCTCGTGGGTTTCACCGAAGTGGTAAACGTCTGAGACCAGCATCACTCCGGGCTTTCCTCCCACCTTAAGCTGACACGCCGTGATATAACTGGAATACTGTTAAAAGCGGCGTTAAACCCAACTCACTCACTCACTGTATATACTGCAAGCCAATTGCTCAATTGCCAACAGTTGTCAATTCCTACCGTGAACCGTAAACCGACGCCTTGCACGTGTATGCAGAAACATCATCAACAATACGTGTGTCTGTAACACATGCATTACCCGTTGTTAATCTGCATCAATCCAGCAAAAAATGACTTCACAGAGTAAACCCAACTGTTTCACACAAGCTCTTTAATACTTAGATCGGGAATCATAATCAACACCAGAGAGTTCAGCAGATGCCCGCTAACCGAAGTCGTTAACATAGTCAAAGGGAGACAACTCTTGCGTAACTGTTACATTAGCCGCTGAAAACTTTCTTGCACTTTACTTGGGTCGGCCATTATGGAAATAATTAACTCGAACGCTTTTCTTGTTTCGTTGCTGTGTGAAACTCACTACAAAAACTCCAGCTGAACCAGGCCGTGAAATTGGAGTATGACCGAGATAACTTGCCTGTGGCATCGTTCTAGTTATGTAACACGCCGGATCTCGTACGTACAGTTTTGACCCGTGAAGAACCGGGGTAGAATATTTTAATAGGTCTTCAGCAACCCATGCTTGCCGTAAAAGGCAACTATGCTTGTCGCAAGAGGCGACTAACGGGATCGGGTGGTCAAGATCGCTGACGATGCATGTCATCGTATCCCAATTGCGTGGATCGATGCTCATGATATCAATCACTGGATTGTCAGGTCCAGACTCGATTATTTACAGACCGCCGTCATATGGCTGTTATATTGCTGAGAGCGGCGTTAAACAAATAAACAAACATACAATTTGTGTACATTCTGGTCGTTATGACAAGATTCGGTGGGAGTTGAGAAACAGTTGAATTAATCTGAATTTAGTTTCCTTGTTAAAAGCACTTCAGGGGAGTTAGGGGAAATTAAAATGTAAGCAGTCATATTACAGAACTTATTACACTCATAACGCTTATCAAACACAAACACAAACAGGCCAGTGTAACATATCTAAAACAGACATATCACGAAATATCCTTACCACGTTCTGTACGTAACACATTTTAAGTATAAAACAGTTTGATTGTTGTATTCAAACCTTGATATCCTCCTAAAATATAAATTGTCAATGCAAGAGAATAAACCACCGAAACAGATTCTATTTGGCGTAAAGGGCAAATAGCTGTGAAAATTATATGAGTGGACCACTGACACACGTGATGACACCAGGTGTTCCAAGCTAACTACATCGAACGACAATTTTGAAACTAGGCGGGTCAACCTGTGAATTAACAAAATATCATGTAACTATAACAAACCACTGAAAGAAGAACATACTAAAGTACTTAAAGTACATTAATGTAGATGCATCCCTAAGTTCCTTGAACACTGTGACGAACCCCTATGTTCAGACACATCTGCATCCTTAGCACATCCACCCGAGATGAGATACATCCACATCCTACAGCAACCGCTGACTCACATCCAGCAAAAGGAAGCAACAACCCCGATGGCGAGGTCTGTGTCAACGTATCACGTCTCCAAACTCCGCACAATGCAGTCACGACAGGATGTCAACAACTTGACCCGAACACTGCACGAGCTTTCCCTGAAGACTGCAACCACAGTATCCGTCTTCTGGGCCATATGACGTCGGACTGCATCCTAGAAAATGGTGTTGCTTCTCTTAAATGTAACATCTGTTTGTCCATCAGCCTCAGTCTCTACCATTAACTATTGTATCCTGTCATATATGTTTTGAAGAATACATTTTCGATCACTGCTTCAATAAAATGTTTTTGTTTCTGAAAGGGATGTGACGTTGAGGAGGCCTTGTGGTTAAACGTTCATGTGCCACGCCAAAGGCCCGGGTTCGTTTCTCCTCTATGGTACAATGTGTTAGACCTTATCTCGGGTGTCCCCACCGAGATATTGCTGGAATATTCCTAAAACGGCGGAAAATCATACTCACTCACTGAAAGGAATCCGCGTCACAATGTAACGTTCTTTACAACACATTTTCCCCATAGTAACAAACATTTCCATCGCGAAGTTAGTTTTTGGTCATAAACTGGCGTTACACTGCAATTCACTTGCAGAGTTGTCTACCTTAGACATCCCAGAAACCTATGATCTTTGGTTCGAATCCCAGATTTGCAATGATTATGTGTTTTGACTCATCAGCACTATATCCATATCGTGGCATTCGCCAACGTTGTAACGTCTAAAAACCTGCACCACTTCGATTTTCCTCACCCATCAAGCTAACACGCCTTTAACTGATATACTGTTCAAAGCGGCGTGAAACACAAATCACTCCAAAGTATACAACTCTGTTATGAAATCATTATCTTCACAAACTGTAAATCGAATTTTGACGCGTTAAACTTGACGTCACTTTCGTGAAAAAGCGCAAATGTCGTAATATATGACATTATTTAAGTTGACAATACATACTTCAGGCGTTTCTTTAGTAAAATACGTTGCTCTCTCTCTCTCTCTCTCTCTCTCTCTCTCTCTCTCTCTCTCTCTCTCTCTCTCTCTCTCTCTCTCTCTCTCTCTCCAACGCGTAGGACGTTGCTAATAATATCAGTCATCTGTTTGTTGGGTCCAGATTTGATTGGGTTCACAAAGACCATGAACCCTAACAAAATTAGAGTGACTATTTCAAAGAACACATGTAACTCCCGCCATGCAACAGTGTCATAACTAGAACCGTTGTCAACAACAAGTATTGTTGCGACTTAACTCTTTCATGCTCCTCTCGTTAACATTCACAATATCTGTTCTGAACTATTCACTAGTGAGTGGTTGTTACCTGTCGTTTCCAGGTGAGCACTGTCCTACTGACGCCTGTAATATCCAGGCAAGGCGAGGGCTGACAAAGGCCTACTATTTGAAGTGTATTGGTGTGCTCCAAATGGTCCAACAGTGTATGTGCGTTTTGGCGCGTGGTGGGCACGTTCGTCTTTGGGTGACCATATGCATCCGGCATAGTCAGGATATCACCATCTGTCTGAAGGTAATCAGTCATATCCGTGTGTGTAGTGAGTGAGTGAGTGAGAATGTTTTAACGCCGTTTTTAACAGTATTCCAGTTATATCACGGCGTGCCACCTTAATGTGTGTGGAAAGACTGACGCAATGCGGGTGTTACACGTTTACCACTTCGGTGAAACCCACGAGCACGGGTATGGTGCTGACAAACCTAGAAACATAATCTGGGCGCACCGGGATTCGAACTCACGATCATAAGTTTCTGACGTTTCCTAGGGTACCAGCTTGGACTTAGTCGCTTAGACGCGCCAGAAACCTTTAAATGTGGCTTCGAATAGAGGCTTCGACGTGATGACCTTACTAGGTTTGTCAGCACCATATCCATGAACGTGGATTTCAACGAGTTAAATGCCAGAAGACTTCGGAATTTCCTCCAACACCTAGAATATCTGCGGTGATATAACCTAACTTACTTATTTTTTTATAGTAGTACTATCCCATTTTATTGAAGTCAATCAAAACCTGTTTTATACATCTATCCACGCAATTAATGAGGTGAGGTGAAATTGGGTTTAACGTCGCGTCCAAGATTATTGCACTTATATAGCGACACTTATAGCATGCACGTGTGTGTGTGTGTGTGTGTGTGTGTGTGTGTGTGTGTGTGTGTGTGGCTGCTTGTACTAGTCCAGACTGATGCCGATTTATAGTGCTAGCCCACTGAGATACCATGCCGCTGTTTAACATGAATATCCCACTCAGACACAGTATACTGACTCCGAGCCGACCAGTCCTTGTTTTACCCCCTTTAATGCCGAGCGCCAGACAGGGTAACATCTTTTAACATCTTTTGGTATGACGCGGCTGGGGATCGAACCCCGGACCTTCCGCTCTCCGGGCGGACGCTCTACCACTAGATCACGGAGGCGGTCCGCAATTAATGAATGAATATGAACATGAGTCGAGTAAGGGCGCTCTCACTTCCCAGAAACAGTGCCACACGCGGCCGAGAGTGTATTAGCCATGCCCTCCACAATCTACATCGTCATACAACCGCATGACACATTTCCACATTAACACATTTCCACATTAACACTTTCCACGTACCACATTTCCACATTAACACATTCCCACATTAATCCATTTCCACATTAACACATTTCAACATTTCACATCAACATATTTCCATATTACCACTTTTCAGCGTACCACATTTCCACATTAACACATTCCCACATTAATCCATTTCCACATTAACACATTTCCACATTTCACATCAACATATTTCCACATTAACACTATAACTTATTTCCACATAACGAATTTCCACATTGACACATTAACACATTTCAACATAACACGTTTCAACATACAGTAAACTACGGTTATAACGAACTCAAAGAGACCTCTAACTTTCGTTTGTTATAACCGTAGTTCGTTAAAAGCATATATACAGCATAACTACAGCAAATAGTCGGGACAAAAAAACCCAGCTTACACACACAGAGAAGTATACAGTGGCTAGAGCTTACAAATGGAATGTACATACACTGTTCGTCTTTCTGATGATAAGAAACATTCAATAGAAATTTACATGCAGCGAAATACAATCATATTGCATATTCATTGAAATATAAAGCTCAGCTGCCTAAATGTGTATAAAAGCAATATCACACATTTAAGATAATGGAGCAGATTATCTAGATACATCAATGCATGTGCATACAATGTATAACGCTCGAGTGCCTAAGTAAACACAATCTGGGTTACCGTATATAAGTATAACAGTACATGGTCGCATTATCAGCTGTGTACACTAAGGCTCAAGAACTTGCAATTGAAGACGCTCACTAATCTGGATAATACGCCTACACGCATATACGACACACAGGGGCATTGACACAAGGTATTATAACGGCTCCACAGCCTGAGAAACCGACCCATACACCCGTATATACACTGCATATGAACATTATCGCCTCTGTATTATAACGGCTCGCAGGTCGACTGTACGACAACAACCTTGGTCTTCTCCTGTTTTGTTTGTTTGTTGTTTAAAACACTCAGCAATATTCCAACTTTATGACGGCGGTCTGTAAATAATCGAATCTGGACCAGACAATCTAGTGATTGATATCATGAGCATCGATCCACGCAATTGGGATACGATGACATGCATTAACCAAGTCAGCAAGCCTGACCATCCGATTCCGTTAGTCGCCTCTTACGACAAGCATTGTCGCCTTTTACGGCAAGCATAGTCCCCTCTTACGGCAAGCATAGTCTCCTCTTACGGCAAGCACAGTCGCCTTTTACGGATCTTCACGGGTCTACAAACATTTGCTACCAAGAAGTACCTCCCTACAAACATTATAGTGGCTCTCCAGCATGACGACAAGCATTTGCCATACATAGCAGGCTGACAACGCCCAGCGTCTTGAAACATTTGAAACATACAGAACAAAATTAGGCATTTACACCATAAGTATCAGAACACACATAATAAACTAATGGAAAACGTAACCCTGATTCATTCAAAGTGGTGTAAATGTTATATTATTGAGCTAACAACATTATTTGTGATTCGTCCGAACATTCGTATTGCTGGGCGTCGGGGTCGCGTGTTGTGCTTTCTCAACCCTTTGCGTACTGTTCTGCCAATAATTGGTCTCAATCTAGGAATTGTTTGAGCTGTTAAAGTCACAGCGTGGTATCGATTCATGCACCAACGGAATATGGTTGTCTTGTTGCCGTGTCGTACCACGTGGGCGACCGGCGCGTGGCAAGTCATGGGTGTTGCCTTGTCGCTGAAGATCACAACCTTCAAGTCGAGGAGATGTCTTCATGAATACATATTACTGGATGCATTATTTAATCTTAAAATAAGTATGGCGAAACTGCCACCCGAACCCACGATCTTGCATCTCCGAATAGGGAATTGTGGCGCACGAAACGAGACATGTGCTCAATATACGTGTTAGGTATATCTACTGTAGAAACATTCAAAGCGGTTCCTTCCTCTCTGAAAGTTTCTTCTGGAAGTAATTTGGAAATTTGTCACAAGTGGAATCTCTTCTTCATATGTTTATAGATATATAGATATAATTTCAATATTACTTTCAAGAATTATTTTATATTCCAGGTAGTGGAACTTACAAGCATGGCGACTCTCGACGAGAAAATGTGGAGAAAAACAACTAAGAAAAATGAGATAGATGTGTTGTGTGCAGTCAACATGTCATCAGACGTACAATTCACGTTTGATGCAGGAGTAGAGAATAAAAACAAAAACACGATTCTACATTGTATAACCGTGGCAACCGTCTTGAAGGAAAATAAACAATATTACATAGAGCTATTTGACACAATACTTGAAGCCTACATACAATGGAAGCTACGAAGTGAGACGCAAGACAGTGCAGAAGACGTTAGGTATAGGGCGATCCAGCACATCACCACAGGGGTGGAGAACAATCAGAAGCTATCAGTTCTGCATCTTGCATTGAAGAAAGGATGTGTTGACATTTCAAAGAAGATTCTTCAAATGGAGAACATAAACTGCTTTAACTTTCAAAAGGGGATACGTGAATATAGAGATAGGAAACGAGTCACAGGAAAGTTCTATGATGTGACCCACATTCTCCCGCTCGGAACTTGGAAACCATCGCAAGAAATCACCAGCAACAGAGTTGAACCAGAAGACCCACAGTCATTCATGACCAACTTTGGAAGACCAAAACACTTACACGTTCTAATGAACTTTAAAACCTTAGATCTGGATCCCGTGAAAGAAATAATCAGCATTTATGGTTCAGTGATATACTGGATATATATGCCCTGGACACTCATGCATGTCTTGCACATCAGTTTCTTCACATATACTGGTATTTCGCTCTTGGGTATGAAGCTTGACGCAGGCAACACCCAATCAGGTTCAGGGACTCTTCTGGAAGGCGTTCTGTATTTCCTTGTTCCACTTGAACCTGCCTTGTTCTTCTTCTGGTTTATATACACGGTGATCAGCCTCTCAATCCAGGCATTCAGATATTCAATAGGGTCTTCAAGTTTGATACCAATGTTAAGCAGAACAATTTTCTCGATCTTCAATTTTGGATATTGTGTTCTGGTATTTGTGTTTTTAGATGCATATCGCAAGGATGGTCCCGACCAACACATCCTCCTCTCAATTACCCTGTCCCTTGGTTGGTTGATGACTTTGGAATTTGCGAGGGGTTTTCAACAGTTCCACTATTTTCAAGACATAGTCTGGTTTGTTGTTTTCTCGCTTGTAACTTTTATGCTTGTATGTGTCATCTTTCTTCTTGCCTTCACCTGTGCGTTCCACGTGCAGATACAACTGACATCAAGCGGTATGAGTTTTGGATCCTCTATGTTTAAATTGTTCCAAGCCCTTATTGGAGAAGATGCGATATTTTCTGATGAATTTGAAGCATCCATCGCGAAATTTGGGGGTTCAGTCGTGTACTTGAAGATTATGTTCATCTTCTACTCGATACTGTGCACTATTATCTTTCTCAACTTTGTAATAGCAACTGTAAACGATGTATATTCGGCTCTGGTCAAACACAAAAGACATCTGTGGGCAAGCCATTCGTTGATGCTTGGGGTGTATCTACATCTTTGCTTGCCCTGGCTGGTGAACATGGTTATCAAACGAAAGATTAAACACGGTCCTCTGGGTACAGATCTTGGTCTACATACAGGAGTACGCTGGTTCGTTGCTGTCCCGGACGTAACAAGGGGAACAGGTCCTGAAACCGATATACTTGAACAGGTGGATATTTCTCAGCGACTTGACAAAATAGAAGAACGACTACACAAACTGGAAACTGTAACACGTCGACTTGACAAAATAGATGACAGTCTTCAAAGAATAATCAAATCCATCCGACCTGATGAATAAGTATTTTATGACTTGGCTTCTTAAAGATTTATCATAAGCATATTTGAACATGTTTGGGTTTTAAACATGTTAAAGTTTAGAATATAAACACGTTGAAACATTTTTCGAACTCAAACACATTTAAAGTTAAAACATGTTTAGAATATTAAAATATATTAAAATATGCAAATGAAATTCACACTGTCAGGCACTTATAACAGGTCAGGTCATAACAGATATACCACCAGGACTTCAACGAACTAAGGACAATATTAACATAAAAATGTACAACTTAACAGAACTCGGCCAATGGTGACTTGGTAAAGTGACGCTTGTGATGACAACAGTTTCCGTAGAGTAGGCGGTAGCGTGAAGGACAAGAGATCAGGAGGTTGGAAGTTCGTATTCCGTGGAGGTTTATAAGTCTACGTGTTCATAAATGTGACGTTGCTATATGACCAATTCCCCTACCTAAAGCTGACAATGAAAGTTACACCTGATTACTACGATAGATCCTTAACTAATATTAGTTACCAACACCCACACCCACACCCACATAGCTGGTACCCCTCCCACCCACACCCCTCCCTCCCCCACTCACTTCAGTAACCCCATTAAACGCTACTCAACACATAAAGAACACCCTCTTTTCAAATTACCTACAATGAATTTCAAGCGGGGTATTCACATTTGGACCCTAAACATGTTTAGCTGTTAAACATAATACTAAACATGTTAAGACCTAAACATGTTCATATTTTGGGACAAGGGACGTGTTTAAGTTTGTGTTTGGGATCTAAACACATTTTGGACAGTGTGCGCAAATGGACGTTTCTGTTATTTCTAGGTATAAAGAAATATCTCCATCGGATGCAAAAGTGGTATGTCATCGAACACGTCGGTATAGATATTCGCCTATTAGTATCTCGTCTCCATTAATTAACATGTGAGACGTTGCAAGAACTGTTGACTTCAACCAAATACGTATTATTTTACTGAAATCGGTAAGAGTGGCGGGTATACCGGTAAAGCAGGACATCCTTTCTGCGAACACATGGTGTTGTGACTGTGATCTGTGATCCATTCATGTAATGTTCACCATTATTTTCCCTTTTTCTCCCAATTGAATCTGTATCGGTAGATAATAGAGACAGGTGTTCTCTGGTGTCTATGGTTCATGCTTACAGAGACAACACACACAGAGCTTAACAACATAGAGCTATGGAGACACATTAGGCCAGTCGATTTCTCATGTCTTAATACCCGTTTATGTCCATAAGTAATAAAACGGCATTTAAAGGGGTAATGTCAGATCAGATATATTCAAACATATTCAGCATCGGTCCCATATAATGCATCTCTGTCATTATGCATGGCAAGTCATTGAGGGAAATGTATGACATCCGTATTGATCATCTTCAGAATTGCCGTATTTCAAAAGTTTGAAATAGACGTACATGTAGGAATGGTTACATTTCCGAAATGGTTGTATTCACGCTCCATGTTCATATTGTTAATGCCTTGTTTTGGTACTTTGGTACTTTCAAACTTATTTTTGATCACTTATTTCTCTTTTTGGGTACAAGCACACTCTGTGGGTATTGACACATTTCAAGAGGAGAATAAATGGACAATATTAATACGTTACCTACAACACATCATGAGTGCTGTGTAAACATTGTTTACTATCTATGTCTTACCTATGTCGACAGGTTGAGGGCCAGCAACAGAGAATACTACACTCATTCCTTTTTTACGATTAGATAGACAGATACGATAGAAAAGGGTATCTAACTAGAATAAGCGTGGTATTTTATTTATTACCCACGTTAAATGTGTATTTTGGTGTATATAAAATGAAATAAAATGTGTCGGTCACTGGCACCGACGGCGTCCAAGCTGTGCAGTCAAATGTGTTCTGTGTCCTTCCTCTATCAGCTGAAGTGGAAGAGGGAAATCAGAATGCTCGCCAAAGACGTTTATGTCAACTCTACGCCCTAAGACGTGAAAATCAACAACCTCAAGTCGGCTTGCATGTCAGCGACAGCTTTGAACGAAGGGCAAGGTCACCATCGGAATAAAAAGAGAACCGCGATCTACTCACGGCGTTTGACGCTAGAGATCAATAGGACATGTAATTGTTTGGGATGTTTTGGGCCAGAAAAAACAGAAGTTAGGCACACTTCCACGGAGTTATCGAATGGTTTGTATCGGAACTATTGACTCCGAGCGATCTGGTCGTGCAGTCGTGTATACTCATTCATGAACAAACACCTTCGGAATGCGACAAAATACTCTTCGCAACCGGAGCATCCAACGTCAGTGTAGATATCTGTCCAGATAGTTAAACTGAGTTCAATTCACCACGCCTAACCTTTCACGTTAGATAAAATTGAAAGTCGCGAAAGTTGTCGGATGCGTCACGATCATAGGGACCCTCGATCTATCGGTCGTCGTACAATGCAAATGGATACAGCTTGATTACTAGTATATAATGTCTGTAGAAGCTCTATACATGACTGATATCGAATGCAAGCGAATTTGATGCGTGTGACTATCGTGTTCGGTTCAATAAAGTGTTCGTAATTGTCTTTCGCTTTCATGAGATTCCTTCAGTTCTGTCTTGTAGTTGTAGTTGTAAAAGTGAACGACCTCTCGTGCTTTTATATTAATAAAAAAGTAGTGCCGGTGTGACAGGGGTCACGGTTATCAAATCAAAACGAATAAATCGAGGTCAGCCTTGTACGACACACGTGTGACATACGGACGTAGTATCCTACCGCCTGTGTTTTCACCACGTGGGTAATAATATCATATAATTTCCATACTTGCATTGTGAATAGGCAGTGACCTTGTTGAAATGATAAGAATTTGTTAACATTATCACCAGGCCATTAGTGTCCACCTCTGTGATATTGCTGGAATATTGCTAAAAACGGCGAAAAACCATACTCACTCACTCACTCAGAACATGAGGATTCGGTTAGCGATTCGTACATTGTTTTTGTAGATGTATAATTTAGTTAGAATGAAAATCCGGTTGAGAACGTCATTTCGAGTTTTCTAAACTTATTGGCATCATACGCACATCTACCATACTAAGATCCTCAACGTATGTATAACTACTAACCTCATCTGTATATGAATGTTTCTGTACTAAACACTACCGTGTGAAGAGATGTCGGGTTGCATGCTTGCACACTACAGTAAACTACGGTTATAACGAACACGCTTATAACGAACTGACGGATATAACGAACTTACTTTTGGTCCCGACTACTTGCTGTAGTTATGCTGTTTATGTACTAATTACGAACTACGGTTATAACGAACTAAAATTAGTAGTCCCTTTGAGTTCGTTATAACCGTAGTTTACTGTACTATGTTTAAACGTTGTTTCTTCGTACACAACAGTGCTGATTTGTTCTAGACAATGATATTTAAGCCAATGTTTTCCTACCTATCCCACCCTGGAATCACGTTATTTCCATATTTTCAAACACTTGGTGTATATATGATACAGAAAACATACAGAAAGCGCACAAGTGAGTGAGTGAGGTTTAACGCCACTTTTAACAGTATTTCAGTTATATCGCGCCGTGTCAGCTTAATGTGGGAGGAAAGCCCGAAGTGATGCAGATCTCAGACGTTTACCACTTCGGTGAAACCCACGAGCACGGGTATGGTGCTGACAAACCTAGAAACATAATCGGGGCGAACCGGGATTCGAATCCACAATCATGGGTTTCTGGCGTGCCCAAGGGACGCAACTCTGCACAGCGAATCGCGGCGCCTTAGACGACTGGGCCACCCATGCCCCCCTGTCTGAACAGGTGATTCATTGGGAATATAATGTATGTATAATTATAAAGGAATATAAAGAGGATATTTCATATATCACGTGACACATGGAATATCCAAACCTATATATTCTACCAGATTTTTTCCCATTACAAATGTGAAACCTTGAAACATAAATTCTCCCTAGCTAACACCCTGGGACGTTTCACCACCCATTGAGTATAGGCTTGTCATCTTCTGACACTTGAGTGAGTGAATTTTACGTCATAACGGCACCAGATCAGTCTTATATTGACGAGAACAGTTGATACATAATCACTATTAAGTTCAAATAAAAGAGGGAATGTTTCAACTTTCAAAAGGTCAACCTTTCACCTATGTCGAGCAATATTCCAGCAACTCCAGCCTATGATGTCTACATTTTACAACTTGTTGAGGTACCATCGAGCATGCTCATTCTACAAAGGCGGTATACGACCCTTGCCCAAAAGGTAACGCGGTAAAGTTTTCAAACATTTCCGAAAGACACACAAATGATGCAATATGTTAATTATACCATATGTCCCATGTGTTTGTTTTTCAGGTAAGCAACTGAGGGTTTTGTCTTGATTTTCATATAGGTTTGTCATGATTAGATATGATTAGAAACCCTTTAATTGATATCTATAGTGCAACGCTAAAACTTATAAAGGATTTTGAATTGTCTTGTCGCTACACCGAGCAACTAGGGGTAAATCACGGATATTGCCAGCCGATTTAGCGCTTGTACACATCCTTTGAGTTATAAAATATACCTCGGTCGTAATTTAAAGGCAATGATAAGCGAAAGCTGTGGTCACTTGGCTCCCCAGCATGCCTTAACAATATGATGTTTTACTTTGATGTACAGATAAAGTGTATTACTGCGTATATATCTAAACTATCTATAAATGAATATGTTCATCAATTATGTTTTATGTTATGGCTGAGTGGTTTTATCATCTCTCAAAAATCGTCTGTCTGTCTTTATGTGCTCCTCCTAGTCCTACCCCCATGAGATGCTCCTGAGATGAACCAGCTAGATGATGAGTCGCAAGCCAATATGCCCAGGATGTTTGTGGCATCTGTGTGATGGTGTTTCGTCATCATCAAACGATTGCTCGCTGTCTGCGTCCATCTGCACTCTCGTCCTCCGTACGCCGTGACCACGTGACCACGTGACCATATGTCAGCGAGACTACGCAGGAAACGTCGCATGACCGATGCGGTTCAAGTGACGTCTTCTACTGTATCCGTTATCGTGTTATCAAACTTAATGTATTGACAGTTGTCCAATAACAATGACACAATGGGCCATCACGCGAGTGAATGAATGCGATTTTGCGCCGCCCTTGGTAATATTACAGCAATCTTCACAGTGGCGACCAGAAGAATAATGCCCTCAGCCCCCCCCCCCCCCCCCCCCCCCCCCCCCCCCGTACCCCATGCTTGTCATAGGAGCCAACTACCACTAGGGGGAGAGGGGAGGGGGTAGCCTAGTGGTTAAAGCGTTCGCTCGTCACGCCATCGGTACAAAATGTGAAGCCCATTTATGGTGTCCCCCGCTTGTTATTGCTTGAATATTGCTACAAGCGACGTTAAACCATACGAACTAATGCAGAAGGGGTGAAAACAGTGTGTTTGTGTTTGTGTTCCTGGTCTTACCTGCGGTAACCGCATCTCTGATAAGCTTCCTGTAAACGATTTTGATTTTTCTTATCGCTACACCGAGCAACGGGCAGTTCCACGCCGCTTTCCATATAGATCCCTGATTAGGAACAAACCGCCCTAATAACCCTGTCATAATGTGCATGAATCTTAATCCCACGAAAACTGCAAAAAAATTCCTTTCTCAAAATCATTTGCCTTCAAATATGTGTACTTCTATTTTAGTCCCGTGAGATCCGGGGTAAAATAGGTCTTCAGCAAACCATTCTTGCCGTAAAAGGCGACTATGCTTGTCGTAAAAGGCGACTAACGGGATCGAGTGGTCAGGCTGGCTGATTTGGTTGATGCATGTCATCGTATCCCAATTGCGTGGATCGATGCTCATGATATCAATCACTGGATTGTCTGGTCCAGACTCTGTTATTTACAGACCGCCGTCATATAGCTGTAATATGGCTGTGTGCGGCGTTAAACAACAAACAAACAAACTTCTATTTTAATTAGGCCCTGTGATATGAGACGAATATTGCTTTTTGCGGAGTAAGGTATGTCCTCTCATTCACACAGAGGGGCGGTCGGGTAGCCTAGTGGTTAAAGCGTTCGCTCGTCACGCCGAAGACCCGGGTTCGATTCCCGACATGGGTACAATGTGTGAAGCCCATTTCTGGTGTCCCCCGCCGTGATATTGCTGGAATATTGCTAAAAGCGGCGTAAAACCATACTCACTCACTCACTCACTCATTCACACAGAGCGGGACAACTCTGCATCCTATCATCATCATCTGTCAATATACAATATTAAAATGACAAATAATGGACTGAAGCTACATCCACCGAGGCGGAATCTTCACACGGAGTAAAGTAACTACAAAGGCGGAACTGGAACATATTCCTGGGTGTAGTGGCACATTCTGCGACTGCTGCAGATACTCTTTGATTCTGCAGGGCATAAAAGACAAAATAACGGTGACAATCATATGAATGGATCACTGAAAATCAGTGATGACACCAGGGAGTGGCCAAAAAGGGTGGAACTCCGCAAATGGATTATATTCGCTTTTAAAGAGCTGAAAGTTACACAAATGAATTTGAAGGAAGCAATCAGTAACACTTGGCATTATGCATTGTACATGTGTAAAACACTGATCGATTTCATCTCAGACATGTGGTATGTGTTCTCTCGTCCATTATAAAAGATAATTCACAATCTGGAAAAGGCACCATGTCAAGATTTGTCATTACAAATACGATGAAAAGTGTCCCGATAGGTTTACAAAACTGCCACTACCAGTTACACAAAGCGATCTTAGCGCTAAGACCAGCATAATCTTATATTAAAGTAAAAAAGTGACGACCGTATTAACGCTCAAGTAGCCTGCAGGCCTGACGTTCCTGTGGTCGGATTGAGAAAATCTTAAAACCATAGCTCCATATTGTTATGGGTAGTTTTGTGAAACAACGGAATTTATATTGAATATCTCATTTTTGAGGTTGTGTCACACGATATGTACTAATGTTGCAAATACAGTAACGTCATTCTGAACATATGCCTAATCTCGCCTTGCATCTCGTGCACGTAAAGCTCGCGTGACTACTAACATATATACAAAGTGTAGACTATATTTCCGGCGCTGTATCTAACACATAGTTTATGTGATGGTTTAGATATTTGGGGTACAAAATACTGTAAAATCGTGAAAATGTTCAAATTAGAACTTGTGAAACTAGCGAATGCCATGTCTTTAAAGTAAATTAGACCGCCTCCGTGTTCTAGTGGCAGAGCGTCCGCCCGGAGAGCGGAACGTCCTTGGTTCGGTCCCCGTCATACCAAAAGACCTTAAAATATGGTACTTTGTGTTACCCTGCCTAGCTCTCAGCATTAAGGGGCTAAAAGAAGGACTGGTCGGCTCGAAGTTAGTATACTGTGTCTGAGTGAGGTATTCATGTTAAACTGCGACATGATATCTGATATCCACACACACACACACACACACACACACACACACACACACACACACACACACACGCATACAAATAAGTCCCACGATATTTCAAATTTCAGAAACAACCAAAATTTTATTTTTCTATACATACAAAAATTCAGCCACATGGTTCAATTATAGGAACGTGTTGCAGAACATGGTCTTGGCAAATTTGTATTTTTAGGGGTTCCAGAGATTTTCTCGTTTCATATGTGCTGTATTAAACAATTAAGATGACGTCACACCATTGTTACAATTGCAGTTGCTTCTGAACCAGGAACTGATTGGCCCTCGCAAATATCGGTCATTAGGCAAAATTATATGTAAATTAGTTCAACCATAACAAAGTTTTAGTCGAATCTGTTGATTCCGACAGTGGAATCAACTCGCCCTTTAGAGTGAATTCTCAATCCTCATGCAAGTAAACCGGTGGCACGGGTGGCCCAGTCGTCTAAGGCGCCGCGATTCGCTGTGCGGAGTTGCGTCCCTTGGGCACGCCAGAAACCTGTGATTGCAGGTTCGAACCCTGGTTCGCCCCATTTATGTTTCTAGGTTTGTCAGCACCATACCCGTGCTCGTGGGTTTCACCGATTTGGTAAACGTCTGAGTCCTGCATCTCTTCGGGCTTTCCATCCACAATAAGCTGACAAACGTGATATAACTGGAATACTGTTAAAAGCAGCGTTAAACCCAACTCACTCACTCATGCAAGTAAACGTTTGTATGATTGTATTATGGGCCATTGAGCTGTCCGTCTGTACCTAATCAAGTCTCTTACAGCATATGGATCCCATTCGTCTTTGCGCTACAATTCGCCGTGTAGAGTTACGTCCTTCGGTCGTGCCAGGATCAGGTGTTCAGCCATTTGATTATGATAATTTTCCTGATTTTCCTTTTTAGGTCAGCACAATATCTCTCTCCGTGGGTAACAGGCGACACGTTAACTCTTTCCCATTGTGTCGACCGTTCCATCCGCGTTGACTAGACAGTGTGTCACACGCTATATCAGTCCTTGTATATGTGTGTGTTCCTATAGTGTTCCCGGGAATTTCATCATGTATATTTTGTAGAATATCGGAGTTCTCAAACTAGGGATGCAGATGACATCATCTTCTGTGCGAACGACGAGTTACAACCTCTAGCAGAAAACCATTGCTCGGTCTCATCATATACTCATATGAATAATAATTACAGTCATTTTGTAATCTGCACATATAAAACTCTAAACCACCATTGGGGGCACGGGTGGCCCTGTCTTCTAAGGTGCCGCCATTCGCTGTGCAGAGTTGCCTACCTTGGGCACGCCAGAAAACTATGATCGCGGGTTCGAATCCCGGTTCGCTTCGATTACGTTCCAAGTTTGCCAGACCATACTCGTGCTAGTGGGTTTCATCAAAGTGGTAAACGTCTGAGACATGCATTACTTGGGGCTTGCCTCCCACATCAAGCAGAGACGCCGTGATTTGACTGGAATACTGTTCAAAGCGGTGTTAAAACCAACTCACTCATTTACTAATCTATCACAAGATCTCCGATTTTGTGGTTAAAAACAACCAATCGCGATCCTAACCCTACAAAACAGCCGGGGTTAAGAGAGTATACACTTGAAAATTGGATTTGAGCAAAACTTTCATACGTATTTAGGACACTCAGAAAACAGCAGATTACTATGAAAAATAAGATCTCTCTCCGTCTCTCAGCTATCACTCTCTTTCTCTCCTCTTAATATCTCTCCCTCCTTTCACTCTCTCTCTCCCTCCCCTCTCTCCCCGTCTCTCTAGCTATTTCTCTCCATCGTTTCGTCTGTCTCTCCGTCTCTCTCTCAATCTCTTTGTCTATCTCTCTCTCCCTCTCTCCATATATCTCTCTTAATATCTCTCCCTGTCACCTCAATCTTTCCCTCTCCTCTCTCTTCGTCTCTTAACTATCTCTCTCTCTTTCTCTCTCTCTTAATATGTCTCCCTCCTTTCCCCTGAATCTGCCCCCCCTCTCCTCGTCTCTCTAGCTATTTCTCTCCATCTTTTCGTCTGTCTCTCCGTCTCTCTCTCAATCTCTCCGTCTATCTCTCTTAACATCTCTCCTTCCTTTCACCTCCCTCTTTCCCTCCCCTCTCTCTCCGTCTCTCAGCTATCTCTCTCTTAATATCTCTCCCTCCTTTCACCTCAATCTTTCCCTCTCCTCTCTCTCCGTCTCTCAGCTATCTCTCTCTCAGTCTCCTCTCTCACTCAATCTCTTGCCCTCCCTCTTTCCCTTCCCTCTCTCTCCGTCTCTCAGCTATCTCTCTTTCTCTCTCTCTCTTAATATCCCTCCCTCCTTTCCGTTCAATATTTCCCACCCCTCTCTCTCCGTCTCTCAGCTATCTCTCTCCGCCAATTTCTCTGTCTCTCTCTCTCTCTCTCTGAATCTATACATGAAACAAGCCAGTACAAGGCCGTTAAAATCAAAATACTTAATTTAACTGTTGGAGACGTAAAAAGATGCATATAAGTGAGCAATGAACTAATCGCTACCTCAACGCTCAGTGTCAGAATATCCATATCAACATATCGACATTTAATATTCGCAGTGTTGTGTCTTGGTCTGTTTGTGACGTCAGGTGGTACGGAAGTCAGCGGAAACATGTGCGCATCAGATCAGATGGATGCGTGTACACAGGATGCTTGTCACTTACGTCCCAGCAGATAGAGGATAAACATAAACATCGTCAAAAGGACATTCAAGTTTCTAAAGTATCGATCTTTAACAGGCCTTTAAAAGACCTCTATATACTTGTAAGCAGCTGAATCTCTGCACTGTGGGGCGGTGGGGTGGCCTAGTGGTTAAAGCGTTCGCTCGTCATGCCGAAGACCCGGGTTCGATTCCCGACATGGGTACAATGTGTGAAGCCCATTTCTGGTGTCCCCCGCCGTGGTATTCTGAGAATATTGCTAAAAGCGGTGTAAAACCATACTCACTCATTCACTCACTCACTCTGCACTGTGTATATTTGCGTTCCCTTTAAGTGGGGCGTATGAACAAAGAGTTTGTGGATTAACCTAGTTTCACTTTCTGTCTTTATATATAATTCTAAGCGAGTTGTGTTTAATTACTTATTATTGGGAGATGGAGAGAGTGATAGACGGAGAGATTGAGAGAGAGACGGAGAGACAGACGAAGAGATGGAGAGAAATAGCTGGAGACACCGGGAGAAACACGGAGAGAAAAGAGGCAGAGAGAGAGAGAAGGAAGAGAGAGAGAGAGAGAGAGAGAGAGAGAGAGAGAGAGAGAGAGAGAGAGAGATGTATACACAGGGAGAGAGGAGTTTTGAGACACGCTATGCTTTTCAACCTATCGCCAACTGCCGTACACATGGAAACAATTAACACATATGAAACAACTCCCTCAATGCGAATGCTCTAAAGCCTAGGTCCTTGTTCTTGCTTCCTGCCGGGTTTCAATGAATCAATACGTCTATGTCGACATGAACGTGACTCACCGCTGCCAGCGTGGTTCAGAAGCATCATCCTCTGTTGTCTATACTCTTCCCGCCATTGATTACAAGAGGACAACAAATGACCTTTTCGTAAAATTAGTCCAACTAAAAAGTATAGCACAGGAAATGACATGTTATCATTGTTATGTTGAAAAAAATGTTGAGTCGTCGTTGGCTACTGAGGACGAAGACCCCGAGCTGGAATCTGACTCGTACAGACGGTTGCCTCAAACGTCAATGTACAACTGATGGATTCTTACACAATACATACACATTATATTACCCTGTAGGTTTATTAACAACCAAACAGAGAGAGAGAGAGAGAGAGAGTGAGAGAGAGAGACAGAGAGAAAGAGAGACAGAGAAAGAGACAGAGAGAGACACCGATAGGCACTACATGCTGTTAAGATAATCATCGAAAAGGCTGCAAGACCTGAAGTGACACATCTTGATTGAATGTATCAAAGAGAGAGAGAGAGAGAGAGAGAGAGAGAGAGAGAGAGAGAGAGAGAGAGAGAGAGAGAGAGGTGGGGGAGAGAGGGAGGGAGAGGAGGGAAAGATTGAGGCGAAAGGAGGGAGAGATATTAAGAGTCTAAGAGCGATAGATGTGGAGATGGAGAGAGAGATAGACGAGATATTGAGAGAGAGACGGAGAGACAGACGAAAAGATGGAGATGGGGAGAGGAGAGAGATGATAGACGGAGAGACAGCGAGAGACAAAGAGAGACACTACATGCTGTTAAGATAATCATCAAATAACGCGAAAAGGCTGCAAGAGACACACGCACAGAGAGAAAGAGGGATAGACAGAGAGACAGAGAGAAAGGCAGAGAGAGTCAGAGAGAGACAGAGAGAGGGGTAGGGAGGAGACACCCGGTGTACACCTAGGACGTTTATGAAATGACCACTTGGTGGCTGCCTTTAAGCGCAGAAACACAAACATAGAAAAATATATAGAAACACATTTGATGATAATTAAATAATGAATGAAATAAATTTAGAAGTTGTATAAATCATTGATCGTGAGATATATTACGTGCTGTCCTCCCACACAACGATATCCCTGCCCAAGCCAGGGAGGGTCACGGTGTCCTAATTGGGAGGAAGTTAAGACTGGAATTAAGTATGGTTTTGCTCATTAGTGCATGGCTATTTGATCCTAACGTTCTCGTGACCCAGGCACCAAGAGCTGAAGTCACGAGGCGAGGGGTTCACGGTGTATAAGTGCCTAACTAACCAGTCTGAAGGACCTGTACTTGCATGGCTACCATCGGTTCATCATACTGCACTCGTGGCCGGTACTAAGTACTATGTTTAAGATAGTATCCCAGTACATGGTCAGCCAGTACAGCGCCTGGACATTGTGTTCTGAGACAACCGAGGATGGTCATACTTCCTGCACCGAATTGTCAATACATGACCTCGACTGACCTAAGGGATGACCATCTCTTACTTTACCATAACGTGCAATTGTTTGGCAGTTATAATAATTATTTCGATTTTGTATGCACATATATAGCAACAGTTACATACATCATTTGAAATGCATTATGTATAATAATGTTGACAGAACAAAACAGCACAAGTAGTACAGATGTGAATAAGTTGCTTTGTTTATATTGTGGCGTAATGGATGTCTCATGCAGTAGAGTGACGCTGGAAATTCAGTGAGATTCGAACAATTTCCAATTCAAATAAGAAATTGCCACTTGATAGTGATGTATTCGATACGGGTATGACATGCGATATTACATAGTACTGAGTATCGCACAACAGGTGACGTGCAGATGACGTCTCTCTTCACATATTCACACTACTCAGTAACGATCAGAGTGAAGTGTGGATTTTCAAGTGTATATTTTATTTTGCCTGGCATGAATGCTACTCAATGAATTACCAGGTTAATGAAAATCACGTATATCTTGTTCAATCTGGTATGTTGGTGACCGACTTAAGGTAAAAAGTGTCGCTATTAATCGCATTGTGATAAAAATGATCACTTTTAATCAAGAAACTATACAGCCTATCCAATGTCTTCGTGTATTGTATTCAGTCTGCCTTTGTCCCAGGTACGCTTAAGGGTTAAGAACCCAATTCGAGACATGTTCTAACCACGGGTTTAATTCAGTGTGCTTGTACAAACAAGACATTCAAGACATGTTCATCTGAAGGTAGCTAAATTTAGTTTAGTTTGTGGGTCATGCTTTCAGTAAATGCGGTATCACTGTACTTGTTTTTTTGTCCAACGATTACTTGATTGTCTGGTTTGTTTACATGCCGCATCACATCACAGAGTGGTGATGAAGGGCGCCAGGAAAACTACTTACATTTTTATGGACATTGTGTTGAAGAACAGGCGTACCCCTTTCACGAGCCCTGGTGTCATCGTGGGTTCAGTGATGTAATTTTCACCACTATTTTTCCTTTCACGCCCAATGGAATCTGTTTTGGCAGATATCGAGACTGACCATTCTCGTCTTTGACGTTTCATATTCCGAAGCTTTGACAAAACAGAACGGTATATGTCGTACATTGTGGTCCAGAGCCTATCTCAGACGTACTCAAGCGTGGACATACTTCCATAAATAGAAATGTCATGGTTGAGTGGAGATGGAATGGGTGTAGGGGGTAGATCTTATATCTACCTATCCTGGATAAACAGTCACTGACACCCACATCCAATAAAGTTTAATTACATCATGACTTATTTCTCAGGTTTCAGGGTCAGGAACGTAGGGTCACCTATATCTGGGCGAATGTGTCTCTTCCAGTTTTGTGAGAGACATTTAATGCCAGATATGTACACAAACCAGTATGTCTACTCTTCGGCAATGGCAAACATGATGCTTGGACTAGATGTCTATAGTGTCTGTAAAAATACATCAAAAGTTATTTAGAGAATTCTCATTATCATCAGACAAGGAACTGTTATCATATATTATATCCAGTATAAATAAATAAATAAATAAATAAATATATATATATATATATATATATATATATATATATATATATATATATATATATATATATATATACAGATTTGGACACAATTTACTGATATCATTTTGCACCTCTGAGATTCATGCCATAATGCAACATAGTTTTTAGTTTGACCCTTTCTTTTTTATGCTCTACTTTGTATTGAGCACTCTCTTCTGCAATAGGATCACACACACTATATATATATATATATATATATATATATATATATATTATTACTTCTCATTTAAAAGCATTTATTTTTACGTTTATCTTATGTAATCATTACATGAACACTTGCTAACCTGCTTGGTCATTATCCTGCTTGACTTTATATTAGTCATAGTTCATAAGATATTGATATCATAGAAATAATTACATTAACAACGATACTAAAGTATATTACATGCTGTATCCCCATCAACCTGAATATTTCTCGTTCATAGAATGAGAACTGACTTTTTAAAAACTTGTACAAGTACACAAACAGAAATTCAACGCAAAAAAACAATGCCACTGAGTACACCAGTTTCAGTTAATAAAAAACCCAATGGGATCGTTGAGTTTAAACGAAAGGATAGTTCAGTTTAACATTGTTTCTTTAAATTTAAATCGTTTTTATGCTTTTTCCTACAGACCACACTCCTTAGCTAACTAATGTCGTATTTCGTATGTCCCTGCGCAACACGAATGGCGAAAGGATATCCCTTCCTTGAAAACGCTCTGATTGGCTGTACGTGTTAGCCGTGAGTCATCAACGGAATACCCTTCTTAAGAGAGTGACGACCGCATGCTGGCTCAAAGGAAACAAGACGACCAGCATCACACAGACACCATTCTGCTGTACAGAACGCGTTATTTATTCGTATGTGTGTCACTGGGACAATATGAAAGGATACATTAAGTGTGCGTGCCTCTTTGTAACATGGTTTATTGTTACTGTGCAAGGACTTTCTGTCGACAGAGACAAACGATCCAGGAGAAGACCTATCAACCTTGTTCATGATTTCGACGTGGAGGTAAGACTCTTAAACGATTTGTTACTGATTTACTATTAAATGTATTCATGTTTACCTATCAATTTTATTCGATGTAATTCATATAAGTGAATTAGAAACATACATGTGAAAAGGGAAGGTTACGCCAACCTATCTACATCCTCCTGACAAAGGCATATTACGTTATCAATGATTCATGGTAATTGATATAGTTATGAATCGTATTGACTCAATGAATCATAAGCGAGTTCGCAGTGATGTAGCTTATATTTAACAGCACCATCCCAGTCACGTAGGGAGGCACATCATTTGGAGGGTTATCGATTTTACCCATGTTCTGAAAGCTATATTGCTTCGCCTGGATGAATCATAAGAGCATTTTCTGATATTTGCAGGGATTTCTCAAAGATTTCGGTTACATGGATAATATCCCAGCAGGAATCATGGGCGATAAGCTGCGTCCAGTATTTGACAGAGATTTGCAGGTTAAAGATGCGATCAAGTAAGTAGCTTTGTTCAATCGTTTACATAATAGTGAATATCGTCATAACTTTACAACCATGTGCAGTAGAGTTATTATAATGCTAATTTATATTGTAGGAATTGGTATGTTTGAACAGGGCTTTACTAACGTCACCATCAGTGTCTAAATGTCTAACGTCACCATCAGTGTCTAAATGTCTAACTTCGCAGCATCTGGTCTTCTTCTAATATTCTGTAATGTTTAGTGACGTGCGCAGGTGGGTAGGGGACACTGTTTGTCTAGTATATCAATGTGAAGGTCGAGCGTTGTACCTGTGCTTGAATACGCTTGTATGAAATTATAAGCAGGGATTGTGAACATAAACCCTCTGATCGCATGACTGGTGCTGTGGTTCATTGTGACGGCGGTGGCGGAATGTGGCCTAGATTCACACTTCAACTAGATTCAGCTGTCGGCTTGTGTGTTGTAACAGAAGCACTTTAACACTTTAATACTATGCTGAATAATTCATTATCTTTGTCGTGTATCAGATGTAGGCTTACAAGATGGGTTCATAATTTGGATAACAATATTTAATCACGTTCTGAATGAAATACAGTAAACTACGGTTATAACGAACACGCTTATAACGAACTGACGGATATAACGAACTAACTTTTTAGTCCCGACTATTTGCTGTAGTTATGCTGTATATATGCTTATAACGAATAACGGTTATAACGAACTAAATTAGTAGTCCCTTTGAGTTCGTTATAACCGTAGGTTACTGTATTGAACTCGAGGGGTAAAGGAAATGATTCGGGATGGATGAAAGTACTGTACCTTTGTGTCATTCGTAATAATACGAACGCAGAGACTAACACGGACGCACATACACACATATCGAAACTATTATTGCTATTTCTGTGAAGGGTTTAAATTACAACTTGATTTAAAGCTAGTTGCAGTTACCCTATTGGCCCTATATATTGAAGTTGTTTTCTCTTTAAGTGGCATTTAAGCGGCATGATGAACAAGGAAAATAGTTATATGGATATACAACGTCTCTGTTGCAATGAATGCGACGTTACGGTGAGATATTCGTCGCACCCAAAGCATGAAGGAAGTTGTATATCCATAGAACTATCTCCCTTTTTGTGTGTTTATAACCTTGTCACGCTATGCCTATATCAGACTGTATCTTTAACAACCCCACGAGCCGACAGCATTCCAATTCGCACAAAGCAACTGCCCGTAAGTCCTTAAATCCCTTTGTGAATATAGCACACAGTCACTCCTACCAAAACCGCAGTATTCACGACATACACAACACTGCGCAGTTAAACTCGGCATACGGCAAGGAGCGCCTTCACGTCTACACGTTTTTATATTAAAGCGAGTGTGCACAACCTATTTAAATCAAGTGGATGTTTGAGGACACTATGGCCGACGTACAAGTCAAACTGCTTTTCTGTTTCACAAAAACATGTTTCTAAGATCTATAATATTCGTGATAAATACAGTAGCTATATCACAAAACTATGAGCCGAACATATCAGGCAACTATAACCATGTTATCGGTTGCAAGATGATTTAATATGTTGGAATTATATCAGTGTGCTTCCTCGAAATTTAAACAAAACGTATATTTGCATAATAAGTTTTGAAACTATATTTAAGATCTAAATACCTTATAGTCTGAAAATAATTCTCGGAAATTTACATGTGGTTTAGTTTAATAATATTAATAGCAGTCTCTTGAAATCTACTAAATATTTGTAGCATAAACGGCATGATAGTTTCTTTTAAGCAATTCTCAGGACTTATAGTATTTGCAAAAACACGTTAACAAATAGTGAGACTACCAAATAGTTTTGTTCATGCAGTTTTCTGATTTATAAGATGTATTGAATTAGCCCCTTATAGTGTGGCAATAGGGAATTTGTCATATTATCCTTCGGAAACAATAGTCCAGCCCTCAAAGAAGTTCTAGAAGAATACGATTCGTTCCATGTTAATTTGTGGGACAGGACATTCTAACACTTTGCGCGAACACCTGGTGTCATTACCGATGTTCACTGATCCATACAAAGAATTTTCAGTTTTGTCTTTATGGCCATTTGCGTCGGTTTGGGCGGATATTCGAGTCTTGTTATTATCCGATGTTGACTTTCTAGTTTAACCAAAGAAATGTACGAAATATGATACCAATAGTAAATATATATAGGTGTAGGTGTTTGTGCGCGCACGTGAGTGAGTGAATATGGTTTTACGCCGCTTTTAGCAATATTCCAGCAATATCACGGCGGGGGACACCAGAAATGGGCTTCACACATTGTACTCATGTCGGGAATCGAACCCGGGTTTTCGGCGTGACGAGCTAACGCTTTAACCACTAGGCTACCCGACCGCCCCTGCGCGCACGTGAAATTATTACCAAAGTTTTGTCAAATATCCACACACCGTTATGAATTTGTACTTTGTTTTTACCATGGCGAGGTGGAGCCCGTTGATGTACATGTCACTCATTGTATGTTGTGTTATTGCAGAGACTTCCAGTATTACTATGGTTTGAAGCAAACCGGTGAAGTTGACCATAAGACGATGCGGATGATGAAGTTACCGAGATGTGGAGTACCTGACAAGGAACGAAATGTTGACATGCGCAGGAAAAGATCGACTGCCCACCGATACACGCACCTCGGTATGGACCATACCATGTATTAACATTTACTGCATCTATCGGGGGCACGGGTGGCCCAATCGTCTAAGGCGCCGCGATTCTGTGTGCAGAATTGCGTCACTTGGGCACGCCAGAAACCTATGATTGTGGGTTCGAATCCCGGTTCGCCCCGATTATGTTTCTAGGTTTGTCGGTACCACACCTGTGCTTGTGGGTTTCATCAAAGTGGTAAACGTCTGAGACCTGCATCAGTTCGGGCTTTCCTTCCACATTAAGCTGACACGCCGCGATATAACTGGAATACTGTTAAAAGTGGCGTTAAACCCAACTCATTCACTCACTCACATCTTTCGATAATGTTATTACTGTTATTTATATTGTGTTTGTTGTGTAACGCCGCGCTCAGCAATAGTCCAGCTTTATGGCGGCGGTTTGTAAATAATCCAGTCTGAACCAGACAATCCTGTGATTGACTCAATGAGCATCGATGAAGATACGATGACATGCATCAACCAAATGGTCGAGTCTGACCAGCGAATCACGTTAGTCTACTTTCACGACAAGCATGGGTTGCTGAAGATCTGTTCTATCCCGGGTTTTCAGGGGGTGTTTAATGTTAAATGTTAATGACACAACAATGACACAGCTTGTCATTGAAAGATGGCAACTTACTTCATCCGCCGGATAAACGCGGTGTCTAAGACTGGACACCGGTTGTGTTCGCTGTTCAAACGGATTTCGAGTAAAGTAGTTTCACTGTATTTACTGCCCCGTGACGATCAAGGGTAGAATAGGTCTTCAGCAACCGTTGCTTGCCATAAAAAGGTGACTATGCTTATCGTAAGAGGCGACTAACGGGATGGGGTAGTCAGGCTCGCTGACTTGGTTGATGCATGTCATCGTATCCCAATTTCGTGGATCGATGCTCATGATATTAATCACTGGATTGTCTGTTATTTACATACCGCCGTCATATAGCTGGAATGTTGCTGAGTGCGGCGTAAAACAACAAATAAACAAATATATAAACCGTTTATACTGTAAATGAATTGTTATGTAGTGTTGATGGTTTTCTTCAGGATCGAAATGGGAGAAGACTTCCCTCACTTGGAAGCTGACGAGGCCCACCCACAAGCTGAGAACAGATGATCAGAAGTAAGTTGAGACATTGCTCGTGGCTAAGTCAACTGTTACCAAATGTCTGTACGTTGTGAGGTGAGGTGAGGTGAGGTGAGGTGAGGTGAAATAGGGTTAAACGTCGCGTCCAATATTAATGCACATATATAGCGACGGGCATGCGCGCGTGCGTGTTTGTGTGTGTGTGTGTGCGTGCGTGCGTGAGTGCGTGCGTGCGTGTGTGTGTGTGTGTGTGTGTGTGTGTGTGTGTGTGCACTATATATAGCTAGTGATGACTCATGCCGGTTTTATATTGCTGGCTCACTGAGCTACCATGCCGTAGTTTAACATGAATATCCCACTCAGACACAGTATACTGACTCCGAGCCGACCAGTCCTTGTTTTAGCCCCTTGATGCTGAGCGCCAGGCAGGCTATTTTTTAACGTATTTTAGTATGACGCGGACAGGGATCGAACCCCGAGCGGACATTCTACCGCAACACCACGTCTGTTTTCGTTGACAATGTGTATTTCAGTGTTACTATGATCCTACAGTCATGCAGTCATAATTACTTCAACCAGTAATTCTAAAGCGGCAATTATTTATAAAAAAACCAGTCATACATTTATTGTTACTTCCCAATTTCAATTGACTGCTACAGCGGAATTCTTGAATAGCGAATAATTACCATTGAACTATTGACAGTGGCTCAGCTCAGCAACTGTTCTCTTGTTCGTACAGAACCCGGGACGGATACCATATGCGGCTCAAAGTGTAACGTCGATACAGGGTGTTATAATCTTGGAGAAATGACGTACCAAGTTATAGCACTTCTCACATACGTGTATAATCTTGGAAAACTTGTGTACCAAGATATAGCACTTCTCACATACGTGTATAATCTTGGAAAACTTGTGTACCAAAATATAGCACTTCTCACATACGTGTATAATCTTGGACAAATTGTGTACCAAGATATAGCACTTCTCACATACGTGTATATTCTTGGAAAAATGACGTACCAAGATATAGCACTTCTCACATACTGTATAATCTTGGAAAAATGACGTACCAAGATATAGCACTTCTCACATACTGTATAATCTTGGAAAAATGACGTACCAAGATATAGCACCTCTCACATACGTGTAGACTTTTCTGTAAGGACGATGTATCTGACGAAACATTTTCTATTCGTTTTGCAGAAGGACGATACGAGAAGCGTTTCAGATATGGGAAAATGTGGCGCCTCTGAGAATCACGGAAACAGCCGGGAACCCGGATATGGAGATATTCTTTGCTCGTGGTGAGCACGGAGACGGCAAGGCCAACTCGTTCGATGGAAGAAGTAAGGCATATCCTGATTTATTGATTTGTGAAATGACAAAAAGGCAGATTTGAATCTACTGTTTGTAGTTTGAGATATAATGTGAAATACACAATGTGGTAACATGTACCAGGACAGGCTGTAAGTTGTGTCTGTTGTTTATATTCGGCAATATTCCATCAATATGACCGCGGTCTGTAACTGAGCAAATCTATTCTACACAAACCAGTGATTGATAATGTGAACATGATACTCCTCATGGCGTAGGTCAGTTAAGTGGCAGTAAATGAATGTATAGTTTATGTTTACTGAATATTTGTTATGATTAAAGTTAAATTCATTCAAAAAATTGAAACCCTATTCTGCTTATTTAATTGTATTTTATGAAAGCATTAAAGAAAATTATGATGTCCTCAGGTCGAGTCCTCGCCCATGCGTTTGGTCCGGGCAAAGCGAAGATCTCAGGGGATGCACACTTTGACAACGACGAGGACTGGACATTGAAATCAGACCATGGGTCGGACATGTTGGTCGTAGCTGCTCACGAGTTCGGCCATTCCCTCGGCCTCGGACACTCACGAGACCAGGGGGCGCTTATGTTCCCTGCGTACAGGGGTCAGGACGCACTGACCCTCGGACAAGATGACATCAGAGCAATACAGATTCTTTACGGTAAGTTGGAGGTGTGGGTGTGGGTTTTTAGTGGGGAGGGGGTTCACGAGGGGGAAGGAACTTTGGTTGGGAGTCAGGGACGTGGGTTGGGGAGCAAGGGCCTTTTCGGGCAGGGACGCGGTTGAGGTGTACAAGGGTTTGTGTGGGTGGGTGCAGGAGCGTGGGTTAGGGCAGGGAGTCGAGGGTTGGGGAATAATGGGCGTTATTTTGAAAGGGGCATTGGGTGGAGAGACGGGGGAGGGGAGGGGGGAGGGGGGGGGGGGGGGCAGGGTTATAACTGATTTTGTGCGTGCAGAAATGTATTCTTTAGGTTGCTGAATTTTCGTCGATATAAACAAACTCGCATCTGGTTACAATTGTTCTTTCGTGTGTACATATATTTCTAACATTTTACAGGAATAACACTGAAGCTAAATCGTCCATGTTGAGTTTAATAAGGAGGGTACAGTGTTTCACATCTGTCACACGGTATGTAAACTTATATTATTTTGCAGGTTCCCGTCCCGGATATACAGTGAATCCTCGACGGACCCGTCCGCCGCCAGCCACCCGTCCTCCACCCCGTACCCGCTCCCCACCCCGCACCCGTTCCCCATACCGCCCACCAACCACTCCCGCCCCCACCACGACTACACCGTCACAGCCCTGCAGTGTAGACTTCGACTCCATCGTAGCCGGTGAGTACACACAGAAGACGCTGCTATATTGTAACTGAAAAATAGTATATAATTTTACCAAAATAAGAAACTTGATATGAAAATCCAAACCGTCACGATAATGTTAAGGAAAACATGCACTGTAAATAATAAATTACGACACCATGTTTTCTGTTTTTGTATTAGTCCTGTGGTTTAAAGTCCTGACTCCTGTTCGTTTTGAGATTCACCTGATTATGAGCTCATCTTTGTCAAAATCCATTCGGGTGCGTCTGGTTAAAATCCATTCGTGTGCGTCTGGTTTAACAATTCTGTTTAATGTCTACGACATGTTTACTCACTGATCCCCCACATCAAGCTGACACACCGCGATATAGCTGAAACGCTGTTCAAAACGGCGTTAAACTCAACTCACTCACTGCCGGGATGACGACCCGCTTGTCAAGGTTCTGCCCCGTCTTGTTCCAGGTCCCGAGAGGTTCTACTACGCCTTCAAGGCGGGGTCCGTGTTCAAGTTCAATGACGACGGCATGGAGGAGGGCTACCCCAAGCGCGTGCATGAGGTGTTCCAGGGTGCTCCAGAACAGATTGACCTTGCTTTCTCAGTTGACAGAACAGAAAAAATCTACATAATTAAAGGTGAGTTGTACATGGCAGACGTAATTCAAAATAAACAGACTGTGTTTTTTAGTTTCAACAAAATCACTTGATTGTCTGGTTTGTTTACAGGCTGACGTCGCATGGCAGGAATACTGTTGTGCTGCGTCCGGCAATAAATACTTACTTTTTATGCAAATTGTATCAATGCCGGTGATATCGGTAGGGCAGGACATGCTTACCGTTTCGCGAACACCTGGTGTCGTCACTGATTTTCAGTGATCCATTCATATTATTTCCACAGCCATTTGCCCTTTACGCCAAGGGAATCTGTTTGGGCAGAATATCTAGGCTGGTTATTCTCTTGCATTGGCAATTTCTATTCCCAGGTAGCCTGTCCATAGCGAGCAGTCAATAAGTCGATCTCTACACTTGTTTCGAAACCATTAACGTTTGAATCTGAAGCTGACAGACACGTGCAATATGGAGTATAGGACAACCCACCATAACAATCACGAGCGTGGCATGGAGTAGCGTTATGGTTAAGCGTTTGCTCGTAAGAGGCGACTAACGGGATCGGATGGTCAGGCTCGCTGACTTGGTTGATGCATGTCATCGTATCCCAATTGCCTAGATCGATGCTACGCTGACTTGGTTGATGCATGTCATCGTATCCCAACTGCATAGATCGATGCTATGCTGTCAATCACTGGATTGTCTGGTTCAGACTCGATTATTTACAGACCGCCGTCATATAGCTGGAATATTGCTGAGAGCGGCGTTAAACAACAAACAAACAACAACAAAAACAACAACAACAACATTAAACGTTTGCTCTTCCAACCAAGGGCGTGGGCTTGAGTACAATGGGCCGTCAAATTTCTAGAATATAGCTAACAGCGGCGTGAACTCATACCTTTCATTCTACTGGAACTAACCCCAAGATATTCTGGTTTCAGACAAGCAGGTGTGGCGGTACACGGATCTGACCCTTGACGAAGGCTTTCCATTTGAGTTCCGACGGGAACATTTCCCCGAAGCCCCCCGTTTCACCATGTCCCTCGTTGATGACAGAGGCAAGGCGAGGGTCATCATGTTTGGGGTAGGTACAATCAAATCTACGTTCACACCTCAAGACCTGAACATATCCGATTACTTATATACTGATCTCATTTTCAAAGACATGAGACCAATTACCATAGTTACGAAATACATCAAATGTCTCCCAACAGATTTGAGTATATTCTCTATCACTTTTTTAAAATATCTACCCAACCATTTTTGACAAATAGTGTCTGTTGCCGTATTTCAGACACGTAATGTCAATATGTATAATTTTGCATTCAGAGCAGCATGTTGATTTCATCCTAGTTTAGTTGGTCATTAAGAAAGTGTGTGTTTTAAAATTAAATTTGATTTTGACTTCCTACAGTTTAAAAAAAAGTTCCTGAACTGTGTAATTAAACTGTGATATGAACTGTAGAGAATGGAATCGAAACTTAATACACGTAGAGATATTCATGAATTGGGGTTTGTCTTCGTGACCCAACACGGAAGTAAAATGGTAGGTGATAATGCAGTAGCTACAGACCTTAGTATTGTTACATTCAGATTGCTTGTTGGACCTTTAGTAAATCGCGTGACTAATATATTAAGGTTTAAACGGGCAGAGTTGCGTCCCTTAGTCGTACCACGATCCAATGACAATGATTTCGAATCCAGGGTACGCCCTAATTATGATCCATACTCATGCTGTTCACTAAGGTGATAAAAGTCTAAGACCTACTTCATTTTGGCTTTTCCTTCTTAAAGCCTTTCCCCAACTCACTCACTCACACATTGAACTCGCTCTTTTAGGTGATAACAGTTGTTCTTGTTTATTCCTTCAGGCGACACAATGGTGGTTCTACAGTTTCGACAAAGTTCAGGACTCGAGGCCATTGCCCTACCAGATCTCGAAAAACTGGCGCGGAGTTCCTAGCGATGTCCAGTACTCGGTCAGATGGACCGACAACAACTACTACCTGATCACGTCCAATGGGTGAGCGATGTTTGCTAATATAAAGTTTGTCTGTTAATGTTAAGCTTTGCTGGTTCATATAAAGCTTATTTGTTAATATAAAGCATTGTTTGTAATGACATACATGTATTTCAGCACAAAAATATCAGACCATGGTCAATGTCTGCAATCCACTCTAAGCTAGGTGCGGTGCCTGGTGGTGTAAGCGTTCGCTCGTCATGCCGAAGACCCGGGTTCGATTACCCACATGGGTACAATGTGTGAAGCACATTTCTGGTGTCCCCCGCCGTGACATTGTTGGACTATTGTTAAAAGCGGCGTAAAACCATAGTCACCCAATCACTCACTCTAGGACAGGACATTTTTAGAATGTCATGTTTGACATCGTGGCTTTGTAAATAAGGTAAAACATAACAGCTAGGTTGATATACAGCGAAATCTATCCAAACCGGACGCTTAACCACACATCTCAGTCACATATTCGGTTAAGCTGTTCACATTGCTACCGTGTATTATGGGGTATTACCAAAAGGACAGTGCGTTCACTCGTGTAATAGTGAGTGAGTGAGTGAGTAGGGCTTAACGTCGCTTAACAGTATTCCAGTTATATCACGGCGTGTCAGCATGATGTGGGAGAAAAGCCCGAAGTGATGCAGGTCTTAGACGTTTAACACTTTGGTGAAACCCACGAGCACGGGTATGGTGCTGAGAAACCTAGAAACGTAATCGGGGCGAACCGGGATTCAAACCTACAATCATAGGTTTCTGGCGTGCCCAAGGGACGCAACTCTGCAAAGCCAATCGCGGCGCCTGACTGGGCCACCCATGCCTCATCTCGTGTAACAACACTTGGTACTTACATGTGCCTTATTTGGCATTTATTGACATTGATTTCATGAAATGAGATCATATGTCAAGCGGAAATGTAAACGCGAAAATTTAATAAAAATGAATAAAATATTCTCATGAACTTAAATTTCTTTAATATACCTATTCAGAATGAACGATATCTTTGAATCCAGAGTAATATTTCTGTGAAATGTATCTATATTCTGATGATCAAGTTTTATAATGTGGATAAACGAGGTTGTCTTTGAATGACTTGACACAAATTTTGACTCCAATATCAAAGATAATTCAGGATACACTGATGTTAGAACAATCGAAACGTTAAAGGAAATAAATTGATATTTACGTACCCCTGACATCCATTGTGAAGTATTAAGTTTATATTCGTGCTTGCGTCGATGTGACAAAAACATTATGTTAATTTAATTTGTGCTGTCATTTGTAATAACGTCCTTCATTTCCTGTTTCAGTCACGTGGTATTTGACCACAACAGGCGCGTAGCCTCACAGAATGGCTTGGTCAGTGGGATTCCACCATGGATGGACAAAGCCTGTGTTGCTATAATGGCTAGTCCTAGTGCCAGGTATGTGAACCATAGTCTGCAATGTTCTGGGAAAATAACACGCCGAGGTATTGAGGTATGCAGGGTTGATTATAAAGGCTGACAAAAGCGAGCAAGAAAATATTCGTCTTATTTCATACCCATGACTAGAGAATAGAAAATGTCTAAAAATATATTTAGGATAATTATATGATAGCGAACTTTCGTAAATTATCGCGTATCGCATGATTATCATAGAAGTTTAAGAATATATGTGAACTTGACCCTATAGCTGATATATATTTTGATGTAACACCTCACATATGCATTGTATGTTATGTTACTTATAACGGTATACACTTTATATGACTTTATATCTGTCTATGTATAAAATAGTTTATTATATAAATCTTCATATGTTTGAGGTTACCTGTTCGTAATACAACACTTGTGCTTCTGTATACGTGGATGTACCGAAACATAAACTTTGACATATTTTGTGGCATTTTTCAGTGGATCTACCAAAACATTTAGTTTCACATATATTTTGCCATTTTTCAGCGGACACTTGGAACCATTGGCGCTCATCACCATAGTGACCATGATGATCAGTCGGCTACTGATGTGATGATGAGGTTAGACGCGAGACTGGTGTACATCCTCGAGTAAACCACAAGATCTTGTATCATCTCCAGCAAGTCTGACTGATCAAAAGTAGGCGGACCTCAACGCAAGCAAAAAAACCATGCGTTTTGTGCCTTATCGAACTACATTCTCATGGTGCTTTCATACGCCAAACAAAACTCAGGAACGGGAAATAATGGAATACTCTTTGAATATTTCCAAGATTAGAGTATAAATGCCGGTATTCCAACTGGTGGGATATAACTGATTATATGATTTCCTATGTGTATTTGGAAGGATGTCAATAGTTATTTTCACGTCGCACAAAGATTATGTGATGATATGTTTTCGTTCTTCCAACTTGTACTAGCCAAAACAGAGATTTTTTCTTTCGTTTGATGACTGGTTAACTGAGTATATTGATAATCATAACGCGATAAACATATTATCATTGGCCAAGGCTGACTTTACCATTGCTTCGGCTAACATTAAGTTTCGAAATCAACAGGCAATGGCAATGGTAACTGAAAACAGAAACCAACCTCTTCTATGTAGGAATGTTATAGCCAACTAGGTTATTTCAGGCCTGTTGCCATATTCAGTATGACACAATCAAAATGATGCTTTTTAGATGTTTAGAACGTATTAATTCTGTTATACCAAATTTCTAACATGTGAAAAACATTTTCTAGGATGAACGAGGAATAACAATTGTTTCCCCTGTTGTATGTCGTTGTAGCGTGTGTATGGAGTGTGTGAGTGTGTGTGTGTGTTGTATATTTATTGTTCTCTCTGTGATGGGAACATGTTGATGATACCCCTTTCAAACATCTCCCCCATGTCTGCTGTGTCGCTACAGTAAATAATTACTTTTGGTGCGTAATTTGGTTGATCAAAGTTTCATAACGGAATACGAAACATCACCACGTGTTCATGAACCACCTTTTGTCTGAACGTTTGCTCAACTTAGTAATTACAACTGAGGCCATTTCCAAGAGTTGCGTCCCTTGGACAAACCAGGAACCGATGATCGATGGTTCGAATCCCGGTTCGCCCCGATTATGTTTCTAGGTTTATCAGCACCATACCCGTGCTCGTGGGTTTCACCGAATTGGTAAACGTCTGAGACCTGCATCACTTCGGGCTTTCCTCCCACATTAAGTTGACATGCCGTGATATAACTGGAATACTGTTAAAAGCGGCGTTAAACCCAACTCACTCACTCACTCACTCCAAGCTGTTGACAGTATGACATTGACATTCCAAGCAAGTAGATATCAACAAGCTGTGATATTAACTGTGCACTTAAGAACACTCTTACATTCAGACTGAAGACTAACATACATATATAACGTATATACTTACCTACACGCTGTTCAAAGATGACGCAAAACGTATTATATTGAAGGTTAATATTGTAAATATCACAAAGTGCTCAAATGTATCTTTGTACAAATATTTTTGATAAATATATATATATTTATGTATGTGCAAGTGAATGGACGCTCTACACCTTTCACAATAAAAGAAAAAAGTTATTTTTGTGTTATTGTGTTACATTTTGTATGATGTCGTCACGTTCCTCACCCACCTGGTCTAGTGGATGCAGCGTCTGACTAGAGAGCGGAAGGTCCGGGGTTCGATCCTCGGCCGCGTCATACCAAAAGACGTTAAAAGATGGTACTTGTTGTTACTCTGCCTGACGCTCGTCATTAAGGGGCTAAAACAAGGACTGGTCGGCTCGGAGTCAGTATACTGTGTCTGAGTGGGGTATTCATGTTAAACTGCGGCCTGGTATCTCAGTGGGCTTGCACTATAAATCGGCATCAGTCCGGAGTAGTACAACAGCCACACACGTGCATGCATGCGCTACGTAAGAGACGTTAACACCATTCCACCTCACAATCTGTAGCCATAGTTTTAAAAATCTTTAAGTCAAAATGTCGCAAGAACGGGTTTCATCGTTGTATGTATTTTAGGAATCGAACAATCGAACACACAGTCGCGGCATTATAGGCGAACGTTTCGACCACTATACTACTGGCCGAAAGGATGGGTGAGCTAATATATAATATTTAACGTCACATCGGCAATCAGCCGAAAGGATGGGATTGAGGAGGGTTGAAGAGAGAGGCACAGAGACCTAGGGCGTCAGAGGCGAGTAGGGAAGCAGGGACTCGATAAGGGGAGATAATTAGAATGGGATATCTGCTGGGTCGGGTTGGGTGAAGTTGTCGGGAAGAAGTGTGCCTCATTTTCTAATTACAGAAAACTACTTTTATAACGAACACGCTTATAACGAACTGACCGATATAACGAAAATATTTTAAGTCCAGACCATTTGTTGTATATATGCTGTATGTATGTTTATAACGAACTACGGTTATTACGAACTAAAATTAGTGGTCCCCTCGAGTTCGTTATAACCGTAGTTTACTGTATGTCACTACGGTGAATCCCGTCCAGGTAATTCATGATGGCTGATGAAACAGAAACACAAGCATCACCGTATTCTTGACACGACTGTCATTTAACGCTCAATTCTAAATTCAGTTAGGGGCACGGGTGGCCCTGTCGTCTAAGGCGCCGCGATTCGCTGTGCAGAGTTACGTCACATGGGCACGCAAGAAACCTATGATTGTGGGTTCGAATCCCGGTTCGCCCCGATTATGTTTCTAGGTTTGTCGGCACCATACCCGTGCTCGTGGGTTTCACCGAAGTGGTAAACGTCTGAGACCTGCATCACTTCGGGTTTTTCTCCCACATTAAGCTGACACGCCGTGATATAACTGGAATACTGTTAAAAGCGGCGTTAAACCCAGCTCACTCACTCACTCACTAAATTCAGTTGAAAAACGTCAAGATACATCCATAGACATGAGGGAATGCACCACGCCACAAAGACCGTTGAACTCGGGCCATATGTCGCTTATATAATATTTACCTCTGTAAAACCATTTCACATATTTCTCTAAGATAGTGATCACTGACCTCCTTTTTTCATGTAAGATCTTTTAAAGGTTTCTGTCCTCGCTCTCAACAACATTCGATCTATATTACGGCGCCCTCTGATTTCGCCACAGACGTACCAATATCAATATTAATATATACGAAATGTCATTAAATGCTAAAAACAAATAGGTGAGGTGAGATGAAATTGAGGTTAAACGTTGCGTACAACATTTCATTGATTGGTTCCACAGCTGGCTCGCTCGTTATCAAAAAACTTATTGTCGGTTAAAATATCTCCCCAGCAACCTATGCTGGTCGTGAGGATCCCGGTTTAGAATAGGTCCCCAGAAACCTGTGCTGGTCATAGGGATCCCGGGTAAGAATATCTCCCCAGAAACCTGTGCTGGTCATAGGGATCCCGGTTTAGAATAGGTCCCCAGAAACCTGTGCTGGTCGTGAAAAGCGACCAAGTGGATCTTGTGGTCTTGATCGCTGACTTGTTCGATCGTCATCGTCCCAGGACGGCATGGATCGTTGCTCACAATATCAACCATTAGATTGTCATTAGATTGTCTCGATTACAGACGGCGTTCAATGTCGATGGACAATCTGACTATGTGGGATGGCGACATGCAATCAGACATACAATATTTCATCCAGTTTCTAGTTATAGCGAACACTGTATCATGGCGTGTCCGATTTGTGTGGGAGGAAAGCCCGAAGTGATGCAGGTATCAGACTTGAAACTTTCTTGAAACCCACGAGCACGGGCATGGCGCTGACAAACCTAGAAACATAATCAGCGCCAACCTAGGAGTCGAACTAAGAAATGCACAGAATATGAAATAGGCATGCCCTTAAATGGAATGGATATAAACCTGTTTATATATTCCGCATGTTTATATGAAGGGAAAAGACCGACAAGACTATTGTCCTGTAGGAAGCGACCATACAATCAGTTTGTACGGGCTGTCTGTAGGACTGTCGCTTAAAGCCCAAAACATTTGTTTTGCTTGGTATATCGGTCCGAGTTATTGTCAACACTACACCGGTGTTTTCCCCGAACCGTCAGAATCAGAACAATATGATGCAAATAAACAACAACAGAAATCATTTCCACAATCATAAGAATTTTCTACCAAAAGCAGTCAACTGTACGATTCCAATTGTATGACAAGCATGTGTTTATGAATCACCCTCAAATACTGATGAAACCTCGTGTTCGCGAAAAGGTAAGTGTATCCAGTCCCACCGGTCACAAACACATGCAAAGGCAACTCACTTGTTCACCTGATAAAAACGGGAATACATGGTACAAGTCAAAATAAGCAAATGCTTCGCACATCAGTTATATCACCAATGCGTCAAATTTGGAAATGTCCTCTATATGTCAATCATTATACGTTTTGAAAGCTTTGCTGAAGCCTTTACGGTTGCAACCTTAATCAAACAACTTAAAAATTGAACAAGAGCCGTGTGACGCTGTTTGTTATCTTGGTAGAAAGAGCATGGTCGATTGTACCTCAAATGTTGTGAATTCTTGAAGAATGCTTGATTCTGATTGGTTTATTTAAATATATTGAAGCCTTTTTCACACAAACAACGTACGCATGAATACATCGATGGCCAACATATCGATTCATAAAAAAATGGCTGCCGATCGATAACCCATAGGAACTGTAAAACGTATAGATATTTCCTCAATTATACGCTGGGTCTCTAATACACGCCGGGGCAACGGATCTCGCGAAATTGATTGACGGCCAAGCGTCTTATAGAGGGAATACGGTAGTTTGACATCGTGTGTTTTTAGCGCCGATAATATGATGTTCTAGGCTGAAACCCTGACTGCTTCGATGGTGAGATTACAAGACTTTACGAAGGCATGTCTTTTGCATGGCGAACAGACTCGGAACAGGCAATTTCGTCATTGAAACAACCGACAATGAATGTAAAATGTAACTTTATAAAAATGTGCTTGAAGAGTGAGTGAGTGAGTGAGTGAGTTGGGTTTAACGCCGCTTTTAACAGTATTTCCAGTTATATCGCGGCGTGTCAGCTTAATATGGGAGGAAAGCCCGAAGTGATGCAGGTCTCAGACGTTTACCACTTCGGTGAAACCCACGAGCACGGGTATGGTGCTGACAAACCTAGAAACATAATCGGGGCGAACCGGGATTCGAACCCACAATCATAGGTTTCTGGCGTGCCAAAGGGACGCAACTCTGCAAAGCAAATCGCGGCGCCTTAGACGACTGGGCCACCCGTGCCCCCTGTGCTTGAAGAAACTTTATTCATGACAACATCTTGTTTACAAACCTTGCCGTGATCGATATTCATTGTCATCTCCGTCAACCACCACGAAAGGACTTGGCATGAGGGGATTTGAAAGTCCATCAGAAAACACTCGAAAACAATGCTCCGACATCAGAAAAGCCTCAATTTGATTCACAGTTTATCAGTTTGTCTTCAGTGTGGATGTCTTCAGTGTTAATGTCATCAGTGTGGATGTCATCAGTGTTAATGTCTTCAGTGTGGATGTCTTCAGTGTTAATGTCTTCAGTGTGGATGTCTTCAGTGTGAATGTGTGGATGTCTTCAGTGTTAATGTCTTCAGTGTGGATGTCTTTAGTGTGAATGTCTCGAGTGTAGATGTCTTCAGTGTGAATGTGTGAATGTCTTCAGTGTGAATGTCTTCAGTGTGGATGTCTTCAGTGTGAATGTCTTCAGTGTGGATGTCTTGAGTGTTTATATCTTGAGTGTGAATGTCTTCAGTGTGGATGTCTTCAGTGTGAATGTCTTCAGTGTAGATGTCTTCAGTGTGGATGTCTTCAGTGTGGATGTCTTCAGTGTGGATGTCTTCAGTGTGAATGTCTTCAGTGTGAATGACTTCAGTGTGGATGTCCTCAGTGCGGATGTCTTCAGTGTAGATGTCTTCGGTGTGAATGTCTTCAGTGTAGATGTCTTCAGTGTAGATGTCTTCAGTGTAGATGTCTTCAGTGTAGATGTCTTCAATGTAGATGTCTTCAGTGTGAATGTCTTCAGTGTGAATGTCTTCAGTGTGAATGTCTTCAGTGTAGATTTCTTCAGTGTAGATGTCTTCAGTGTGAATGTCTTCAGTGTGGATGTCTTCACAGTGAATGTCTTCAGTGTGAATGTCTTCAGTGTAGATGTCTTGAGTGTAGATGTCTTCAGTGTGAATGTCTTCAGTGTGGATGTCTTCAGTGCGGATGTCTTCAGTGTGGATGTCTTCAGTGTGAATGTCTTCAGTGTGAATGTCTTCAGTGTAGATGTCTTCAGTGTGAATGTCTTCAGTGTGAATGTCTTCAGTGTGAATGTCTTCAGTGTGAATGTCTTCAGTGTAGATGTCTTCAGTGTAGATGTCTTCAGTGTAGATGTCTTCAGTGTAAATGTCTTCAGTGTGAATGTCTTCAGTGTGAATGCCTCAGTGTAGATGTCTTCAGTGTGAATGTCTTCAGTGTAGATGTCTTCAGTGTAGATGTCTTCAGTGTAAATGTCTTCAGTGTGAATGTCTTCAGTGTAGATGTCTTCAGTGTGAATGTCTTCAGTGTAGATGTCTTCAGTGTAGATGTCTTCAGTGTAGATGTCTTCAGTGTAGATGTCTTCAATGTGACTGTCTTCAGTGTGAATGTCTTCAGTGTAGATGTCTTCAGTGTAGATGTCTTCAGTGTAAATGTCTTCAGTGTAGATGTCTTCAGTGTGAATGTCTTCAGTGTGAATGTCTTCAGTGTGAATGTCTTCAGGGTGAATGTCTTCAGTGTGAATGTCTTCAGTGTGAATGTCTTCAGTGTGAATGTCTTCAGTGTAGATGTCTTCAGTGTAGATGTCTTCATATATATGAAAATATGTCGCTTTATTTATTAGTACTTGTACTAGCATCAGCAGTTCAGGTTCTGGTTCGTTTTTCTTCTTGAGATCAAGGGCTCGGAATATGGGTAGGGGTGTTGATGAAGGAGTGGGGTGTACAGTGAACGGAAAAAAGTTACTTGGCAGAAAAGAAGGAAACAGTTTTGTTTATTAGATTCAAGGACAAAAGATTTAACAATTTCTTCCTGTTTGGATCCTATGTCTACTTACACATGGGCAGAGTCAAGGATTTTCTATTCAATGTACGTGGGACAATACATGGCCTAATGAGAGGCATTATGAAGGATGAATGTGGATTACGGATGGATATATGGTGTTGGATCATTAGGGCATATATCAAAGCTGAATTGTACTAGACTGTGTAAATTGCTTGAGAGTGGTATTCACCGCATGGTTAAGAATGCTCATGACAGATGTCTGGACGCCTTCTTTACATCAGCTGATGATGCAGAAATTGTATCAGATTCCATACATGAGAAAGTATTGCCTTTCTAAATGGATCCATCAAAAGATGAAGTTTATGAAAGCCTCATAAAGTAACCAGACCTCGATGATGAAACAGTCATCATAACACAGACCTTCTTGAAAGCTATGCATGCGCTCTTGTAGAGAAAATGTGCAGATCAACTTCTAGGTGGAAGGTATTTTCAAGTCTCAGAGCTGAATTCCTTGCCTGAAGATGAGAGAAACAAGAACCTGGCCAAGAATGAGGGAAGCTAACCCTGAGAGAATTCCAGAATCGTCTCAAGATCATAGCAGAAAAGAGGAAAGCAATGCTTCGGGAGCAATAGAGACAACTTGTAAACCAGCGGAGAATGGCACTTGAAGGGAAAGTGAAACTGACAACTAAGACAGTTATTGTGGCGTGTGTCAGACTGAGGGGGGTTTTACCAGGAACCTTGAGGAATTACTCAATGCAACCTAGATAAAGAGAGGCTCTTCAAGTTCAGCTAAATTTAAGAAAGAAAGTCTTTGACCAAGTTGCTCCTGATCCGCCAGTGTTCTCATTCTCATCAAAAGCCAAAATCACAGCATACAGACACTGGCAGACAATCTCAAGAAGCTAATTGCAGCAGGTTTGTTGACCTTTAAAGGCAGACAGAGAGAGCACTTCCCCAGAAGCCCCTCTTCGTTGGAAAGCGAATTGAACATACATTTGAGGAAGGAAATGGGAAGGACAAGTTATATCTGTGGTGCCAGGATTTCCAGATTGGTACGACATGAAGTATTTCAACGACGAGGCTCTCTATGCTCACAAGCTTAAGGTTGAAGATGTCAGAACAATCATTTAAATTTGGTAATATGTTTACTGTCACCGCCTGAAATCAGGTGGAAGTTGACATTCAACTAACAGAGGATTGCACAATTTGTCTAGGATGGAATGTGTATAGTTTTGTTATTATAAGCATTATTGTTGAGTTGCAGGGAAGACATGTGTCACATTTTACTTGTGTTACATTTTATTTTACAATCTCATGATTGTGCTTTGTCTTGAGTTTGGTTTGTGTTTGATGTTGTTGTCATGAAATTTGTCAGCATGCATTTTGCATGTGAAACTTACATGGCATTACTCAAAACATGTACCATATTTGTTTGTATGAGCGCTTCAATTACTGACAGCTTACTGTTTCTTTTTTCAGCTGCACAAATGTCAAATCATATTTTATCAGCAAATCATGTATGTAGTTTCATTTTCATGTTTTATGTCATGTTTAACTGAACATAAAACTTTCTCCCACATTTGGATAATTAAACTCTAATATATGTATCAGGTTTATAACACACAAATCTTATAATCTACTGGCCATCCTGTGAATTTTACATTAATTTTATCTTGTTTTCCAGAAGTTCACCCGTTTGAAGCTCCAACCCAGTGTGTGGCAGATCATTTGAAGACCTTCTAGTGTAGTTCCCCTAAGGACATTCATAACGTTTGCTTTCAATCTATCTTCAGAGCAGAGAAGGAGATTTTCCAGTATTCTGACACACATTTCCTCCTTTTTATAAAGGGCATGTTCTGTGTTATGAAATCAGCAATGGTTCAGGTAAATGTAAAAACTGTATAACTTGATGCGTAAAGGAAGTAATACAATTGTGGTTTAATTCAAACATGTATGTTTCTATGTTAGCATGATAGGTGTTTACTAGTTACGTCCCTGACGCTCATGCATTTTACTGTTGTTTCGTGCACCCAAATAAGCGCTTACATAGGTTTTCATGGTTGACAATGCCTTTTGGGAAATGGGGTTTAACGTCGCGACCAAGATTATTGCACTTATAAAGCGACGTGCATGCACGTGTATGTATGTTTAAAAATACTTGGAGAAATACAAGGCTATTCAATGAGTTTTGTGTTATTTGGTTTTTCTTTCATGATCATATAAGGGCATCAATGCTCCATCAAACAATATGAAATACATCGGAAATATAAGGACATATAACTATCACAAATGTCGTATTTGGGATAACACTTTCTGAGTAAAGTACAGATTCTCGTATTTTGGGGGGTTGAGTCTCGTCCGTTAAATGCAAGTAAATACGAACACTTTAAGTGTGTACTTTTATGAACAACTCAAATATGTTCCTGGATAGATAGCTTTAATTTGAACTCTTTGCTTTTACTATAACGTTAAAAAAATATTACCCGGTAAGTCCCAATTTTAGTTAACCACCATAAAAGTATGTTCAAAGTTACAGTATGATTATACATATAAGACCTACATCTAAAACGGTACATTACCTACAATACTAAACGCAAAATGTTTTTTGTCGGTTTTCATTGTCAATGTCTTGTTTCTGTTTTCCTTGACACATTTTCCTTATGCATCATTTTAGTTTGTCAGTCCTAATGCAGTAATCATATTTATTGCCCTATTTTGTTACAACACATTTGCAACATTTCATAATTTACCAGCTTAAGTTTATCATGCCGCAGTAGATTGATCATATGTGTTAACAATGAAGACAATATACACGGAGACATCTAAATGAAAATCTGTCAAGTTTCAAAATTAAGACTATTTTTATACCGTTATAGATGACACTTTCAGAGGAACATTTATGTTACACAACCACTTCAGTATATGGCAATCGCAGTCTTATGAGCGATCCGTTAGGATTCCTAATACGCCTAAATTACAAATGGAGTTACTACAATAATTAAAAGCACTACTACTACAATAATTACAACTACTACAGCTTCAACAACAACATCTACTTCACAACACGACTGCTACAAGGACTGTAACTACTTCTACAACTACTATAACTACCAACGCTACTACTGTATATAGAGAGTCGACTGGTCACGTTAGTATGGTTTTACGCAATGTCATGCAACCAGTATTGACTTCACACACACATCAGTGGTTAGCGAGTGAGTGAGTGAGTATGTTACTTTTACGCAATATACTAGTCATGCACAGCACGATAAGGGCAGTTATTATTCGTTATATTCACAAGGATTTCTGGTATAACATTAACCTGAAAGAAAACAAAACGGGCGGACATTTCGAGCTCACTCAAACACAGACGTACAGTAGGCTCTGTCGTCATGTGAGAAATACAACTATGGTTTTTGAATTGGTTGGTGTTGTCACAGCACAGGTGAACAGTGAGTGTTCCAAACAGAACAGTGTTTTCCCTTTATGAATCTTTGGTGCGGCTATTAGCATGTGTAAAGTTGCAAACATGCTATATTTCAAAGAATGAAAACTCACAAGAACTTTAATATGTTCTCCTTTGTCAACACAAATAATGCTGGTGTCATCGCCGGGCGTGAGACACGACCTGCCTGAAAAACACTTCAGCTCACGCTCGGAATAACTTCAGCGTTTCAAAAGGAAACATTTTAGTGACTTAAATACGAGTTATATGTGAACGTCATGTCTTTTCAATTACACTTGAAATGGTTCGTCCTATTTGAATGTCACCTCAAGTTTATGGTGTGCTTGTAATCCCCCTAACAGTAAGAACGCACGTCGAAATAAATGAACACTCCAAGCATACAGAAATACACATGTATTGACATTTAAATTAACTTCAGAAAGTTTTGCCCATGACGGACTAGCTAAATATAGCACCTTGAAATAACACATCTAATTTGGTGAACATTGAATTAATTTGATTTTGCTTTGGAAACGATGCCCCCCTTAATCCGGATTAAAGATACCTACATGCACTGCATGACTGCACGACGTCCCAGCAGATGATTAGTGAAAAATATGTTGGTCATCGCCCTGCGATTGAACCCTTATGATACGTATTTATGTCACTTTCGAAATGAAGGATACAATATTAAATGAAGTACAGTTGATTCATAAACATTTATGACTTATTCTGAGACATGACTAAATGATATTGCAAAAATATTTTTCCAATGCATATTTGTGGCAAATGGGTTTTTTCGTATTGCCACGGAGTAAACAGTTGAACAATAGATTAATCTGCAGGTCTTATATGGCAATTAGTAGTTGAAGTATGACTCTCTCTGGGGATGATTTCATCAATTAGTATATATTATGAGGTTACAATCCCTGGATACATTCTGTAAAAATAAAATGTCAATGTAAGAAAATAAATAACCAGTCTGAATTATTCACCGAAACGGGATACATATGGCGTAAAACGAGTTAACAGGAAACATAAATCCAAATACACATTGCTCTGCTGGGTTGGACCCTGTCTATCTGTGTCATTAATAGGCACATGCATCAGATTCAGAACAACAGAATCATCAACAAAGTAGCCTCACTACGCCCACAATCACTACTACTACGCCCTCTCCACGTCATGTTGTACCACTTGTGGTTGGTAACACGATACAATGTACATAAACACAATCGTGACTTCATGACACTTTTAATGGATATCAACTTCTTTTATTCTTTGTCACAACGTGTCAGAGTTACTTCTTGCGCCTTGATCAGGTGAACGCTGAGTAGGTGCATATTTAATATATATATACAAGGTGGGATTAATGTACAGAGATAACAATATAATGACGAAGCATCATTTTTCCATAGGTGATGTCGTCTTGGTCCTTAGATCTAACAATTCGTAACATGAGGGCACAAATTGAACTGAACTATTTCATGCAGTTTTGTGTGTACGGCTGTTCCCTAGAACAAATTAATTATAAACGGATAGTTTACAGTAGTAAGTTTCTTTTTCTATTTGCCGCAAAACATTCATAAATAATTTCTAACTGACTAGCTGGTCGTGTTTGTTTTCCGAGATCTGGTTCATTCAATGGCCTTGTCGTTTCCGAAGACCAGACAGTTGTTTTTAATCAAAGCCTAAAATCGGCCAATGTCGTAAAATAACATATCGAATGACAGTTTTGAGACAACACGAAAAAGCCAATTTCCTCACGTTTGAATAGTGTTGATAATTATGTAAATGCAAACATTTCCAGGTATTCCAATACATTTAGTTATATTTACATGTATGTCTGCTTTGGGAATGCAGCAACATGTTGTCGAAATGCACACGTTTACATCATTGTCCATACCCATCCATTATCCTAGGAGGTGTGGTATGTCATTTATGCCAGGGTGTAGGGACACACAACCAAATTAATGATATTTACATGTGTGTGCATATCATTTGGAATGTTTTGGACAGTTTACAATTTCGGACCTTATTCCTTACGTTAGAAATGAAAATTTCCCCTGACAATCCCAGGCCCATTACTTAATAGGAAATACAATGCTAATCAATTAGTTATATGTCACTATATTTCCTTTCATGACCATATACAGGCATCAAAGATTAATCAAAGCACATGAAACACATTGGAAATATAATGACCCGTTTCGTGTAACCAGTGTTTACAATTACATGTCGAGAAGGTAGTCGTGTCTCTAATGACACATTGTATCTCATGGGACTAATAATACACTGTGATACATCTCTATCGTCGAAGGATCAGGACAATTTGTCTGAAATCTTACATTTACTGAGAAAGCAATATGTGAATTGCTGGATTTCATCATAGATAACATATATGTGGCATTTCGTGACAGGACATTTAAGCAAGGAGTAGGCATCACCACGGTCACCAAATGTGCCCCTCCTTGCTTTACTCTGTTTGGCAAAATTAAAACACGGAAATTTGGCAAAGACGTTTAACTTACGTTTTAGGTATATCCCTGACCTGATATCGTTCAAATAATGGTCGAATAGCCCAATCGCTTCAACTGGTTTTATTTACATATAAACGTCAATCAGTTTGCACCTGTGCCACATTGTATTTTACTGGACAAATACACCGTGCTTACAGCTAGACGTCGACTGGCTAGCCAGGGCATTTATTCCACACTTTGTATCTCATGTGCTTTACATGAAAACGTCGTAATGCATAAAGCTCCCTGCATGTCATATGTGCTGTTAGATTAAAAGACTTACAAATTTTGAAAAATAATATCACAGAAAAAGTTGAATACTCTTAATATAGACAAGTCGGTATCCGTTCGCTTATTTTCAACTTCCTTTGTAAACTTTATGTCTATTCCTGTGATGTTTCTCATGTCAAACGTAAGTCTGTTTTCTAGACATGTAAACATGTCAGAAGACGCCAACAACTGCTGTTGTTAGTAATATGTATTGTACTAGACTCATATTTATGAGCTACATATATGGGTATAAGGAGTGTGCTTCTTGGAACCAATCGTTTCACACCAGCAAGCGTTGTTAGGAATCAAGGAGATCACGTGCACAAGTCGCGTTGTTACCCCGTCTATATAAATCAGCGAATAGTCCCCTTGGATAGCAAGACATAGCCATCGTCATGTGACAGGTAAGAGTTTTCTGTATTTTGAACTTACTATTATCTACAAGATTGACGGTAATGAATAATAATGTCATTTGTGTACCCATGTGTGCAGTACCGATGAAGTATAATAGTTCGGTGTTACTTTGTTTAAGTATATATATTATCAAACTATTTGATGATGTAACTATTCTGAATATTGCAAAATGTTAGGTCTTTTATATAAGGATACAATACTCAAAATAAATAGTGTCGGTTTGCATTGTAAATATCATGTTTAATTTTACATTAACACATATTTTTTTATTCATCATTTTAATTTGTTAGTGCTTATGCAGTAAGCATATTTCTTGTCATATTTTGTAACAACATATTTGTGAAACTGCGGGAAAGGTTAAGGGATAAATAGCATCGTCAGCCTTGTGACGAAGATCCCTATGGACGATTCCGAATGTTGAAATGTCCTCATAGAAAATAGTACCAGACAGACAGATTATTGAGTGTGTAATGCCTTATGGTCCATCGGAGAGATCACGTTTCATTAATACATGAAAATTAACTCGATCTTGAACAGAGCCTTATTTGATGCACAGAAATCGGTTACAATGCAAAGTAAACTCGCGTGAAACAATATAATAATCTACAGTACTACTTCCAGTGTGACAAATGAAAGTAAGATTACCTGGACCCTCTGAGTTTGTCCTACCATGAACGACGTGAACGCCAAGTAATTCAAATATGTCTCTACCATAACTATTTCTAACCATAGTACGATTTATACGAAAATCACTGATTTTCGATCACAATCGTGGTTGGTGACAAAATTCTTCTGAAGTATATTCTTGATCAAAAGGAAGATAGTATGTCTCATTATTCATAAAGTAATCTAAATCCTCGCATTGAAATCTCCACAAAGGATGATTTCACACAAGTCTCCATAGTCATGAATAATATGGCTTTGCCGGCGTTCTAACTTGTCTATACCACTGTCCTCCTTTTTTAATCATATACTGTAGAGCCTTCAGGGTTAATGTAAACAAACAACAGGAATGCTTGAAAGGGAGGTAGTTCATCCTTGATTCTGCAAAAAACAGAGAACCATCTTATAGGGAGTAATCTCGGTCAAAATATTGTGACAAATGATTTTTAATACAAACAGAAATTCCACCTGAGAACCGACCACGGCTAACAAAAGCCTTAGCCTTATATTCGAAAATGTTGTAATAACTGAAATTGTTGTTTAACATAGATACAGCCTAACCACTCATAGTTTCTGAGAGAGAAATTATATCAAAAGATTTACAAAATGAAACAGAATCAGATCACTCTTCTTTTGATCTCAAGACGTGAATATTTAATGTGCAGATTCCAGTTGTGTTGCCCCCATCGTCTGTATGACCGTTCCTGGCTGACACACTTAGGTCAGACTGACCCTTTGTGTGATGAGACTTGGTAGTACTTTAAAGTACTCTAACTGGTGATGCTGTACCTATCTCGATGTTTACAATACCTGGTGCAATTAATAGTAATTGTTGTACACTTGTCAGTAGTTCCAACCAAACTACGATCTGCTCATGTGGAGCAAGCGTTTTTCTTATCATGATGATGTTTACGAGTGTAACTCTGGGTACGACTGTAGCCATGGCCACACATCTGGCCTCCCCCAGTCTGGGTAGAAACACCCCAAGCTGAAGTTGTTTCCGCGTTAGACATTCTGTGAGACACCCAATGACATCTTTGCCCCACATTACAGAGGAACCCATGATCATCAAATAAAAGCGATAAAATCCATTCCATATTCAAAAGAAATATAAGATGTTAGCTGGTCCACCATGAAAGGGACTTTCTGAGTGAATTTAAATTATATTACACGTATACTCATAGTGGAAATCGCACTATTATGGGCCTGTTTGCTGATTTTGAGTGTAATCTGTGGGCTCTTTCAATCTTGATAGAATCTTCAGAGTCGAGATTGAGTGTAATCTGTAGGCTCTTTCAATCTTGATAGAATCTTCAGAGTCGAGATTGAGTGTAATCTGTAAGCTCTTTCAATGTTGATAGAATCTGCAGTCGAGATGGAGTGTTCAGGTAATAAATTCTCAAACTGTCTTCTGGCTCTCTCTCTCTTGTGTCACCTCTCTTGTCGGGTATGTCGTTAAAGATCAAATTATTTGGACGGGATTGAGCGTCTTATTTATCTGTCTTTGTCTCCAAATCATACATATTCTTTTCGTTATGCTTTTTCCAAATTGCATAACCTTTGATCATGTACCCCTTTTCTGATTGAATTGAGCAATTTGTGACTGAATCTGTGTCAGTGTAGTAGCGAGATCGTTGAAGGTATGAGTATATAGAATACTTAACGAGCTGTCGTGTAATACCAGTTTTACAAAACGAGTGGATAGTTCTGTAAGACTCGCTTTCGCTCGTCAGATACCATAACTATTCATGTGTAATACAGCTGTATGTTTATTAAACAGGTGATCTCTTCACGGGCAAGTAAGAAAATAGATGCACTGTCAGAATAAGATGCGATAACTACTTGACCAGAGACATTCTGAGAAGATAGCCTCGTCTGTACACATTCAGGTTCTTGTTTGGGAGCCAGTGGGTTCGACACGACATCTTCGGCGACAAATAAGAAGGTTACTGACAGAAGTCTTACAGTCTTAGTCCCAGCTTGGATATGTGGCGCCAACTCGTCGGCCTTGTTGACAAAAACATCCTATTCTGACTCTCCAGATTTTGATATCTATCCCCATACCTTCTATTTGTGATCATCATACACATTAACAGCATATTCACCTCTTCCATGTTTGGAGGACATTTTTTCTTTTCCCAAAGTTTTGTCAACAACCACCATGACCAGTTCAACATAAAAACAATGAATATAATGACAGTGTATAATTTGTATCTTACATCGAGAATTGCAAAGAAAACAACATTTATCCACCGTCAAGTTACATGTAGTCACATAAGCTATTAAATACATGTACAGACATTGGCAGAAGTGATAGGTCGGTTGAAGTAGGCCGGGCGCCCGGCGCTTGTCTCAAGCTTGTATGTGAATCATGCAGCAACACATTGTGCTTTGTTTCTCTCTTTTTCCCATTGACATTCTTTACACTTTCACAAATTTAGTTCCAAAAATGTCTTGTATCATCAGCCGTTGGTGCCACGGTACTCGGGCAAACAACAGTGATATATTTACACCCTGTTCCTCAACGGAAAGGTCATAAAGAATAGTATCCTTCCAGTCCAATCACACGTCATGTCAATAGCAGTGGAAATAACACACCAGTTGATCATACATAAATGAATCTTTCTGGGTGTCTCGGAACCAAATTTCTCTCCTGTTATTTCGACAACATAAAATATGTTGAAGTGTCAAGTTATATTGCCGTCCGTTCATCTCTGTGCCTAAGATATTGGTATAGTCCGTTGAGGTATTAGTAGAAACCAAGATTCATTCGCAAACTGGTTCAACATATTGTTGATGTGAAGGTTGTCATTATCTGTGATTAAGACAAACTGAATAGGTTATTAAACGGAAGTGTTCAAAAGTCTGAACGACTGTAGATAATTAAACTCGTTACATGTTTGTTTCATGTTCGTGTAGTCACCATTATTTGTCAAAAAGGCAGGCACATTCTTGGTATCAATATTTGTGTGTGTGCTCAAACAACTTTCGTCTTTTCTTTGTCAAATTTAAAGCAAATGAAAATTATCATTGCCACAAAAGCGATCACGTTACATCCATAAAAGCCATGGACATTAAGTGAAATAAGACACCTGTCCCTGATTCTTTTCGTTAAAAATAGTATTCAAGTTTGTGTAAATACCAATACCACGTGCAACTCACTCAGCTGTTGTCAATCTAACACGTAATATACATGTACATTTCTCACAATTGTTTTAGATCAGCTCCTGCGAAATTCATTTCTGTTGGTCATTACAAACACCTGTTGTTTTCTTCGTTATCGTGAAGGCAATCGTATTGCTATGGATCTATACTATTCAGTCTGTTACTCAGTCTGTATTATAATTATTGATTTTCAACTTAGGGGAAAAATACCTTACATTTTCCATTTAAACTTATATTCAAGAATAGATATTAATCATATGAATTGGATTTGTGAACACACAATTAGTTATCTATAGAAACACCTCTTCCTTTAAAATAACATATTTTAACACTCACAATAAAATCTTTCTATGTAAATCTGTAAGATTACGACTATAACATGATCAAGTGAAATGTTCTCCTGAACATATTGTACAAGTTAAATATAGGAATTGCATGGGACAGAAGTCTTGTCACTGAAACGTCAACAAATGGATATGTCCTCAACATGTCTACCATGAGACGTTTTGAAAGCTTTAAGGACCTTTAAGTAACCTTGATCACACAACTTTTGAGCAAGAATCGTATGGAGCTGTATGAAACCTTCGTAGAAAGAGCATGCTCGATTGTAACTTAAAAGTTATTAAATGTAGATACCAAAGGCTGGAACTGTTGGATTATTGCTCGACATAAATGGAAAGTTGAAGTCGTCCCTCCTGTCATACAGTCTTGTGAGGAGTTTGTTTGGGCATGCAATGAATAAACTATTCACATAGCATGAAGCATTCCAAATGTAACCGAATGGACAACACTGTCAGACAAAATTCGTATACCAATCATTCAAACGCTACCTTTTCAAACGCAGATGACACCAGCAATATTTGAATTGACAAGGAAGAGCATATAGAAGTTCTTTGAGTTTTCATTCTTTGAAATGTTGTATGTTCCGCAAGCCCTGCCAGTAGGGGCCTTGGTCTGCTAATCTCCAAATCCAAAGTATTGGTGGTATGCAGTACAATACGTCACAGGGCCATATGACACAGTTGAACCAATCAACTCAACTCGAAAGGGTGCACGGGAATCACGCACGTTGAGACGCCCAACGCTAACACCGCATTCGTGCGTGCGTGATTCCTGTGCACCCTTTCGATTTGAGTTGATTGGTTCAACTTTGTCATATGACCCTGTGACGCAGGGGTAACATTATGCAGTTGGCTGTTTCAATGAATGCTCGTTCCACCCGTGAAGAACAGATCTGGTTGTTGATGAAATATAGTGATAACTAAATAGACAGATTTGTTATTCATGCACCGATTGTCTTTAAATGAATTATCCAGTTATGTATGACTGTTTAATAATCTCATACCAACTTTGACTGGATTAGGTCCAATAGTTTTTAAGATATTGTTGTAAACGTCGGTACCTTAAATTACCTTCCAGACTATAGTGTGCGTGATATTGCGTAAACTCATACTGAGGTGATAAGTTGATTCTCATTATACAGTAGTAGTATTGGTGGTCATAGCAGTTATAGCAGTATTGGTCGTAGTTCTAGACATTAACTAGTACAATGTTTTGTGGAAGTATTATTAGTGGTGGGAGCAGGTGATGTGGTTGTCATGGTCCATGATTATTAGTTTCTTGTGTGGTAGATGCCGTTTTTGTCGTACTCGCTGTAGCAAAAGAAGTAGTGGTTGTGGTTCTTTAAATATTATTATTAATAAATGTTATTAGTACGAGTTGGGATTTAGACACACTACGAATCCAGCCGGTCTATTTGACAAAATGTCACTAATTAATATGAGTATCATAATCACTGACCTCGCTCACTAGAGCTCCCCCAGTTTCAATCCATTACAACAAGAAACAGTATCAAAGAATATTGTACTGGGACGTCGTACGAATTTTATGGTCAACGGGTCGACGTCCTGCGAATACCCCAACAAGACGGATCTTGGTGGAAATGTTCAAATCTACGTCTTTGTGTAACCAAATATAGGGCCAAAAACAAATAGTGATATTCGTCACTGATGTCTTTTAAACCATATAAAGTGAATATTATGTTATTATGTAGGATACATTATACATAATACGACCTACTTCAGTTGGCATATAGCATCATAATAAAAGACTATTTCGCCAATGTTATATCTTTCATTTTGATAAATGACCATCAAAATTAAGAATATGTTTTCTGCCGTTATAGGTGACACATGTAGAGGAACACGAATGTTAGACAACACCTTCTGTGTATGTCACTTAGGGGAAGCTTAAATATTAGTGTTTTCAGTATCAGTGAAACATTTGACATCTCATGGTGGTTATGTTGGTACCCAGTAGTAAACGGTAGAAGAAAAGATTAATCTGCAGGTCTTATTTGGCAATTACAAGTTGTTCAAAGACCCTCGGTGAATTGCGCCGTTAAATAATCACGTTTGGAGTATATGTAAAATAGACCTGTCACTTGCAGCACTTTCAAACCCTCTGGAAACAGTTGAGACGTGAGGGCACACATGGTAATGCACTATTTTCATATTCTGAACCCATGTCACCATGGATTGGCACCAAACCTTATATACTACTCAAAAGAAGTTAAGGATCACCCGATTCTTTCATACTATGGTAAAGTTAATCTGTCATGACATGAGAGATTAGCAATAGTAATATGAAAGAATCAGGTGATCCTTAACTTCTTTTGAGTAGTATACATTGTATCATGTGTAGAACGGTGAAAAGGACTTCAACTTTTAAGCAGCTTTACTTAAAGGGGAAGTGTACACGCAAAAATCACTTTCTTTCTTTTTCTAAACAAAACGCAATTTTAGAATTAGTTAGTATCTGTGTTTGAAAATATACACTCATATTTTTTCACAGTGAAAGTAGGAAGCTCACAATAGTGTTAAAATGATATGCCGTTATGAAGCCTTCGTTTTACGAGCGAAATAGGCCTGAGTTATCCCCCTTAGATTATGACGTAATTGGTGCCAATTCAACTGGGTCCCTGTCTATTCTCAACGCAAAAGATATCAAGGACCAGTTTGCGGTAAAACAACATGGGTCTACGACACACTCGGCGCAGTGGTGACTCAGCGTAACACAATTCTGGCTGGCATCTGAGACGCTAGAATCACAAAACTGTACCTACACCACGTGAAGCGGCTCTAACAAAGCATGATGACGTCATAATGTTTATCAATTGGCACCAATGACGTCATATTGCAAGGGGCATAAGCCATGGTGTTTTTGTTATGGAAATAGAACACTTGGTAAATGTGAAAAATATAAATCGTTTTAATGCAAAAAATATGTTAATTAAATTTGATGTTTTTATATTTTTGTCTATGATACTTCTATGTTAACACTTTTAATGTAGAAAAAGTACAAGAAAAATTGGTTCATTTCCGTGTGAACTTGCCCTTTAAACAGATGTAATTGACTAACGTAACGACAGAATTCCGTAAGCGTAAATGTGGTTTAAATAGTGGCCGATTCCTCGTAGATCTTCTTCCAGTGAACAAAGTATTTCCAGTTGTCATTTACACAAGAGATCTCTTCACTTTTCCTTGGTGTTTATATTTTTTAGCAAAGCGTTCCAATTATTCTTCACGAAAGAGATGTCTAGGAAAGGCAGTAAAGACACTGACCTGGAAACAACAGATGATGATGTTGCCATCATCGGCATCGGTTGTCGCTTCCCTGGTGCCTCCTGCCTCAGAGAATTCTGGCAGGTCCTTGTGAATGGAGAAAACCACGTCGTTGAAATCTCTGATGAGCGATGGATTAAGGATGTATTCTATGACAGAGACCCACACGCTCCTGGCAAGACATATGCCAACACAGCTGGTTTCATTAAGAAGTATGTTCATATTTACTTACTGATTAGTATGTAACGAGAAGGTGGAAGCATGTGTACGTTCGATAAATACGTGTGTAAACAATCGGTTTGTTAGCATGAAGACTTTCAACTGTCTTTCTGGTAATAAATGTTCCTGGAGATAAATAAAAACACAAAACGAATCGTACTAACAGTGATATTTGGAGTACATTTCTATTTGCAGTTATGCTCATTTCGATTTCAAACTGTTTGGCATCAATGAGCAAGAAGCTTCCCAGATGGACCCCCAGCAGCGCCAGGTGTTGGAGTGCACGTTCATGGCATTGGAGGACGCGGGCATCACCAGGAAACAAATAGAAGGAGAGAAAGTAGGTGTCTTCATCGGCTGCATGAACAATGACTTCACACAGCTGTCCAACAATCACGCACACCTTATAGACCACCACTCCGTAACTGGCACAGGCAGCAGCATTGTATCCAACAGGGTGTCCTTCATCTTTGATCTCAGAGGGCCATCTATGACCATAGATACTGCCTGTTCATCATCCCTTGTGGCCATACATCAGGCCGGGCTAGCAATGAAAGCAGGTAAGAAATATTTCTCCATAATTTTAGATTTGGCTAAACATGGTCTGATTGAAAATCCAGAAACACCTGGTTTAGTCCAGAATACTTTATTATGAATACTCGTCAAGAAATATAGCTGTCTGATTGGCCTGTTACCATGTCCAACAGCAAAACAGCTGGCCTATCCTGAGAGCACTGTGTGTGTGTGTGTGTGTGTGTGTGTGTGTGTGTGTGTGTGTATGTTCATATGATTTCACTCCGCCTTGTACAACTGTTAACGGCCAATCAGATGGCGCTGGTCCCCCGACGCACGTGATGCCCAAGGCTTCCTTTCGGAAGCATTAGGTTTAGTATTTCTGGCATTCCTTACTCTAGTATCTATCGCGCGCAGTGCAGCGAGTTTTGCTGACGAGTCAGTTTTAGGATATGTAACATGTTAATCGAATTCAGACACGCGCCAAGAAGTCAAACCAAACCATGTTACCAAGTTTATTGAGATAACATATCCCTCCGCTATGCACAGTTACCTCTATCGGATAATGGGTTGTGTTTCATTTGGTTATAACAGTAACTAATTTTGTAATGTGAAGTTTACACGATATACGGCTTTTCCATAGGACAAGAGGTGGGTCACATGACGATTTTCACGTGACTGTATTCTTGAAATGACGCAAACACTGACTACTTCCACATTCCTGGGGAAAACCCTGGGAATTCCCTAGTACGAATTCATACAGAAGCGTTATTTCTCATCATTCAGACCCTTTAATTTTGAACGTAGCGTCTTAGCATACTCTGGAATAAGTCATAGAGTTTGGTTGCATGCCCGTTCAAGGATACCCTCGGTACAAACCATCCCAGAGAAAAAAACCCCCAAAAATCCAAACTATCGTAGTGACAGTCTGTAGCAATCTATGAATTTACCTTAGTATCTATTTGACACATCTTTAAATCACCTTTAAATGATCGGCCAATTGATCAGTGATGACAAAGGCTTGAAATCGCCACAGGTTAATTAACAACTTCGGAAATATCTCCCGTCACGTTTATCGTGTCGGCCATTTTGACGTCTTGTACTTGATGTAAATGTACTACGAAGCTCTGTCATGGTGATTGTTTTACTGAGGTAGTTCTTAACAGACATCTCATCTAATGAGGATATTCTTGGAATGCATTTCCTCTAAACAAACTAAAACAGATGTTCCTCGCTTTTTGGGGAACTATTTTATTCCGGAATGGCCTATTAAAGCTAATAGTAAGTCAAGGCACCATGCGTGTATATGATCTGTTATTATAAGTGTTCAACAAATACGGTTTTGGGCGTTAATAAAATACACTGACGCAAGTATATTCTAATCAAATCAATTGGATAATTGAATATGCTTTATTTTAAATATTACATAAGATCACTACACAAAATTTGGACAGTTCCAGTTTCAGTAACAACGGTACCACTTTGATCAGTATTTCAGTTATATCACGGTGTATCAGACTGATGTGGGATACAAATCCGAAGTGGTTCAGGCCATTCAATGGGTTTTCGCGAAAAGGTGAGCGTATCCTGCCACACAGGATGCAACCTGCACAAACACATGCAAGGACAAGTCAATTGATCACCTGAACAAAGCACGGAAACACTCAATGATGCCCCTCCTCACTATTATATTGTCCGTCAAAAACACGGACGAGTATAAACACTATGTTCCTACAGGTAATACATGTCATACATTTGACAAAATGTATTGACTCAGAGCATTATTGTTAATCACAGCGTATAGACTCGGCATGCAGATGAACTCATCACCCATCCCATTATTGATAATCCTTCTTAAAGAGCTATGAAATCAGAAGCTGCTATTGCGCATTTTTACACTTTATCGTTTAATGGGCATGTTAGACGTCTATTTCATAATTTGCACGGATCACTCTGGAATGTTGGAAGTAACATTGTCGCGTTGTCGTATTGTCGCATTGACGTCCTCACAAAAACAAGCAAAAACGTGTTAAAATTAACCAAAGCGCGAAATTCGACATCGCGACATTTTGAGCATTTGTCGCATTGTCGCGTTGTCGCACTGTCGCTCTTTGAATAATCTTTTTCTATATTTTACAAAAGGGCGACAATGCCGTAATGGGACATTTTCAATGTCAAAATATGTCTCGTTGTCGCTTTGTCGCCCCATCACAAATGTGTTTAAAAGGCGTAAAGTTAAGTTAATGTTACAGTTAGGGGCGGTCGGGTAGCCTAGTGGTTAAAGCGTTCGCTCGTCACGCCGAAGACCCGGGTTCGATTCCCGACATGGGTACAATGTGTGAAGCCAATTTCTGGTGTCCCCCGCCGTGATATTGCTGAAATATTGCTAAAAGCGACGTAAAACCATACTCACTCACTGTTACAGTTAGGGAGCGGTAACCAAGTTATCTCTGTCGTAGAAGTTCAACCTCATACATGCACGTCTTGGATTGAAATCACAAGTCCGTCCGCGAGTCCATAACGTTTTATTGTGAGCTCTTCTCTATTAGTGCTTAGTGTTCAACTCCCAGTTCCAAACACGTTGTACCTCATGAACAATCCATATTCCACTAGTGCAATGATCGTCCGGAAGACCGTGCAAGACAACTGACGTGTGCACGCCTGACCTGTGACCTCGTTACACCCCCATGAGGTGTTTGTCGAAGGGAGAGGGGTAGGAAATGTGTGCTCCAGCCCAGCGCGGAGCTCGCGACACACTGTATACTGCATGTTGTTTACATTATATTGCAGTTGATATACTGTATGTGATACTGATTTACGGAACAGTTACAACTTTCAAGATTCAAGATTTAATTTGCATTTATTTCATATACAACAGACCACCGTCATATATCACTGGAATACTACTGAGAGCGGCGTTAAAACAATTTGTTTTCATAATGGAGCGCTGCAGTCATTTAAAATAGAACCGTATACATGTGTAGTACCATCTCAATCACTCTGTTTCGAATATTCAGCAGCAAAAATATATATTAACCAGCTGTGAGGAGAGATATAACATTTTTATAAGCAGTCAAATAGGGATGATAAAGGACCTCTCACTGATTAGGTTATTGTTTACTTAAGAGCAGAGTTGGTCATGATAGATGATATAACCAAAATCCAGGAGTTCCGGCGGGGGGCAAACTGATCTTATTATCGTATGGTATGAGCTGTGACGTAGACCCAAGAGAATAAAGTAAAACATGAGACCAACGCAAGGCTACAATGATTGGGAAAGTCTAGATTTCCACAGCTCTAGCCTGAAATTAAGAATTGTTCTGTCCTCCCTTTTAATTTTATTATTTCTATTTTGTAGACATGGATAGACCAGACAGGAAAGAAATTGATGGAATATTAATATCATATGTCACCAATAATCCAGTTAAATTCATCACACAATAACATATTAGTATTTGATATTACGAAGGGCATTATCAGGTTCATGTTCACTGTAGTAATGTACATACTAGTCAACTTGATTATAATGTTTATTATAGTGAAGCGCGGCATCAACGATTACTATACGATATCCTCACTTGTCATTGATAATCTCAAGGAGCCAAGAACAATATTGTTTTATTAATGTTTAATAGAATTGAGGCAATCTGGACTTGCCAAATCGTTCTAGACTTGAGTTGGATTCCTTTTAAATTTATTCTGTATGGTCTGGGAGACGTACACGGGTGTCAGTATCGCATGGAGAACTGACGTTTGAGAGAATCCAGGTGGGGCGGCCTGGGTCAGTGTAATCCGATATATTGTGGGGTTTCAGGTTTGGGCTGCTTTCTGCATAGAACAAGGGCTCATGAACAAGGGCACAATGTGGAGATTAAAGCATCACCACCTCTGTTTATATCAGATATGTTATTGTGATTTGAAATCTCTTTTTGAACAATTGCGAGTTATTGTATACTCTGTATTCTTTCGTCATGGTAGAATATATATTTTCTATGTTGCTTTTTGAATTATCCACAAATAATGAGAACTACAATGTTAACATCTATCTGGAGATAAACAATACTACTACTGAAGGGCATATCTGAAAAATGGGACTATTCGACTAATATTTCTTTCTTAAACACTGTTCGTTACAGGCATTCTAATCATTATATTATACTTTGTATAGTTTAAAAGTTGAGAAATATTGCATTTCAAATAATGGCAAACTGTGTTTCTTTCTACATTTTGAATTCATTATAATTTCTGCAATAAAACCTTAACATCAGATAGTGATATAAACGAATATGATCTATACTGTGATAAATGAATTATTAATTTCGTATTATGAATTAAATAAAATGAAATATGATAGTACAAACAAATTATTTTAATCTGTTCGTGTGAGCAGGTATCGAAAGATCGAGGCAACTCACTAACGTAACCATTTGTGAAAAATCAAATACATGTATTAAAAGTTTAGGGGTTTCAACAGGTGCATTGAATAACAGACAAGAAAACAACGCAATGATTAAATTATGAATCAAATTATTTTATAAATAAAACTAAATATAAAAAAAATAAAAGTTTAATTTCTCATTGTTGGAAGGTGTTTAGTAATAGTTTTTGTTTGATTGTTTGATGTTAAACGCCGCACTCAACAATATACCAGCTATATGACGGCAGTTTGTAAATAATCCAGTCTGGGTCAGACAATCAAGTTATTGACATCAAGAGCACCGATCTACGCAATTGGGATCGATGACATGCAACCAAGTCAGCGAGTCTGACCCCCCGATTACGTTAGTCGCCTTCGTACAAGCATGGGTTGTTGAAGGCCTATTCTAACCCGGATCTTCACGGGCATTTTTTTAAATAATAAGGTACAATGAAATTCTGTATATGTCCATAATAAGTGTGTATGAGTAAATGGATAAAATATCCATACACGCCAATTAAATGGGTTAGACTGCATATGCTTCAATGATGTCCTCTTTTACACGTCCATATTTCAAGACATGTATTTGATATTCATAATAACTCCACAAAAGCTACACAATGGCGACAAAACGGTACCAGCATCACAAATACCTATAATACATTTTTGAACATGAGATACATATAATTACTTATGTACGTAAATAGTAAATTAGAAGTATTAAAAATATACACTTCCGACATTTTTCGTATTTTTTTTCGTTTGGAGAGAGAAGTAGTGACAGTAGTGACCGGTATCTGATGGTTGCAAACAGGTGTCGAGTCGCTGTCTCTTATTTCGTAGCTCTGAAGATCACGACGGCGATACAGACCGTGAAGTAGTTTGTCTCACAGTCCCTGAACCATATTGTTTTCCCTTCCGCCCAGGCCTTACTGCTATGCTATAGCCCTAAATGAAACAAGCCTAGATGTTCAGGTTGAAATTTCCATCTCACTTGGGCTCCTTTTAAATTTAAATATAGTTTCTCGTTTTAACCACAATAATATATTTTCAGAGACTAAGCGTTAGTCTAACCGTGAAGTACAACTATCCAAAAGATCCCATGCATGTCTATATTTCTTGAGACAGACTCTCCATTTTCCTATCGATATGTGTTAAAAGACAAATGATTTAAATATTACAGCACTGGTGAATAGATTATATGCGCATGTCAGCGTCGATCCTATAATATCCCTTTGCGCCAAATACATGTATACTGATAAATTAACGTAGTAATACTACACAAATATATGTCCAGATGTATACATCAGTTTCATCTCGTGATCTTTATTCGTGCTTTTAAGCTCTTTTTCTACAGGAGATTATGGGGTGTTACATCACACCAGAAAGCCAGGTCCAAATTCAAGTCATAATTTCATGGTCCGTCTTGTATGTTTGAAACCAATATCGCAATATGGCTGAATATTGCTAAACGTGGTATTGACCCGAGTACTCACATAATTATTCCATTTTCTTCATGCACGTTCTACAATCATCTACGATCACTATCTTATAAGGAGGTATATCTATATTCATCCAAATGTCCATATCTATACATGTATGTCCACATACATATGTATTAAGCAAGTCCCACATTCTTCCTTAAAAGATAAATGCTAAGCATTTCCTCTGTATGTATTTATATATGTAAATATCGTTTTTATGTCAACGCTGATGCAGTGAACGTACCACAGACCTGATGCTAGAATAACATCTAACCTCTGAAATGAACATATTTTACAGAAAAAACACAGTGGCCAAACAATAGTTATAAAATATAATAAGAAGGAGCCAAGAGTCTTTCTTCATTTTGCCAAATTTTAGGCTGTATTGGACATATTTGTTTCGGGGTTTGTATGACAGAGAAACCTAATGCTTTTAAATATAAAGATAAGTAAGTATAGCTGTTGTATATATTCAAATATGTTTGTGATTAACCCGACCTTGAAAAATATTGAAGGATGAGTGGTAACTATTTATGTCATTATTTCAAATTAGAATGATAGCACATCAGGAAAGCATGGCTCTTTAATATACGTATCTTGCCAGCCCAATAGTGTTTTAAGTAAGAGCAACATGTATATCGAGAGTATTGGTTTGGTGCGTGACTTATCACACATTACTGTCAGAAAGTGTGCACATTCTGTTTATTGGCAATAAATGACATAAGGCGTTTAATGCGGGTAAATACGATTTACTTCAGAACTAGTATAGATTACTTTAGGTTAGCAGAAAATGTATGTAATTTACAGAACTTTGGATTTCGGCAAGCTTCGTGCTCAGGGGGTTGTTTGGGCGGGTTTAAAGGATTCGGGTCCTGGCTTGGGCTTTGTGTTGGACGTGTAGACGGCATTTCCAGGTTTGACGTTTGAATGACCAAAATGATGTCTGATGCAATTCTCTATTTTGACTTGTAGCGTGTGTTTCCGTGCCTTTTCGGGTGAACAATTGGCTTGCCTTTGCATGTGATTGTGGCGGGTGCCACTAGGGGATCGGGATGAGCTCGCCTTTTTCCGAGCACCCGGTGTCATCATCTTTTAGGGCGAATAATGAAACATGCTCCTGGTGTTGTCGGAATCGTGCAGTTGGCGCTACTTTTTGCAAGGGTTTCTTATGATGATGGAACGGCTTATGTCGTTTTTGTCAAGTGATAAACATGAGATATAATTTCAGTGTATATGGTCATGTAATTAAGATTGTAATTTTCGCACTCACTTTCTGATGCGATTGTACGGGCATTGCATTTATCTACCTTCCCCAGCTGCATCTATTGGGAACAACTCACCAGACACTTCCCTCTCACAAATAACGTCAAATTTACGACGTCCTCAAGTTGCGAGCGCATGCTCGAATCTCCATAAATGACGTCATGATAGAACAATGTTTTATCGTGAAATAAGTATCGCTTTCTTCTTCTTTGTTCTTTGCGATTTATCGCGTAGCTGTCTTATATCATCAAATGTCATTCACTCATTGCTTTATCATGACATATCCGTGTCATAACCAAGCATGTAGCAATAGCACACACAAATATAGTTGAGTTCGACATAGAATAGTGTCATGATATATGATTATCCTTTGGTGTGCAATATTTCTGGTTGATAAATCTAACATATGCTTTCTTTTAAGAATAGCGACCATACATTTTTATATCACTTTATCAGGTCTCTGTAACATTTGCAAAATAAAACAAATTTAATAATACAACTTAACCTAAATGTATGTATGTAGTAATATCCTTAAGTTGCTGAGTGCGGCATTAGACAATAAACAAAACATAATATCTTTAAGAATTATGTTAACAATGCCGATGCTAAAACATAATCTCCACAATATCCATACCTCTTTCTCTATGTTTAATATGAAACATAATAACTCTTTTTAATGATCTGAAGTAATAATAATGACAATAATATCATAAAAATATCATCATTATTTATGTTACTTATCCTCAACTGAAGTAGTCCTCAACACTATACGTTCAGTGAAGAAACCCACGAACATATTATCTATGTAACATACATTCATGGAAATTAGATGGACAGTTGAAGTTATCAAATGATAATATTCGGTCGAACGTCTGTCAGCCAATACTACAATTCTACGGTTATGTTTGCAAGGCTACTCTCATAAATATCATGACGCATTAATGTGCTGAGTTATTATTGCGTTAATTTCATGATTTACAGTATTCATGAAGAACATTTCACGTGGGACCAACAGAGGGAATTATGACTATCGACTATGTTGTGTATTTATCTAGCTCAAACGATCTATTCGTTTGATATATTGTTATGGTATCCACAAAAAAGACGGATCCGTTTTTGTTGTTCTTTGTTTAACGCCGCACGCAGCAATATTGTTTGATTGAGTTGTTTCATTGATTGATTTACTTGTTATATTGATTGTATTGTTTTATGAAGTTGATTGATTGTTTTATTGATTGTTTTATTGATTGTGAGTGGGTGAGTGAGTGAGTGAGTGAGTGGCTGTTCTACTGGTATGTCCGGATCTGGGTACGGGTCACCGGCTTAGCGTCATATATCTATGCATATATCTATGCAGGAATAGGTCATCCATGCGGATAACGTAATCTCGATTAATGTATTCAGGAACCTCTCGTGAACAAGATTTATTGAAAATGCTACCGAAGAATCAAACAACTTAAAGACTTAGCTTCTGTGGTGGAATCATTGTAATATTTCACATAACCGTTAACGTACTTCTTGAATGTTCACGCCATTCATTCAGACAGATCTCGAAGATATGTTAATATTTATGCGAGGACAACGGATTAGACATCGTGAGGCCGATTCACAATCCGTAAAAGTGTGTGATAAGTCATGAATAACCCATTTGATCTCCCGTACAAAGAATTTCTTTTGTACGTGTTGTCACAGCGCCAACAAACTTTGGTCAATGGATCAGATAAAAGCAGCCCTGTGGATGAATGAACGACCCAGCGAGGCCAGTAGCGCCACCTAGTGAGATATGATGGAAGAAGACCAACCGATCCGAGGGTTGAATCTTGTCATACTCCGGTGCCAGATGATCCGGGATCGGGTGACCATAATGTGGTACCTGGAAGATTGTGTGTCATCAAAGCGGACAACTTTGGTCTTTGACTGATTGTGGCGCAAACCATACTTATTCATTTACTTGTATCGAAAATTGAATGTTCATCTTAATTGTTATTGATGAACAAGTAATATATTTTCAAAGAAACATAATAACTTCAACTTTATGTGAGTACGAGTAGCTCTATTGGAGATGGAGATGAATAAGCTTCTTCACAACCGTGAGAGTGGGGGGATAGATGATGAATTTAACAACAAGTAAGGCCATCTTGAGCGGGACGGTTTTCGTAGATGGAATAGCATATGAACAAAGATTCTCTTTATGTAGAAAATAAAGATCCACGACCACGACCTGGTATAAGTGTGTAATCAAACCGCACAGCATTCGTCTTTGATTGACTGTGGCGTCAAAACAAACTCATTCATGTACTTGATCTGAATGTTCATCTTAATTGTTATGGATAGTCACGGAGCCGTAATCCAGAGAACAGGGTGTCATTAGATAATAATAAGTAATTATAAGTAATAATAGGATTACCAGAAACACGGGGTATAACACCCAAACCAATAAGCTTCGCTCAGGAACACCAGAGTAAGTCAGTACAAGATTGAAAACTGCCCCATAAGTATTTATGACAGGTTAGTCGGGTATTGCTACTGGTATATGTGAAAATAAAGTTATTAAAGTGAATAGCAAAACTGATGAAAGTCACCAATAAACGTGTATAAGTGTTAAATATATCGTCACTGCAAAAATAATGAGTGTTTGTATTTAGTATTAACATTCAAATACGTTATATCTGTATTAGCAATATTGTCTACGTTCCACCGGTGAGTAAGCGTTAGGCTTACTATCTCGTAGTATAAATGTTGCAAGAAATTGTATTTCTGAAGACATCACGATACAGTTTTTACGATGCATCACGTCTGCACTAGCACTTGATAACAACCTTGTGTTTGGGTGTTTCAGTAGTTTAAATTGCTGCTCTTGATATTGTTGATTACACTTTGATGCTATGAACAATATAAGGTTATATGAGATTATGACTTTAGAACGGTAACATGCGTTAATGTATATCTGATATATATATATAGGATGACATAAATAGAACAATGAGTAGTACGTCCAGATTAGTGTATAGGCAACATTTAATAATTAAATTCAACAACTCTCCTAAGTCTTTTTTGCTGACTTTAAAGTAAATGAAAGAACACAATCGTCCTGAATACAATGTATAATTCTGCACTTCCATGTGACTATATAGCATACAAAAAGCTTTCGGGTCCCGTTTGGATTGATTTGGGTGGCAGCTTTGATATCCATAGAAAAGGTTCATCTTGGAAGCTCCCATATAACTGGGGCTCCTCTTCAATTTAAATGGAATTACTTGTTTCTTTCAAAACTATACAGTTTTAGAGACTAAGCATTAGTCTGAATAGATATCACCAGTTTGGAATTTGAAACTAATCTGTTTACAGTAACAGGACACTGCTTAAGTGTCATGTACACATGAGAAAGTGGAATCCCGTCAATTAGGCGGACGAACCCTAAAACTATTAATAAACATTAAAATAAGCAATATCGGAAAAATGTATATGCATATAATAGCTGGCAATATACACCAAGATCACCTTCTACAAAAATAAGTTTTAAAAGCCGGTTGATATTCGTTTGCGTATTTGACGATTATATAACTTTCGAAAGTATAAATCCTTTTCCTATACTCAGACGTTCCTGAGCCTTGCGCTTTCCTAATTATTTTGACTAAAATTATTAGCGTTGCCATTGTTTTAGTTAATGGGAAATGCGTGCCGATCAAGTACGTGCCATAAATTAAAGCGACATTATACGATTCCGAACTTATCACGAGACTGTATTTATGAATCACTGTCAAATAGTGGTGACATAGTGGAAACAATACGCGAAATCGCGCATGCACAGAAGGGAAAATTTGGACAAGGCATTAAGCAATCCGCATGCGCAGAACGATTGATTTCAGTACTTCCGCCAAGCGCTTAGAGTACAGCGTCAAACTCGGGCCTGTAATCTCTCACGCGAGAACTGACCAATGAAATCTGAGAAGTAGAAATACCGGTAGACGTTGTTGCTTGATTGACAATGTCAATCAAGAAAGGGAGGAGCTTGATGATATCGTTCTCTCCCAGTAAATTCCGATGTCAAATAACGACGTTATTTGGAGGGAAAAACGATGGTTTAAAAGCGTCCAAATAACGTCGTTTTTCCGTCATATGTCCATATAGGAAAAAAACCGACGTTTTCGTGTTTGCAGTGTCTTGACAGTGCAGTCACTCAATATGGTCACAAATCTAATCAGCTGCTTGTCATCCACAGGTGACTGTTCTATGGCGATATGTGGAGGAGTGAATCTTCTTCTGAATGGAGGAGTATTTATACCTCTCAGCAAAGCTCAGATGTTATCCCCAACAGGACAATGTCGTGCATTCTCTGCCAAAGCAGATGGCTACACGAGAGGGGAAGGATGCGGTATAGTCATTATCAAGCCGCTCAAGCAGGTGAACCATTGAGGACATGTCCCAGTTATGGAGTGTTTTTTGTTATATCAATAACAAACGTGACATTTGACAGAATGTGACGACATGCTATTAAATAAGGTGCAATATACAATGTGTGTATTTAAGTGATGACACAGGTAGGTGTGTGTGTGTGTGTGTGTGTGTAACGTCTTAACTGATGGCAAGATAACATGGTTGATCATAATGACGGAAACGTTGCTACATCCTTACTCATTTGATCATCAGTTTAGACGTCCGACTTCCCGACTTCTTCCAAACGCCACACAAACATACATTTATTTGCATTTCCATATTATTTTAGAATATTAGAATTGAAATCAAGTTTTTATTGTAATGATTATGTTTCAGGCAATGAAAGATGGTGATAACATTTGGGGAACGATAGCTACTGGTTTAAATCAAGACGGACATGTATCAAAACCTCTCACAGCGCCGTCTGGCGAGCAACAAGCACAACTGATCCAAGATGTGTATTCCAAACATGGCATAAACCCAGCATCCATCGACTACATAGAGGCACATGGTAAAATATTTCATTTATGAGTTTCTCCTTTCACATTGTATGACAATATTCCTCTTTTTTTCCATAAAAGTCATCATAATGACTTTTTCTCTGCTCTTTGAATAGGAACAGGCACAAAAATTGGTGATCCAGTTGAAGTCAATGCTTTTGGACATTTCTTTATGGAACAACAACAATCAAAGACACGCTATATTGGTTCTGTGAAGACCAATATCGGCCATCTGGAGTCAGCAGCAGGAGTGGCCGGACTAATCAAGGTCCTGCTGATGATGAAACACAACACCATCGTCCCATCCCTACACTTTGACAACCCCAATGAAGAGATTAACTTTGACATGTTTAAGTTTCAAGTACCAACGGAACTAGTTCCATGGTTATCTGAACCGAAAGTAGCATGTCTAAATTCATTTGGGTTTGGGGGTGCTAATAGCCATGCCTTAGTGAAAAGCATTTCAAATAGACAAACTGAAAGCACATGTTCTTGCACTAAACCTACTGTTATTTGCTTTTCTGGTTCTAATCACCAAACTCTGACAAAGAGCATTGAACAGTTTCTCTCCACTGAAAATCATGATATTGACGTCCATCCTTTGTCATACACATCATGTGTCAGGCGAGAACATTTCCCATGTAGAAAGCTGTTTGTTGCAAGTGACATGTCGAGTCTTGTAGTTCAACTAAAAGAATTCATTAAGACAGATAGCAGGGCAGAACCAAATAAGGGGCACTTTAGGCCTGTCTTCGTCTTTTGTGGCATGGGCACCGCCTGGAGGGGGATGTGTATAGATCTGATGGAACAAAACACAGGGTTCCGGGGAACCATAGAAGCTATTGACGCATCTTTGAAACGCTTTGTTGATTGGTCCCTCACCCAAAAACTGAAAGAAGATGATGTCTTAGATCCAGTCCTTGGTCCCATTGCCATATTTGCTTGCCAGGTGTCTCTAGCACGCCTATGGGAGTCTTGGGGAGTGAAGCCAGCAGCTGTGGTAGGTCAGTCAGTGGGGGAGGTGGCTGCAGCACACATTGCTGGAATCCTGTCATTGGGTGAGGCTGTGAGTGTCATCTACCACAGGACAAATATCCTGTCCAAGGCCGCTGGGGGCAAAATGCTTTTTGTGAAGAACTTGGACACCAAGGAAGTGGAAAATCACTGTGCGAAGTATAAGGGCAAAATCAGCGTTGGCCTTTACTACAGTCCAAAAGCATGCACAGTGAGTGGTGATGCTTCTGAAGTAAATCTGCTTAAAGATGAGCTATCAGAAATGGGTGGAGACATAACACTTACAGACCTGCAAGTGACATCTGCCTTTCATAGTCATCACATGGATTCTTGCAAAGAGCAAATTGAGGCTGTATTACAAAATCTGAAGACGGAAAAACCTACAGTTCCATTCATTTCTACCATTGATTCAAACTACACCGAGGAGGAATTGAGAGCAGCAACATACTGGTCAAAGAATGTCAGAGCACCAGTCAAATTCGGGGAGGGTATAAAGGCTGCCATGAAAGAAAATGCCCACAATGTCTTCATAGAAATTGGACCACGCCCAGTTCTGAAAGCACACATTGACGATATCTTACAAGACACTTCACAGACTGCAGAAACTGTGCCATCAATGACACCAAATTCGAAATATGAAAACCTTTTGAAATCCCTGGGTGAACTGTATGCATGGAATTGCAACATATGTTGGTGTGAACTGTTTGGAATGAGAAGACATACAACCCCTGAACCAACACACGCTTTTGAGCACAAACATGTCATGGCGTTCCCAGTGGGTAGTTCTTCAGGAACATCTATCTCCATGCATCACCTGTCAAGAGACACCAAGCTAAATATGCACATTGATCCATCATCTTTTGGTTCCATCTATGAGCATACACTCAAGGGCAAAAGCGTTATTCCAGGAGCAGCCTATGCAGAGACTGGATTTGCAATCATACGTCTGCTGAAACTTTCAAATCCCTTTGCATCAACAGTATCAGTTGTGTTTCAAAGTCCATTCACTCTGAAGAGGGGTTTTCCGGCTGATTTGTCTGTAAACTTTACACACAATGGCAGTTGTACACACTTTGAAGTGAAAAGAAATGATATTGTTCATGCAAAAGGAAAGATAGATCACCGAAGAGAGCAACCTGCGGAGGAGAGGCTAGACATGAAGCATATTTTGAAACGATGCACAGAAAAGGTCAAAGGGGAATATATATATCAAAAGCTTGCAAATCTTGGATTCAAATATGGTGACAACTTTGCCACAATTGACGAAGCACATAAAGGGCAAGACGAAGCACTGGTCAAAATGAAAATCCCCGAGATGCTTAGAAAAGAAATGGATCACACCTTTTTTCATCCAGCTATCCTTGATGGAATGCTTCAAGCAGCCGCAGCAACATCCATTGAAGTAGATAAAGAGTTCTTACCTGTTCAGATGAGCTATGTCCACTTGAAGCAAGCTTTAGAGGCAGAAATGTTTACCTACACCCAACGATTGCACTCAACTGACCATTACCAGTCATTTCATATGAAGCTTCTTTCTGAGAATGGAAGAGTTCTGGGTGAGGTTGGACTGTTCAAGATCAAGTTCATAGGTAGAGGTACATATGACCTTATTCTACCAAACTGGACAAGAATGGACCAGGTGTCTAAAGTAGATGATGCCCTGAACACAAAAATTGCTGTATTCACAGATAGTAAGGTGTGCGTAAAGGATGACACTGAGAACGTTTATAGCATGGATAAACTAACACCTGATTGGGTAAAGAATGAACTCGAATCAGCTATGGAAGGCGTATCAAAAGGATGCTTCCTATTTGGCACAATTGATGTTTCAACAGACAATGGATACTTTATCCAAGAAGAACTGGTTAAGCGCTTCCTTTCACTGCGGTTAATGGTTCTCTATCTTTCTAGCAAACAAGCAGAGACACCTTTGATAATAATGTCAGAAGCAACAGAAGCCAAGGCTGCAACTGATGCAGCAGCAGCGACGACATGTCTCAATGATGCAATAACAGCAGCAGCACGATGCATCATACGAGAACACAAAGCACTGATCATTCAAATAGTGGAGGTTGTTGTGGGTACAAGTGGGGAATTGATGAAAAATATGAAACACTTTCTGTCAAAACTTCAAGCAATTCCTCCAACCAAATACCCAGAAATACGGTTTGAAAACGACAGCATTTACACATCATCAATGCAACTCATTTCTGAAGAAGGCCCAAACTACAGAGTCAGCAGTATTCAAGACCAAACTGATGTCCTCCTGTGTTCAACACTTGACAGCAAAATTGTTGATCCATCATTTGTGCAGGATATTGACTCTCAGCATTATGTTAAAAGAGATGGCAAGGATATCTCGGTTGTTTCAGCTGTACTTCACAAACCTTGCTTACACAGCATCACAATTAACAATCAACACTTTAGAGACATCCATATGTACCCGATCTTGTGTTTTGAGTTTGTTGGCAGGGATGCAACTGGGAATGGAGTTGTGCAACCTCAAAGCGTGGCACTCTTTCCATCGCCTATTAAACAGACTGTCAGTATTCCCATGCAGTGCATCATCGATACAGCTAAGTTTCAATGGTACCAGCCTGGTCTTATGATCAAGCTCTACTGCCTGTGGAATCTGAGCCAGGTGGTGAAAATGAAACATGTAGCAATCCTGTTTTCCCCGGAAACTGAAGCTCTTTCAAAAGTTCTTTCTAGCATGTTAAAATGTTATGGGACAGAATCCGTTGCCCTTATCACCCCAGAAGAATTGGCTACAAATGGAAATTGCTCCCACAGGTCCCTAATCACAACAGTTATGATATCTACTGACAGTCTCACAACGCTTGTTTCAAAATGGTCTAAGCTGGAGAATGTAATCACATTTGAAACAATAAACAAAGAAAGAACACTCCAATTCCTTCGTTCAGCTAAATCAAGTCCAACAGTGTACATTGTGCGTCCATTTGACAAATTTTCTCCGTCTTTAATGCTTAGAAATGTACCAAAACTCTTTGCATGGCTTAGGAAACATAACAAGCAAAACAAAGACCTCTTCATGTCCCTCACAAGTGACTCTTCTCCACAAGATGAATGTACACCTATCAGCATAGCAGAGCTCATGCAGACAACATGCCTAGATTTGTCAAGAAAAGATGAATTTGACCAGACGGTCATGAAAACACAAGTCAACAATCTATTCAACAGATGTGGTTCCTACATTGTTGTTGGAGGAGGCACGGGACTTGGGTGGGAGTGCGTCTCATACCTTGCAAAACAAGGAGCTGGATGTATTGTTATTCTCTCCAGGAGTGTGCCTAAACCTGAGAAACAAGAGGAAATACAATCACTAAACACAAACTTCGGTTGCGTGGTGACATCCATTCAAACAGATGTATCAGATTTCACGGCTTTGGTTTTTGCTTTTGCAACAATAAAAGACAAGTTTTCAGAATATCCACTTCGTGGTATTTTCTATGGTGCAGCCATTGTTGATGATAGTCTTCTCCCAGATATGACAGAAGAGATGGTTCGTAAAGTAGTCTCTCCAAAAGTAACTGGGGTGTGGAATATGCATGTCCTCACTGCACGCATAAGCTTGGACTTCTTTGTCATGCATTCATCTGTAGTATCTGGCATTGGAAACGCTGGTCAGTCCAATTACGGTGCAGGAAATGGCTTCATGGATGGACTTGCACATTTGCGGAGAAGATTTGAGATGAATGGTCAGAGTATCAACTGGGGTCCACTAGACACAGGTCTTCTGGAGCGTACTGCAAAGACTGTACAGATGCATTTACAAGAGAAAGGGTTGCTTATGATTCAGCAGCCAGACATAAGCAGCTGCCTAGAGCTAACACTGATGCTGAATAAAGTGCAGATGTTTATTGTGAACGTTGACCGAAAGAGGATGTCTAAGCAACTAATAAGAGACAAGGAGAAAATTGTAATGCTCCGACTACGTGACTACTTGGGACCCTTTTTGAATCAACTGGAGGACAGTTCTAGTGAACAACATTTTGATTTGGCAAAATTAAGATCATTAGATCAAGGGAGCAGGTTGCATCTCTTGAAAAACAATCTAAGGGACCTGATATGTAGACAGGCTTTGCTAAATGAAAGTGAGATTGACGATGATGTTCTATTAGTACAACAAGGACTCGACTCAATGAATGCCATGGGTGTTGCTGAACGAATCCATGAAGAACTTGATGTAACAATTTCCGCCGTTGATATTGTGGTAAAAACAGTGTCTGACTTGGCAAGTATGATTAATGAAGGTATCACAGATCCAGAGGTTCTCACAGAGGAATATGAACGTGTTATCAGTCAAACTGATATCCAGGACTCCATTGAAAGGCATATCCTAGAAGATGAGCAGCAAAGTCAGAACAAGTCTGGATTCATATTTGATTATGTACAGCGTCTCCCAGATGTTATGCTTGATACCCAAATTGAACAAATAGTTACCGAATGTTTCTCCAGACACCGCATAGCTAACAGGACATTTGCCTTTCTGAACAGTGATATCAAAAGAGAAGAATCCACATCTACCGACAGCTTCGAAACAGTCACAGGAAAACTTGCCACTGAATTAGTCAGCGAAGCCCACAAATTCGTGAACCTGGAAAAGATAGGACCAATCAAATGTTTTTTTCTGTCGGATTCATTCAAGCTGGTTCTTCTTCTACACCGTGTTGCGTTTGACCGTAACGGGGCCAAGGTACTCGCAGAAGAACTTAAAATGTTTGGAGAGGCTCTTGTGCAAGGAAAATCTCTGGCAGATGTCCATACAAACCCAGACAGAAATATTGCAAAAGAGATACAATGTGTATTGGCTCCAAAGTACAAACACCTCGAGGCATTCTGGAAGAAAACCCTGCATAAAACCACATATGCCACACTTTCAAAACGCCCCAAAGCCCCCAGTGGACAATATTGCAGTGGCATACGCATTGGGAGAAGAATGGAGGATAAAGCAACTGATAAACTGCCCCGATCACAGAACCTAACACCATTCGACTTCATGATTAGTGTGCATCAACTAATGGTGGCCTTTGAAGGAAATACGAATTCACCATCAATCCTAATCCCTGTGGATTTGCGTCAATATGTCCCCTCACTGGCCAAATGTGTGGGAAGATGTACAAACTACATCCCTGTCATTGCAGACATTCCAGATCTGTGGAAAACCACAGTGGAAACGTTCCTCACTGAGAACCAGAAAAGACTTCAAGAATACAAGAAGCATGGCCTCTTCCTCTATAAAAACATCAAAGCTTTGCTGTCTGAGGAACATATGCAAACTAATCGGTTCATTTACGAAGATCAAACAGATAAGGAGAATTTCAATGACGAGGAATGTAAAAGCCACCTAACATTTGCCCCTGCTGCAGAAACCTGTATGTTTGTATACAACAAAAAAGACAATTCAAAATACATTGAGTTGCATTTGAGATCTGACATGTTCCCTAATCCCCGAGGAGAAGAGATCATGAAAATGTTCCTCAGGCTCTTATCTCATGTAACAAATCATCCTGAATGGACACTTCAACATCTGAAGCAGCAAGTAGTAACCGAGGTTCGCCTCTGATGATGCCATCCCTTACAAAATGCATACAATCATGGCCCTTTTAAGTGAGTTACCACCATATATGTAGTTAATTATCTATTTAATCAGTCTAGCGGTACGTATAATGTATGTGTGTGCTGGGCGTTGAATTGTTTCAGGAGCTCTGTGGGGCCATTCTGGTCGGGAATGGTGGTGAATGTGTCGTCTTTCCGGTACCAGCAGAGGGGTTGGAGTGTTGCTGTTGAGGGGGCTGATCCTTAGAAGGATGTCATGAGGATAGCAGTGATAATTGGAGATAGAGGGGATCCCATAGGCAGTCCGTGGATATGATGTTTTCATTGAAAATAAAATATGATATGTCAAAGCAGCTGGAGGCGAGGTTGATGCTGCTGCCTACAGTGAGTTTGGTGTGTCGGTCGTCGATTCTGTAATGTAACTTGTTGCGTAGAATATCAATTGCTTCTTGTAGAGTGATGTTGATGAAGAGGTCGATTACGTCATAGCTGACCATGACCACAGCCAGCCATGAACCGTGACTCGGGAGTCTATCATCCCAGTGCTTACTTACTTACTTACTTTGGAGATTTAACGTGCGCTTTCCGACTGATGCGTATTTCGCACACGGGCCCGGCCAGGCCATTTAATGTGTCCCCGAAAGGGGCGAAAGTGGTGTGTGCAATCCAAGAGGGGGCTTTAGGGGTTGCTTATATAGAATTTGGGAATTTTGAGATTTGGAATAGATGCCGATGGGGTTTGGGAGTAGAACTAAGGGAGCTGGGTATGGTGGATGTTTGTTTGTTTATGTGATTTTGATTTGGTAGATTATAGTGTTTTTAGATGCGTTTTATTAGTTCCGTTTTGATTAAGAATACGCCTATGGCCTTGAAGTTTTCTAGTTTATTTTGTGGGTTTAGTATTGCTTCTAGAATGAGAGCCTTGTTTAGATTGAGGGTGGTTTGTAATGCGGTTCGATGTGTTAGGTAATGTGTGCAGTGGATGAGTGCGTGTTCTGGGGTTTCTAGTTGTTTGCAGTGTGGGCAGTTACCTGTAGTGTGTGTTTTAAATTTGTTTAGGTGGTTATTTAGGTTGGTGTGTCCTGTTTGGAGTTTAGTGATTACTCTGTCGATTTTTTTTGGATGGATGGAGAATTTTTGGTTTGGTTAGTGGTTTGCTGAGTACTTTTTTGATTTGGCTATTTGAGTTTAGATATAGGTTATGCCATTTTACGCTTTTACGCTTTTGATTTCTGACTTTGAGATGGGTAAGTTTAAGCTTATTTCTGGGATTTTGAGGGATAGTTTGGCTGCCTTATCGGCGTTTTCATTACCGTATATTCCTACGTGGACGGGTATCCACAAGAAGGTTATTTGTTTGCCTGCCTTAGTTAGGTCGTTGGAGCTTTTAAGTATTTGATTTATTGATTTAGGTCGGTTTTTGGTATTTTTGTTTTGGAGGGCTTACAGTCCACTTAGGGAGTCGGTAAGTATTAGGATTTTTTTTGTGGTTTTTGGATTCTTGATTATGGAGGGCTGAGGCCATGCCCATTAGTTCTGCCGTGAATATTGATTGGCTGTTTGGGAGTTGTAAGGATTGTGTGGTTTTAGTTGGTTGTGTTGTATGGACTCCGAAACCTGTGTGTTTGGAGGTCGGATCTGAAGATCCGTCCGTGTAAATGTGACACCAATATGGCCAATTTTCGTGTATGTATGCTAGTGTGGTGGTTTTAGCTATGTTTGGGTCGGTTTGTTTATTTATTTGGCTAGCTAGTGTTGTGTCTGTTTTGGGTATTTTAAGTTCAGGGGTGAATATATTTGATTGTTTGCAGTTTTGTTTAAGATTTGTAATTTGGTGTTCATGTAGGTAGTGCCCAGTGCTTGGGATTTATTGCTTTGATCCTTGTCGGTGCTAATTATCTAGCTGGCTTCCATTTTCCCATTACTATGTTCATTCTTTCACCTATCAGTGCTAATTACCCCCGGCCTCCCGTTTGCCCAGTGTCCATTGCCAATTACCAATCAGTGACAATTTAAGTCCTGGCTTTCAGTTGCAACTATCGGCGCTACTTTCCGTAGAGTGTTGTCTTCCCTTGTCTTTCGCTAATCACCTATCAGCGCAAATTATCTGTGGACTGCCCTTGTTAAGTTACCTTTTGTTATCTTATTACTTTTGTTTTTCTTACATGTACATATATAGGCTCTCTGAATCTTAGCATTCGTTCACCTGATGAAGGAGTAAGTATATACTCTGAAACGTTGTGTTCATAACAATGAAGAAGTTGACATCCAAAGATTCTCTTCCTCAGAATCTGTTTGTTTGCTTTAAGGTGAACATTTGTCATATATTTCTTTTGCAACAGCACATGTCAGTTGTTTCAGAAGCAAATATAATTTAGGTTTCTCGAATTTGACGCCCCCATTGTTTCGAGTATGTTTCTTTTCATCAATATGAATAGAGGTAAGGTTTTGGCCTTCGTGTAATCATAAAGGTCATAAAATACACACATATATGATAGCCAGGACATCATATTTTATTTTCCTTTTTGCAAAATAACTAAAATCGTCATTTTTTATTCATACCCTAAATTGTTGTACTTGTATGAATATCCTGTTGTGTAATCATTCACAACAGATTTTTACTTCTTCTCCACGTGTTACTCATAATGTATCTCACCTTAGGAGTGTTATATAAAAGTAACGTTTATAATGATAGAACGGAAATGGAGGAAACTCTATTACAAGCTGTATGTCATAATATTGATGTAAAAATACTACAGTAACAGTTCAATTCATCATTATTAATTCCTGAATCACAAATTGAGCCATTGCTGTCCACAATACATTGTCTATGGTTATTATAAACATGGAGTACTGTTCGTTGAACTATCTTAATAAGTGATCAGATATTAAATACATACTCTGGCATATCACCTGTCAAAACAATATATAACAGTTGTCACGTGAACTGAATGACATCTAATTCATCTAACTGTTCTTACTCTGTTCACGCCGCGAGAAAAACGTGAACTTGTTTGTTTTAGGTTTCTTGGTTTATTTAATGAATAAATGAAGTTTGTTGCAATGTCAACGCCAGAGAACAACTAGTCTCGATTATCCGACGAAACAGGCGACAAAAGGCAAAATATCGGTGGAAAGTATATGAATGGACAACCGAAAACCCTCTGCATAAGCATAAAAAGTCTCTGCTAAAAGACGAGTCGATATTACGATTCCTACCACATCAAAATCATATGTTTATGAATCACTATCAAATGTTGATGATACAGGGTGTTCGCGAACAGGTAAGGGTATCGGTGACATGCCATACTATTTTTTTAAAATTAGTTTGAATTGTTGTCCAACTTTGTAAGTTTTCTTGGAGACTCAACGGGCAAATGTCAGATAAATGTTTAGGTCCAATTATCAGTTCTTTGAATAAAACAATGATAAGAGTAATATTTCCATTTCGATGAACTTGCTTTGTTTTCTCTTACGTAACCAAAGTGGACACCAGATTCATGAAGCGTATTTACGGACAGTACTGTAAATAAACTGCGTTTTACTCATAACCGTTTTGTATTCAATGGTAGAACTGCAGGAGATTGTGATGGTAGCTATCCCTATACATCCGAATAGGGATGTTATGCAGTAGACTATTTTATTTTATCACCAAGCTTATATAGATATTGTACATCATTAATGATAGGAAATAAAGTGGAATCTAAACATATGACAGTTCGTTTACACGTAGAACGTAAGCCACGTAAAACCTTTAAAGAAAGGACTACAGAATGGATCTGACAAACACACATTGATAAGAATGGAATGATACCCAATCTACTATATTTCTGACATACTAAACAAAATGTGTACATCTTCGATGAGATCATTTAAATGGTGGAATTGGATTTTAATCACTATCTAGAAATAAAATGTACACGGTTATCCTAAGTGTGGCTGAATGTACGAAAAGGCCATTATTTGTAGCCAACCATCTAATGACAGTTACTGCGGGTTTGATTGCAAACAAGCTTCGCGAGAAGCACGGACATGTCTTAGGCGGTTCAGATGTAATAACATGTATGAACATTAAACGTATCTACTGCCGTGTAAGAAATGTTTCTAATGTATGTAGATAAGCAAAACGAAATATTCAGAAAAGGAAAAGAACAAACCATCAACTAACAGTTAAAGACTAGATTTTGGAAAGAAATTGAAAATAGTTCAGGACGATCTGATAAACTGTCAAATATTGACAAAGGTTCCTTGTTTGATCATTTTAAGAATGTATTTACAAATGTTTATACTCAGGTAAATATTAAATGACGATATTATCTATTATTTTTGCCATTATATGATGTTGATCTGTGCAAACTTGAATCATATATAACAGAAGTAGAAATAAATGGAGCATTGTATGACTTAAGAAATGGGAAAAGGCCCGGATTGTGTGTCGATTGAGATGTTAAAGCATTTTGTAAATATTACTAATCCCTTTCTTGGAAAGTTGTTACTCGACTCTGGTGTGTTTCCCGATTCCCGATTCTTTGACAAAAGCAACAGTAGTCCCAATTCATACGAAAAGATCACGAAATAATCCCGATAATTATAGGTGATTCCTCTGCTTTCTGTAATTATAAAGATATATTCCAGTATGCTAAATAACCGATTTTCGACCTGGGCACAAATACGGGGAAAGATACAAGAGACACAAGCCACTGTTGATTATATTTCGACTGCAAATAGGAAACAAAGCATCTGTTTTATTGCTTTCGTTGATTTAAGGAAATACAATTGATTGTGTGAAATTTTGGCATTGCTTGTATTCAGGAGATTTCAATGGAAAATGTTAAAGGCACTTAGTAGTATGTACTCATCAGTAAAAACATGTGTAAGAGGTAAACACAATTGTTGTACAGATTATTATGAGTGTCCAATTGCTGCATACTAAATCCATTGTTATTTTCATAAACGAATTATCAACATAAACTCTAAGAAATGGAAATTATGGAGTACATTTGTTCCGGACATGTTCGAAATCTTTCTACTTATGTTTACTGATGATGTCATTCTGGTATCTGACGCAATACAAGGATTACGTAAGCAACTGCACTTTCTTGAATCATACGAAGATGTGTGGGTCTAACAGTCAATTTAGTAAAGGCAAATGTTTCACAAGACCAAATAGCGTCCATTCCAATTTGGAATGATCGTTGGATTTCTTTGGAAAGATCGCTCATTCCAACATTTCCAAAGCTTGGAAAGATCGATCTTTCCAAAAAATCCAAAATTGGAATGGCAACATTTCCAAGCATATTTCCAAAATTGGAAATGTTTGGAATGGCTTGGAATGGTTTGGAATGGTTTGGAAATATGGTTAGAAGGAAAAAGTTAAAATATGTTTTATCAGTAATTTGGACAATAACAACAGTTATTTATTGAGTTTAAACTATATAATAATATATTTATCTCAAACATTCACTACTTGTCTGTGTAGCGAGGGGCTTTTACAGTCTCAGTCCCTAAGGTGGGAGAGAGACCCGCACTTGACTCGACAAGACCCAAATAGGTCTCAAGATTAAGTATTCGGCTGGATGGCAGCTGCCATTTAATGACAAAACAGACGGTCGTCTAGACGGCTCACATGTAAGTGCGCCGACATGTGCCTAAGATCATAGAATGGACAATCTTTAGTAACATCTAATTGATTGTTGTCTCAGGCCAGAGCTGTGAATAATTCTGTTCATTGAACAATTGGAATTCAGGAAGTTATCAATAATTGTTTTATTTAACATGTTTACGACATAATATTATGACATCAGGACGTACTACAGACAGAACCATATATTTTAAAATCAGTTTGCAATCAGTTTAAACTCTTTAACCGCGGGAAACGAACACTGAATTATTTATGAATGCTTCAATAGAATACAAAACATGTTTTTGTTATCCTTATTACAAACAAAAAATAATAATTCCAAACCGACAGATTTCAGATAACCTGAAATTACGCTTCGTGAACAAGTCGGGCGTCCTTATAGACGTGTATTTATGTCATATAATGAGAGACTATGATTTCCAAGTCCCGATTATCATGTCAATGATATATCAGTTTTACCACATGTGCACAGACCGCCTATACTTTTGCATAACTATTCTCAACTGAAAGTCCTATCCTCTTATCAAATATTCTGTGAGAGTAATCATCATTAATATAAGAAAACTCATTCTCATCAAAGAATACAGAACAAATGACTCAGATGCATACATTTATTACCATGCTTCATTCATCACGAAGCAGATTTACATAATTTGTGAACAGCCCTTGAACTGTGATTATGAATTTTACCATTGTCCATATTAACATAATAATATATACATATATACAAAACAGGTCAAGTTTGGAATTTTGAAATATGCCATAAAAGGTGGGGGGGGGGGAGGGGGGGGGGGGAGGAGGGGGGGGGGGGGGGATTCCGTCAAACAACTGTCAAACCATTTATTGCCATGTACGTACTTGCACACAGGGAAGTCAGCGCTGTCTGGGGCTCCAGGTAAATAAACATCGTGGTTTTATGACGGGAGATCAGACGAACCGTGAACCAGAGGCATGCGACGTAATTACACCAGGGTATTGTCTCTTGAACTGGCTAATTGACTTCATATAATTGGTAAATATATTCGTTTTGACTACCGTGATTCATGCGCATCCCGGCTCATTAAGTGGGCTCCAGGCCATAAAAACAAAACCACAAAAAACGCCCCAAACTAATACAACAGATAAAAGCGCCAACAATCTACGTAAACTAGGTAAAGACATAGAAATAGTTTGGATCCCTGCCCAGGTTGGGGTGTTTGGCAACGAACATGTAGACAAAGCAGCCAAATCAGCACTAAAATTAGAAGAAGTAAGCATCCCAAGCATCAACCTACCAAAATAAAAAAAAAGAAATTAAAAGTATCTCAAAGGAAAATAGCGGCAAAATAACAATCAGAAATATGATTGCAAACTAAAACGCCACTCAAAAAAACATATCCATCATAAAACCAAAAACATTGACAGAGTAATAACCAAACTACAAACAGGCCACACTAAGTTAAGCTCTCACCTACACCTAATTAAAAAAACCACCAAACCGGTAAATACCCCCACTGCAACTTAAAAAGAAACGCCCGAACACGTATTATTCCCGTGTGACATTTACATTTAGAGCGCCCTATTCAATACTTTATGGAACACATTACCAGCAACACAGACCAAACAACACTCCAATCCTCACTAAATTGCAACAATCACATGACTGTACTGAACCCCCTACATGACTTTAAACCTTTGAAGCACTAAGCATATATCTAATCAAACCAGGCCTACTTGGCCGCATTTAAAAAAAAGGACAAAAAACAAGCTGCCAATAAACCCTAAAATTCCTAACCTATAAAAACACCCCTTTTAGTAAGTAAGTAAGCATGTTCTGATGAGGATATGAATGATGATGATTCTAAACTACTCCATGGTATGTCAGTGCTGAGCTGACCCAGCTGTCTTCTTTCTGCAACCAGGCAGGAGGTGGTGCAAATGACGAGACACCTGTAATTCGTCTCGTCCGTGGTACGATGGACGCTGCTGTCTTGGTTGTTTTACTAAATGTCTCGTCGGCCACTTTTTTAGCGGCCCTCATTTCATGACTCTCCCAGTCCCTCCTTCTCACATTGAAGACCCGGTTGCCATCCTCGTCGACCGAACTCTCTTCTGACGACATGAGCTGCGTTTTTTTCATTACTCGAATGTACTTGGTCCTTGTGTGATGAGGTAGTTCGGATTTTTCAATGCCAGTTACACGGTTTCTGCTTTTCTGAAAGCAAAACCGTTCACTTTATAACACCCACCTTTCTTAAACACGAAATAAAACGAAGACAAAACAGAAATGTGCCCATTACTTCAGTAGAATAGTTTGTCCTGAGCATGTTGTGTTTAGAGTCACTATAAATCGAAATTCTGTAAATGGGAAGAAATATATATCTTAATCTATAAAAAGAAGTCTACAGATAATCTTCAAGTTTCAGTAACATTAACTTACAACTCATAGTACATATTATTTGCAGTTGAACTCCTAAAGTAAAACTCACTGCGTACAAGCAGGAGTTATTTAAGACGTTTTAATGCAGGAATAACAAACATGAAACATTTTATTCTCATTTCAGAGAAGCAATTGCAGCAACTATAGTTATACGCATCGTTACATTCCTAACTATCTATCTGGTACTTGGTGTGAATATTAGTCACTCCCCACAGAGTATGAAACATGAAACATTTCGTAGTATAGATAAATATACTACCAAAAGACATGTTACAACAATGATCTGAAGGTATGATTGGATTTATATACGTTTTAAAATGACACGACATTTCTAACAACATTGGAACATATCGCAAGTAAGGGAGATATGTCAGTTACGATTCCGATATTCTGGTTTTGTTTATCAGAACAATTTAAGAAAAATCTCTGTGGAATGGCTGGGCAGCTGAGTGGTGATCTGCTCGAGGCTAATTTGTGTCGATTTAACATGTTTGACAACGAAAGTCCGGATCGATAGTAATGTAACTCATCAATATAGAATATTTGGTAACGGAAAGAATTGGATAGTACATAGTACATTTAGATAAGAACGTAGTGAAATAAATGGCTACAAATTTGATAGATTTGCTCCTCATAATTTATCTTCTAGTTGTGGTTACTTTTATCAGGGTAATGTTCATTATCTGTTTCAGTACCCAAGGTACAGTCCTCTGAGATGCAATAGTAAATTATGTGGAAGGAATTTGTCTGGAGGGAACTTCATATAGGCATTGTCTGTTGGCCTTCTTTATTTGAGATAAACCATTCTTTAAATCATTAAAAACAAATGCTTCCTAATTTATCATATTCTGAGAGTTTCTGTAATTGTATTTGTGGCATATCTACCTCTAACCAATTTTCTATGTGCATATACATGCGGCCGCGGGTGACAGATTTATTAGGGTCATTGGGTGACGCTCAGGGTTTCTATAAAGGTAGAAAGATGGCGTTATGTACCTTTTTATGGCGGAAAGTGTTATTTGTGTAACATTAGTTATTTAGGAAATGATTTCAACTATTTGAATATATTGACAACACATTTACATTGAGGGTGCAATGTAAATTCGTCAAGTAACATTTAAAAGAAACTATTAATTTCTTGCAACGACAATAATAACTACCAAGAAATGGTAAGATTTAAACCTTACCTAACAACGTTTATACAATTCAATATTACTGAGACCGGGCAAAACCCTGCTGTTAAAAGAGAAATTCATACGCATATAATAGCAAGCCAATGATTTTTTAAATTTTGTTGCTAAATCCTATTGCTCAACACAAAATAGTATTGAGGACAACAGGCAACCTTGCCTTACTAGGCTTGGTAATGGAAACATATCCGTCGGATGGGCATTAATGGATACACATGACCTATTATTTCATATATTGACAACTGCTCAAAAATCCGTTTCAGTAATACCTAATTTTAACAACAGAACAGTCACGGTTTACTTTATAAAATGTTTCGAGGCGTGATGTTGACAAACAAAAAGTAGTACGCCTCATAATATCCTTTGATCAATGACCGCTTAAAATGTATGCAGGTTCAGTCGTTTTACTCTTCTGTATATGAATTGATTCAAGCCAGGTAAATAGGAAATTCAATAAGTCAGAGCAAAGTTATACATGGAATATCAAAGATATCCCGAGGTGATTAGCGACACACCTCTTAATAAGTATTATGATGAGTTTATTTCACAGGTTAAAATACTGTGAAAGACTTAAAAAACGATATTATATATATTGACTGGATTCTATTATCTACTAATGTGCAAAACCACAAGCCCTAACCACTGACGTCCGACCGGCAAAGCACTCGGGAGCATCGCTTGGAATCTTCTTCTTATTATTATTTTCTAAACACGTTGTATGATGATATTGCATTTACATGAATTCATTTGCCAATGTCCTAGTTGACTCTCCGATGCATATGTGCATCAATGGACGCCCAAAATATTATTTCGAAGCTGTTATGCGAATACATGGAAGAATACCGGCAGAGATGTGCCCCACTTTTACTCTTATGTAGAAGACGAGCGAGTGGTAGCTAGACTGGCAAAAAGCTCTTGTAAAATATATACTTTCATATTAAAGGTTAAAAAAAAATCTCTTTCGCGCCTGTGGTTTATTACACCTCCACAAATGTTTTCTTAACAGTGATTGAAATTATAAACAAGTTACACAAGTCGTGTGTGTTGTCCCAGTCATTAGAAGACTGACTAAAATAGCTGAGCTACGCGTGTGTCGACTCTGGCGTTAACTAACAAGACAGAGACTGGGGGATAATAGAAATAGTCTGTCACGTAACACATTGAATATATACAGGTGTCGGGTGATGGTCGTGCCACTGTTCATAACAACATTTTCTCAGCACTAATTACAATGATATAATGACAAAGCAATATATTGACATGTTACAAAGGTGGGCATTATAGACAAGCTAATCAATGCTAGTCAAGTGATCACGGTTTGTTAACTCACGTTGATTGGACAGTCTAGACAACACATGACGGCCTTTCCGTCTTAGAATTGTAGTGTATACTTGTAAAATTACCTGGGGCACTATGTATATATATATACACTCATAATATAAACAACAGAAAATTACCCGGGGTGTAAACTATATAAGGGTAAATAGGTAAATATTAAAAGCAGGCAATTTACCAATTTTTATACACCCCGGTTGTCCTAATAAAATTCTCTATTCTAATCTATCCTGCTGTTAATTCTGCAAAAAACATATGTATTCCAAATTCCACCTCTCCCTATAACCTTACTCCACTGGGCAACTTTTAATTATATATTAATAAGGCGCCACTCACCTCATTCTAAATTTCTCTTTTTTTTAACCCGGCGGCCATGGCCAACAGGCCTATATAAAGTCACACCTCAAACACTTCCAACAATTGGCCTTACTTTGCCCAAGTTAAGCTTCACTCAAAATTCATCTTCAATAATCCAAATTTTATATCCTAAGGGGGTATTTAATCCCTCCAGCAACACAAATCTTTCAACTTACCGTCAGTTTCCTTGAATTCTTTCTGGACGCGTCCGTGTGTTCTTTCTCTTTTCCGTTACGTGTTCGGGATAGCTTCTCTTTCTTCGTTAACATGATCCTGGTCATACCATCTGGAACATAATGTTTCTTTCCTTATTTGGATGTGAACTGCAACATACCGGTCTTTTTTCCATATCTTCAAATAGTGTACAGCAAGTCTTTAACCATTAGTTTACCTGTGAATGCTGCATATAATTCTTTCCTGACAGACTAATGGGAATGTTACGCATCATAGATAAGTCATTTCAAAAAACTGAAAAAAGGTTTAAATCTTTCCACTAGTAGGCATGTGTACCTTTGCATTGACTTATGGAATTGAAATGTTTTAAAAATGTACATGACGGACACATGCATTTGAAATACACTTAAATGATAAAAATACCTTTAAATTCCTGTTTTGTCATGCTTGGAGCTATCACCTTAGAAAAGTCCCAGATGTATTTGACAACTTGTCGATTCTGTGCGGACTCCAACCTGCAACAAATGTTTTACTTTTATTATATGACCAGAAATATACATATGCCAATAACTATTACATATAATCTTCTTTAACGACTTCAGCATGAACTTATTAACTTATTTTGAAGTAACTAAAAGAAGCAAGATTATTAGGTATAATTTCACTGCATAATTAAGACATATTCGTTTAGATTTGAGATATATTGGTGGTACAGTTTTCTGGTACAAAAATAACAAAAAGATATATATTTATGTGACTGTCTCATATAATTTCCCATTACAAAGATTCCTAAGACTTTATTTATGACTATTTTCTACTGAAACGGGATTCATGGAAGAGAAGTAATCGTGGTGGTATTAAGAAAATATTATTTTTGCCAAAATTGCGTAACAGTCTTTTTCGGATGTACCTCCAATTTTATCAGAAAACTTGAGGCACACAAAACTTTGCGACTCGTTCATTGATTATGGAGGTAAAATGAACACTAAAAATGCGATAAGATTTTAAAACAAGCCTATCTATTCATCTGAATAAAAAGTACTGTAATAAAAGTATAAGTGAAACAAAGATAAATTACATATGACTTTTGATAGTTTTGATTAACTTTTATCAGCGACAAACCTATAGGGGTTTAAAAAGAGATAAATAATTATATAGGTTACATACTCGGTCTCACAGACGCAAAGATACACATATCAACAGAAATAGTGCTTACAATGCCACAGCGTTTTCCTGGTGTAAGTCGACTCCAAACAAATGGTTGTCAAGTATGGTAAAAATGATATTTTCGAATTATTTAAATGATTGTAACAGAATGAACATATCGTCCTTTCCAAAATGATCACTGCACACTACGATACTTACGTGAACATAGGCTCCATAGTCCACCCTTTCTCAGTTTCAGCATGGTCGATAGCTGCCTTCAATGCTGCCTAAGGAAGAAAATTGATAAAATATAGTTAACAGACAATAGAAAGAATCAATATTGGTGATTTTATCTGTGAGATAAATCTATCGAAACTTGATATTGTCTTATGAGAAACGCATCGATTACTGTAAATCGTGAAATTAATGCGATTGCTGAACCCAAGCTATTTAAAATAGATACACCTGGCCATTTAAAAAAAATTAAAAAATTACAATAAAATACAGTTGCATCCCACATCCACCTCTGTGGACACACCACAACATACCTACCTCACTCAGATACCTCCATGCACAAATTTACGTAACGTTCACACACACACACACTCAAGACATAATTACTTTCATACTTGCATACCGGGGTACATACGAAACTCATACGCATTTACCATTCTGGACACAAACACAACGTTCACGCATACAAACACTTTCTCATCCAAACACACTCATCCAACATACAAAAACACTCTATGCTCCATGTCTACAACATACCGTACCACAACAGTAACAGGTCCATGCGTTGGTTTACAACTTGATTGTTTACAACTTGATTGTAAACAAAGTGGTGTTTTATCATTACACTAGTGCAATCTCCCCCAAGCCAAATATTATTTTAGATAAAGAAAGTGAATGCTTTCAAGCCGAAAGTATCTGAATTGAACCTTAATCCGCTTATTAGTGCCGAGTACTTCGGGAAAACAATCGTTATGGTGTTTTTCTTCCCAATAACAACACATAGTTTATGTTGATTGCCCTCGTTTGACGCGCTGTATAATCTCGGTCGCTAAACACGGTTTTCCACATATCCGCCGTTTTGATGTTTTGCTGGGATCTTACCCTTATGTTTGTACTGACTTTGCTGGATTTGGTCGAAGTTTGTGTTGGTTCCTGGACCCTGTTGTCCAAACGTGTAACTTTTGCAGTTAGGGCGGTAACCTGGAAATACAAATATAGTGAAAATTGACGGTGAAACGTATCATGGTATGCCCTACTAGTTCACTTACTGTTATATCGCATGATCCAACACTGGCTGGATGCAATTTTTAAAATCAATGTTTCCTTGTAATGACACGTAAATATATATTTAACTATAATTTTCCCCTTGAAACACGATAAATCATATCGAGAATGCATTTTAAACTGAATACAGTGTTGACTATCATCACTTACCTGTGTATTCTTTTCAGTAAGTTTGCTCTTGAGGTCTCTAACCTCGCTGTTTAAGTTTCCAATTTCCTTTTTAAGGTCGCCGACTTCGCCCTTCAAATCTGTAATGGCCCTGTGAAGTCGTCCTTCCATGACCCTCATGAGTTGGAGAAATTCCGCATAGGGGATTGACTTTCCTGTAATTAAGAGAAACATTAAATACTTACATAGCACCTGGATGACCGTTTTACGTTCTGGGAAAAATTCAAGTGCAACCTTCTCCAAAATATGCACTCAAATATCAAATTCAAAATATATTCGAGCCAAACAGAACTACCCCTCCTTGATATTCTTATTAAAAAGAGTAAGCTAATTTTGCCATCAACTGCAATCTGAAGTGTTATAAGCACTAGGTTGCAGTCATTTGAAATCCCGCTGGAATATAAGACAAGCCTCAGCGGCAAACATAAAAAGGATAGTTACATTAAATGATCTTGTTGCTGGTCGAATGTAATTGGTGTTGACGAATGAGTGTTTGAATATCATTAGCTAGGGCATTTTAATGTCGATTAAGCAATCCTTATCAATAATGGAGATGTTCCTCCTGTGTCATTCCGCGTATCTTGTGGCAGCTAAAGATGTGCCAAAATCATATAAATGTATGATTATTCATACAATGCAAAATTACATTCGTTGTGTGACATACCTTGTCTCATACGAGGAGTCTCAGCTTGAATTGCAGCTTGTTTCTCTGAAACATTAATTTGTTTATCAGATGCCGTATGAGTGCTATTTTCTAAGCAAATTGCAGACACATCGATGCACTACATACCATTGATCGCCGATGGATACGGATTTCATTTATCTTTATGAATATCCATTTAGATGTTGAAAATAACTGCGTGTCTAAGCATACCTACGATAATCTCTGATTGAAATGAAAGCAAATTACATGTTAAACTACACGAATGTGACAAGAAAATTCATGAACCTGCTCATAGAATTGTGTTTGATGAAAATACATACTACAGCTTGAGGCTCTTCTCAGTAAGTCCTGACCGTCATCTTCTCCATCTGCATAGAAAAGTACAATTTAAGAAATGGGCTTGGGTTGATGAAAATATATGAATCAGTTATCTTGAACGTGCTTTATTGCTCGAACATAATAGTTTTTAGACTGCATACATTTGCAAAGTTTATATACATTTTGCCATGCACAATAATTTACAGTTCATGTTTTTCTTTGATGATTGAGCCCTGGACATTTAAAAAGGTAAAGAAATTCATCTGCGACTGCAGGCGAGTCACAAACGTTATACTTTTTTTGCTTCACGTGGACTGCTAAAGCTAACGGTCAGTCCTACTTGTCGTAATTACAGACAGATATTTTATTACAGTCTCACCTCAGATTTACAATATAAAATCTATTTAAAACAATTATGTATGAACAACCCATTACAGGTTATGAGAGACACTTTCTGCAATCACAGACACATTTCAACAGTTCAACCTGGCCACTAATTAGGAACCATTATTGTAAAGTTCGGTAAGAAATACCTGAAAAGTCGTAAACTCTTGTCATAGGTGTAGATGAGGCAACTGGACCGCTTCCTAATCTATTCTTTTTTCCATTTTCTTCCCTTTGTCTCAAGATTTTGTTCTTGCGCTTGACTGGACTCTACGATGAGACCAAATACAAAATTAAAATGTTTCCACAATATGGTTATGCGGTAAAACTTGAATTCGTCAAACACTTGTTTTCGACACTAGCAGCAGATGATGTAAACGGGTGATATAAGTGTTAACACATTTAGTAAAACAATCCCTGACAATATGAATATTACATATATAACTGACAGATGTATAACAGATAGTGCACAATGTTCAAGTTTATAATATATTACAACACCGATTTCATTAACATTACTGAAATCAGACCACTTTGACAATGAAATCGTTAATTGATTCAAGAAAGGTATAGACTGGCAGAAACTGAAGCAAAGCGATAGTGGCATGTAGAGCTATGTCTCGTCAGGCCAATGAGGCCGCGTGATCTAAGGAGCGTGAACAACATGGATGCCGCGTTTCGGCCGTACCGAACAGTCAAGCTGCGATCTCGGAGCTGCTCGTCCGATTGAAACCAATTGCAAGCGGAGACAAAATTATCTCCCTTACCCAAACATGATCGTTGCTCAAATCTATCTTGAGTAAATCATGAAATTAATGCGAGCATGACATGTATGCGAAAAATGCGACCGTCATTCCCTCTGATTATTTTTTTATGTTTCATTTCATCATGATAAAACAGTTAGTCACTTATGAGGTTACCAGGTTGAACATAAAAACGATCGTTAACAAAAACGACCAAATTTATTCTCTCATCACTCAGCCTAACAGTGATATAGCTGCACATAAAACGTTCAAGTGCGCTAAAGTATTACACATGGTGGGTGGAGGACCAGGGGCACTTTGAGTTTGACAGGTGCCATCAACTGGTCAAGTAACATCACGGTTTGTATATTCACGTTGATTGGACAGTCTAGGCTGGCGCCAACTAATCATGACGGCGTCTTCAGAACAGAACAGGACTTTATTTATTTAGTCTTCAGATCACTTGTTGTTACTTGAATAAAACTGATATGCATACAGATTTTATTGTTTATGATTTTTTTCCCATGACTTTTTTTCCTAACCTACTCTATGATTTTTTTCAATATTTTTGTCTCGTTCACCTTGGCGATATTCCTTTTGGGTCAACACTATGATGATACAATTCAGTTCATACAGACACACATTCAGTCTACTAATAAAACATTCATGTTACTCTATTACAAGAGATCAGCGTCTAGTTTCCTGGGACATGAAGAAACCGAAATAAATGATACAACATTACTTAACTGTCTCACCGTATTTCCTTTTTACAAAATGTTATTCATTTACATTAGAATATAGTTACTGCGTACATTATTGTAAGAGGAAAGATGTTAGACTTAGTATAGATATTTAGTTTTCGGTTCACCTTTTCCCTATTCTGTATCGTTATATTATTTCCGAATGAAATATTGTTTAAATCAAAAATTGTTAACTTCCCCGGATAATCAGTGAATAATCTATTCACTATTTCAATTAATACCTGGTAATTGGTGGCAAATTCCGACGATGTGTCACTCTTGTCCTCCTCGTCGATCTGGTATTCGGATCCTTAAATTGAACATGATAAATATGTTGTAAGTATATAATGCATTGCTTACCTTGAATCTAAAATGCGAATCAGTATTTTGCGATTGACTAGCATGTGTTTCAAACAATATGTAAGTGAAATGGGATTGCTTGGTTTTAGCGTGTTTGTAGGGATATGGTCACACATCTGAATACTTAGTTTGGTAGTTTGGGTAAGAAGCATAGTTAAGCCTTTGTCCTATCGAATGATGATAACTGTTCGGTTTTCTTATAACATAAAACGCAGGTAGAATAATTACAATTGAAGAGATACTGATTATAAATTCAGAGGAAAACATGTAGTTTGCATGGTGGAACTAGATTTAGTCAGAACAATCTACTCAAAATGCCAGCCAAATAGAGGAATGATGTTAATAAACTCTATTTCAAGAGCCTGAATTCATATTAATATAAATAATTCATATATCAATTATTTGTCTTAAGTTATTAAGAAAATATCCAAATGACAAATAACCCAAAATATTGTAGTAGGTGACTGTAGTAATTAATAATTACGTTTACGATTTGAGAGAAATAAACATACACGCCGTGGTTCCCGTGCACAAATGCCGATGTCATAGAGAATTGGCTAAGTTTCATTGCAAATAAATCGCACACGTATCACTACCCATCATAGAAAATAACAAACTCATGCGGCAGTAACGCGTGTTACCTATGCATATTGTCAAATCAGTGTGAAAGCGGCAGACAGTCAAATTAAGCGGCGCCATACTGTCTATGGTTATTCTCAATGTTTATCAATAAACATGTGGTAATGTCCTCTTTAAATTGGCGTTGAGTCATCGTTAGTCAAGCCTTGACAAGACATTTACAGTGATAACAGGTGTCAATCATTCCGCTAGACATTCCAAGGCGGCAATTATCTTTGATCTTGAACTAGGGCCCGGTATGTGCGACATGTTATTGACAATCTATACTTTTTTGTGGTTTCTGCCAAACCGTCATTGGGCATATACTATTCCAAATTAAAAAGGCTGTTTTTGATATTTTTACCAACGTTTTATAGTGCCATTTGTCAAACATGTGAACTGAGAACTGAGCCGCGCAAACAATCTCATCAAGTGTATAATATGTCCATGTTAAAAAGGGGATTCAAACTGTAGTTACAAATTGTTTAAACGAAATAACACATATGCAGCTTCTTAATAAAAGATAGTTAGAGTTTCCGTGGCACTGCATGTTTGCAGAATAAATTACTTTTCATAGGCGATACAAAATCAAAATCTTCAGTTTTATTGTGACACTGCTTGTAGATATCACAAATAATCTTTGTTTATCAACATTGTTGTATTGGAGGTTTTTTAATAGTCGTATACCCGGGTGTCGCATTGTGCAGTTTTAGCAATGTACGGGGATCAAAAATCTAATAGATAACAACTAACGTTATACTATGTACATGCATACGGTAAAGCGATACGTTATTTTAGAACATATTTTAGAAATAATTGTCTTCTGTGTCAAAGGTTCTCACTATAACACTGCAGTTCACAACGAAGTGTGCTTTCTGCGACAGAGATAATAAAAGATGGTAGATGTAAATTGTTAGGTCCGTTCACAACTCTATATCGAACGTCTTATGTTAATAGAGTAGTCATTACATTTCTATATTCATGTATGTGGCACTAAACGATTCCTTTACAATGTATGTATATTTGTCAGATATGAGCAATATCTCAGAAAGGGAAAACATTTCATAATCTTATGTGTGATGTTTTGCATAATATAATAATATCGAACGATAATGTATCTCCTCTATATTGTGATTTACACAGAAATAAACCGATGTCTTTACATAAATAAATATGTAGATATTTGGTCTTACCTGAGCTTTCTCCTGACTCTGACCAAATTCCATGCAGTGATGCCTCTTCCATTGCAAAAAGTCGATCCAAGATAATGAACAGCCTTTTTTCAACGCGTTTCAAACGTAACTGGCCATCAGACGTCTAAGTATATATGCATTTTGGATTTTTTAAACGGAAGTGAGAATTTGTATAATGTGGACGTCTCTGCCCAATACTAAAATGTTTTCACAATTCAGTTGAACGTTGAGTCGCAACGCACAGTTCATAAACGGCACCTTTCTTCTCACGATAAGATAATCTTATTGAAGGATTAACATATTGGCGCACATGTTTGGATCAGTGATTGTGATTTAAACAAAGCAGATTCTTCTAAAAACATCATGGTTTGCCTAGGTCACAGCCAGCAAAAGCGTTTACAAAATATAATATATTAGTTCAAATATTACTAATGAGGCCCTCTATTGTAGAAACGATCTTTGTTCTACGACAATCGTCAGTCGGTATGGGAAAACAAAATATTTGTTTATTTATTCAAATTTCATAGGCAATGTCATATGATTATAGACAAGGAAGATAAGAAAATAAATATAAAGAGTAGCCACTTTACATTTCAGTTAAATTTGCTCATGATTTGGTCTTTTCGTGGTAAATAGTGCCAAAATATAATATGCAGCTACCAGTAATTGTATCTACAATGATATAACTCAATCTGTTTTTCTCATCATTATTGCAGTGAATTGTCGTATGAAAGGCGTATGGCCTTTCTGAATAAAAACTGTTAAATTTAAACCAGACAAAACAGGTGAAAACTAGAATCTTTGAAAAGAGAAACAAGGGTAGTATTTTGATAGGGGTTTCACTGAAAAAATTAAGTTCACAGCGAAGCATTCTTGCTTAGTCTGTTCCTACAAATAGAACAGAAGGCTATAAGGACCAACCGTATTCCGTTATATATGTTGCTTCTGTTTCATCGTTTCATACATTGTCCTTTCATCATGCCGGGTTACTATCTTTAGATACAAAAAAATCACCCCAAAAAGCTATTTTTATTCATTAAAAACAACAACAAGGAAAAGATTTATTAAAGGTAACAGTAAGTGTTATCTGAAATATTTATATTCTATTATCCCCTTTATTTGGAGTGGGAGTGTCACATCATCATTCAACATCGGCTTCACAAATGGGATGTGCCCGACGGGTACAAACACAAAACAAGATATGGTAAATAATCTAACTGAATATTATGTAAAAACTAGAGGTGAGTTTTAAGATAATAAGTTAAGGATTACTTCAGATACTAAAATGAGTTGTTTCTTTCGTTTATTTAACGTCTGCTTCACAGAAAGTGAATTTTATTTAAAAAAGGAAAGTAAAAACTAAATGAATAAAATATAATGTTGTTTGTATAAAAGCACTGAAAGATGGCGTCAGTTTGGAATGAAGACTATTGCACACCATGGAATTAACTTCTCGCGCGTAACATATCACGTGACTGCTCGCTATGTCACGTGGTAGGTCATTGGTGCTATATGACACGTTCTCCTCAGCGGCAGAGTATACCCTGATTGGTATGCTTCAACAATCATCACATTCCTGTGTTTGCCCAGCTGCCTGCTCAAGTTGCCATTCATCGTAGATTAAGAAACTGGTCAAGTTTCTGGAGAGGGCCGGATTAACAACTGAATAAGTAAGTAATCATTTTACTTCTCCCATGTAGATGTTATGTTGCGTAGAAGATATTGATTAATGAAAGCTGAAAACAATGTCTTGTTTGACGATATGATGTAAATTAGATGGCAATGAGTTACATGTAAACAGCTTTTCTTTGCGATTTTTCAAACAGATTTAGAAGTTGCTTTCATACCATACGAAACTACTGTCTAAGTTGTCGAAAGTGAATGTGAGTCGAGAGTATGTTAATTTCTGAAATGTCTCAGTACAACTCCGGCTATACCACTCCCAGATAAAATATTTAATTAGTTTAGTGTCCTTGATACCATTTCACGACTGCGAGGTAGGTTTTTCATAACGAGAATACGACATTGGGTATGTCCGTAGTTGACGAGAACGTCTTTTGAACTATGATATATTAAAAATATCATAGTCGTACATAGACGGCACAATTTCACCAATAGCGAGAACCAATAAAGACTTATGCGTAAAATGTTATGATAAGATACACGTGAGGGTAATCGGAATTCAAAAGATGAATATGTTGACAATCTTCAGATAACCGTCACTTTAGAAAGTGTGAAATTCAAATATCATTCTTCCATAATGAAAGCTATCACTCTAGAAAGAGATAAAACTGCCAACCATTAATTGCCGACCTGAGCATTATGCCAAATCTTTTCTTCTTGATACAGGGAAATTATAAAACTGTAACTAGTTCGCAACCAGTTATTGTAGATCTTAACTTTACTGTAATTTCCATGCACTAAAACAGAATTGGATCCGTTGTGTTCATCAAGCATTCAGATATAAATCTTATACATGACCAGTTACATAACTAAACCCGAGTCTGAGGCGAGCATGCACTAGAGAAATATTGAACTGTAGAATGGGGTATTGATTATATTTCGAAAACTTACCGTTTTAATGTCTGTTAATTCGTTTAGGGTTCTGTTAGATAATAGAGTGACGCCTCTTGACTCGTTTTTAGTTATCTTACTACAAATTAATGTGAACGGTTCATATATGAATACAGTGTCAATATACTTCTTGTTCCAATAAGAGTGATGTTGGAAACACTATATACGACTCACTATGACAAATCCAATGACTATTTATCTATAAGTATTCTGGGAACTTCAACAATAGATCGTGTTATTTTGGAAACAAAACTACTTTGTTTTTAATTGAGAGAATATATAATTATGTGAACATAGTGAGAATTGCGTATGAACTCTTTGCTTTCAACGATGATAATATGAAAGGGGTGGGATTTTGTACAAGAACGCCACGAAACAAACGACAGTTGAAAGCAACAAACGCAGCATTAAAAACCTTTCATACTAGATTTATATGTGAAATTAAGCATTGTTTCGCGGTCCATAACCAATTTAATTGCATTTCACACCGAAATATTAATTATTCATTATTTGTTAAGTCCACTTAGATTTGATGGTATAAATGTTCGAAGTATTTTACCGACTGATGTTATATTGATACTTTCGTACGAGACAACTTACACTCCTTTGATACCTCTGATTCAGTTTGACTGACCACATCAGAATCCAGAACAGGCTAACATCATGGTAGAACCAATATGATTAACCTAAAAGTGTATGGATTCACGTTTTTATTGTCATCGTATAAGGACGTGACGAAGCTATGGCTTGAGCATTACATCAATTTTTATTTAATGAATTATTGCTTTTTGAAAGGCTGTATAAGTTTATCATTATATAACTGGCACAGAAACTCGATCTCTGTAAACACTATCACCATGAATACGTATTTGGTCGCAAGTGTTTATTGTATGGAATGACATTAAGATGTGGCATGTGACTTTACTGCATTTAAACCAAACCTTTCGTCCAGTTCTTCGTCAGTAAATTGTACCTGCATATTCTGCTATAGAAATAGTAAACCATAGAAATAGTGCTTACTAGTTTTTAACATGTATATTTAAGACAGTGGCATCCTTACACTGCAAACACGAAAACGTCGGTTTTTTCCGTATATGGTCATTGGACGGAAAAACGACGTTATTTGGACGTTTTCAAACCATCGTTTTTCCGTCCAAATAACGTCGTTATTTGACATCGGAATTTACTGGGAGAGAACGATAGCGTTAAGCTCCTCCCTTTCTTGATTGACATTGTCAATCAAGCAACAGCGTCTACCGGTATTTCTACTTCTCAGATTTCATTGGTCAGTCTCCGCGTGTTAGATTACAGGCCCGCGTTTGACGCTGCACTCGAAGCGCTTAGCGGAAGTACTGAAATCAATCGTTCTGCGCATGCGGATTACTTAATGCCTTGACCAAATTTTCCGTTCTGTGCATGCGCGACTTCGCGTATTGTTTCCTAGATTTAATGTCACCACTATTTGACAATGGTTCATAAACTCAGTCACGTGAAGGTTCGGAATCGTAACGAGTAACTCCATTTAAATTAAAGAGGAGCCCCAGTGATATGGGAGATTCCAAGATGAAACTATTCTATGGCTATCTAGGCTGCCGCCCAAACCGATCTAAACGGGACCCGATAGCTTATTATATGCTATATAGTCATATGGAAGTGGACAAGAACTATACATTTTATTCCGGCCGATTGTTCTTGCATTTACTTATAAGTCAGGAAAATGGACTTAAAAGGGGAGTTGTTGAATGTAATTATTTTAATTATTAAATGTTGCCTATACACTAATCTGGACGAACTTCTCATTGTTCTGTTTATGTCATCCTATATACTATTAGTATGTTACCGTTCTAAAGTCAACCTCTCACATAACATTATATTGTTCACAGTATCAAAGTTTAATCAACAATATCAAGAGCAGCGATTTAAACCACTGAAACACCCAAACACAAGGCTGTTATCAAGCGCTAGTGCAGACGTGATGCATCAGAAAAACTGTATCGTAATGTCTTCAGAAATTCAATTATACTACGAGATAGTACGGCTAACGCTGACTCACCGGTGGAACAAAGACAATATCGCTAATACAGATACATATATAACGTATTTGAATGTTAATACTAAAGAAAAACAATCATTATTTTTGCAGTGACGATATAACACGTATACACGTTTATTGTTAACTTTCATCAGTTTTGCTCCAACTCGAACTACCATCCCGCTCAAGATAAATGTTTTATGTAACATCCAACAGGCCCACATTTACGCACGCACGCACGCACGCACGCACGCACGCACGCACGCACGCACACACACATATTTGGATTTACCAATCCCTGAATTGAGAAGACGTGCGTTACGAAGCTCCTCCAAGTCATCATCAATATCCGTATATGTCTGTGATATCATTACCCTTCCAAAGCCGAATATACATTTATTGTGTTTTCTTGACAACAAATGTTATAATTGGGATAACACTTTCTGAGTAAAGTACAGATTCTCGTACTTTCTTGGGTTGAGTCCCGTCCGGGATTTGAACCCACACTGTGAGTGAGGCACCCAATCGCCAGAACACAAAGTTGGCGATCTAACCCAGCCACCGAACCAAAAATGTTACTCCAGATGACGTATACTTTGTGTACTCCTCTGACAAGAGAAAAATGGCACGGCTTCTATGACCGAAAGCTTTGAACCAAAATGCCTTTAAGAAAGTGATCAACAGTAACACACATTATATTTGGATACCACTTTCTCAGTAAACTACATATTTTTAGGGTGGAGATAATAGACGTTGATGGTTGATTATCAATGGACTAATTAAAGCCAAAACTTAACTTATGAATGATTGGTAATGGGAAATGGACAATGGGCAAACGGGAGGCGGGGTAATCAGCGCCATGCCAGTTATCTGTTGGCTTCCCTTGTTGCGTTCCCTTCTTTGCTATCGTTTTACTTTTGTTGTTCTTACAGGTACAAATATATGTTCTCTGCCTCATAGCATTTAATAATATGCACCTGATGAAGAAGAATGTATATATTCCGAAACGCAGTGTTCCTCCGTTAACATCCATAAATATATTTCCTTGTGTGTATCAGTTCTTAATGCCCTTAAAAGACTCAATCTAGCTTTGTTTTTAAATGTGGTGATATGTGCGTACAATATAATATGGTCATGCCTATATACATTTGGGTCTTTGTCTACATAAGCATTTAGACATACAATTTAGAGCTAAGGACATTGCAAATTCTGCAGTCATGAAGTACACGTCATAGCAAGCTGTGATCTTTATTCATACTTTAGATATTCGTAATGGAGATCTGTAACTGAAGTTTACCGTAATCTTCCGCAACTCTCACCTCCTGACCAGTTGAACGTCTTAGTGCATTCAGATGCCATTGTAAAATTCCAGGCTGCCCCTCTTTCTGTGATGTTTTGACGGATGAAATCTATTGCGTTATAATCTCTGTTTGCTGATATATAATATGTACATGTTGTAAAATATTTACGATATTTTAAACGTGTAATTCGATGCATATGCAATGCAATGTGAACATAAGTGCGGATGCACGAAGGCGGTTATAGTCATAGTTATACTGCGATGGATGTAGGGGAATGGTAGAGGGGTGTATGTATGTATGAAAGCACGAATACCGATACATGAGGGCGGATATAGTTATAGTTCGATGGATGTTGGGGAATGGTGGGAGGATGGATTATGTATGAAAGCATGTGCATGGATCCATGTTGGCTGACGTAGACATAATGGTGGGGAAAGAAGAATGTGATGTGGGTGGGGGTGTGTGCGAGTGTGCGTGCGTGCATGCGTGCATGCGTTGTGATACGAGGGTTGGCGAACATGTTGTCAGATGATTGTGTGAGTAAGTTAAGTGATTGAGGATGTGGCAGGTATGAGTATTGATACATGCAGACTTGGGGTTGTGGGACTGGGTGTGCCTGTACTGAGGTATTTCGTTTCACTCACTTATAGTGTTTTCTTTCACTCAAATACTGTTTTACGCATTTTAATGACTGAAACTGTAGTGACTCAAAGGTCATACTGGCCGGGCATTCAACATATCTACCCCAACTACATACGTAGCCATTTTTATGGTGTACAATTCTTCTTCTACCTCACTCACACACACACACACACACACACACACACACACACACACACACACACACACACACACACACACACACACACAATACTAAAAGTATATTTAACAAAACGGATATTCCGTCACTTTAGAAATAGTTATCAATAAACATTTATCTGTTCATTGACCTCTTTATGCTGTAGGCATATAGGTACTTCCCACATGAACGGATGATGTGTATGTTTATTAATGTAACAGGTTTAGATGTATTGTCTATCTTATGTACAAACTACTAATTTGTTACTATCTTTTTCAGGAATCATGGCCTCCTTTATGAAGAGAAAACGCTGTGAAGACTGTGGAAACTCTTTTTCCTCTTCTTCTAATTACAAGCGACACAAAGGCACTTGTCCGAGTACAGAACCTGAACCTGCATCTCAAGACAGCTCTGACGATGATGAAGAGGTATACTTTGATGAAGATGAGATTGACGATCTGCTTCAGAGTTTTCAACCGAGAAAACCTCAGCAAGCTGAATCCTCTCAACCTGCCTCACCGGAAGTGAAACCATTTTTTAAGGCACTCATCTTATGGACATGTTTCTTCCTCTGCATTTGGCAGTCTGTATTTTATATTTCCTCAAATGCCATCGCATTCCTTCTGAAATACCTTCATGCCCTTCTCGCCGTTGCCGCTCAGCATTACAAGTTCCTTGCTGTTGTAGTACCGATGTTCCCAAGTACTATTACCTGCTCAAGAAATTACTCAGAATTGACGACAATAACTTTTTCCACTATGTTGTATGCCCAGCATGCTGTAGCATATATAGATATTCTGACTGTATTTCTGTTTTCGAAGGAGAAGAAGTCAGTATGACTTGTTCAAACGTCTCCCAACCTAATCACCCAATGAGACATTATCGCCAGCCTTGTGGTGCACAACTGTTACAAAGTATGACCCTTTCCTCTGGCAAGAAGAAGCTTGTACCACATAAGAACTATTATTTTAAATCTCTGAAAGATTCACTTTTTAACTTTTTGTCAAGACCAGGTTTTGAGGAGAAATGTGAACAATGGCGTGACAGGGTCGTTAGTGATGGTACTTTGCATGACGTGTATGATGGTCGTATCTGGAAGAGCTTCAGTGGGACATATTTGAAGAAGAAGAGAAACTATGGCCTTATGCTTAATTTAGACTGGTTTCAGCCATTCAAACACGTCAAATACTCTGTAGGTGTAATGTATTTAGTCATCCTCAATCTACCTCGAGAAGAACGTTACAAACGTGAGAATGTTATCATTGTTGGTATTATACCGCACATGAAGAAAGAACCCCCTACAAACAGTTTTGTACAACCTTTAGTTGATGAGCTTCTTGAAGCATGGACAGTAGGTTTTTCATTCAACTCTAAGATATTTCGCTTGGCCTTAATGTGCATTGGATGTGATATCCCTGCTTGCCGAAAGTTATGTGGCTTTCTGGGACATGCAGCCGTCAAAGGGTGTTCTCGGTGCAAGAAGTCTTTTCCTGGTGAATTCGGCAAAAGAGACTACAGTGGTTTTGACAGAACTCAGTGGATACCTCGCACCCATGAAAAGCATATACGAGAAATTAGACACATCACAAGTGCCAGAACCAAGACAGATAGAGAAGCACTTGCGAGTTCGTATGGAACAAGATACTCCGTCTTGTCTGAGCTGCCATACCTTGATCTGATCAAAATGTCTGTTGTGGACCCTATGCACAATTTGTTTCTGGGGACATCAAAACATATGTTGCATGTATGGAGAGACACTGGTGTACTAACTGACAAGAACTTAGACACTATCCAAGCAAAGGTGGATGCAGTTAACTGTCCAAGTGACATTGGTCGCATCCCACATAAGATTTCCTCCGGTTTTGCAGGGTTTAGTGCAGACCAGTTTAAAAACTGGACGTTACTGTTTTCTGTGTATGCACTGAAGGATGTTATTTCTGATGATCATTTAGAATGTTGGCGAAATTTTGTATTGGCTTGTAGATATTTGTGTTGCCGAGTATTAACTGAAAATGACATAAAAATGGCAGATTTATTACTGATGCGCTTCTGTGAGAATTTTGAGCGATTATATGGCCGTGACAGAGTTACCCCTAACATGCACTTGCATGGTCATCTGATTGAGTGTGTTCAGGACTTTGGACCCATTTACTCGTTTTGGCTGTTCAGTTTTGAACGGTTTAATGGTATGCTGGGCGACTACACAACTAACAAGAAAAGCGTAGAACTGCAGCTGATGAGACGTTTCGTAAGCCATTCTTATCTCCTTGGATTGGTCTTAGATGACGAGTTTCACTTTGGAGACACCCTTGAGCCGATCATCGCCACTGTTACAGCTAACATTAAAGTGGGTACTCTTGGCAAGATTAATTCAAGTGAATGCTTGCAGCTCCGACAGATGTCATCCCGACTTCATCACATTGAAAACCTTCAGTGGACTGACATTGACAGGTTCATTTTTTCAAAATATAAAGTCCGTGGCCTCACTGAAAATGATGAACACTCCCTTCAAGAAATGTACAGAGCCCTCTATGGCGAAACAGTCGAGACTTTGCCGGCCGTTAGGGAAATAAAAACTCTATACCTTGGATCAGAAGTCTTTGGATCTGCCAAGTCTCAAAGTGTGAGATCTTCTTACATCACTGCCTACTGGACAGACGGGGACGGGAAAATTGGTTGGGGGGTTTCTCCGAGACCTGGAAAGGTATTGAGATACCTTCAGCACTCAGCAAGAGTTGACGGCATAGAGAAGAGACACATCCTTGCAGAAGTTCAATGGTATCGGGAACTTGAAGATAAACTAAAAAACCATTGTGGCCGACCAGTGGAAGCCTGGCACTCTTCCATGTATGTTGACTCTGGTCCATCTTCGTTTATGCCCATTCAACGAATTAAGGGTAAATTCGTCAAAATTGAGGGACAAATAGGTACCAGGACAGTTACATTTGTGTCACCAAGGGACAGATTTGTGTGTGTGTAATTTATTGGTTTATTGTTGTTGTAAAGTTTTGCTTTAAATAGAAATTTTAATTGTACATTCTATATTTTAGTTCTTGTATGTGTATTATTGTAGATATAATTGTATACATGTATGATCATTACCCAGTGATGTGCCCAAGTGTTATTTATTGTACATATACCTTGAACTATGACATGATATCCTGAATATAAATTCACGTTCATCCTGTGTTTTGTATTTTTGTTATTTCTGCATGGCTTGGTGAAATGTAAGATTTGGAATGAACACCTCGACAGCAGTTTAGTTAAAATGCTATCAATTTATGGATTAATTCTGAGAAACAGAGAGGGAAACAGCCATATATAACAGGGTACCAATCCGGTGTTCAATCGCATCGCCATGTCTGATAAAGGTATATTCGATTTGTAAAATAGCACTAGTAAAACCACGATGCCTCTCTTGTGGTGGTGTACATCCTGTGATAAATTTCAAATCATTTATGGTGCTAAGTTCATATTACAAAATATTTGAACAAAGCGCAACAACAAACTGAGAACCAGAAGAAGCACCAGTAGAAACATAATTCTTAATTTATTGAGGCTTACATCTTTTATGTGAGCTTGTTAAACAACCAAGAGAAATTCACTGTACTACGCTATATACAAATTAAATAAAAAATCTACCCTCAGTGACCTTTATTTTGCATCTTTGAAATAAAATCATGATGTGTTGCGATATCTAAATATTGCCAAAATATATGATGGCCATAAGTATGATACACTTATGTAACGTATTACAGATGAAATGTTTTCATCGACAAATGAGCTTGGTGACATAAAATCAAATATGTAGACATATAAGTCCACCATGTTCCGTTATACAAGCCTACGAACTGAAAGAAGCGGCAATAAAACCATGATGTGTTGCCAACACATCCTAACATTTGAAAAGTATCTAATGGGGTATTTTATGAAAGCATTCGTTTGAAGCTTTAAGCCAAAGATGCACTTGAAAGAGTGCATTACCGACGTAATAATAATCTCAAGTGCACTCAAGTTGAAGAAGCGGCAGTAAATTCTTGATGTGTTGCACCGTCAAATACATTTATAAACAGTATTATGTATTCAACTAAAGCGTTGGGATAGAATATTGCAGCAAATCCACTTTGGAAACGATCTGAACAGCTTAACCAGCAGACAGAAGAAGCAGACATAAAATCACCTATGTATTCAAACATTTCCAAACAAATCCAAACAAATCCAAACATTTCCAAACATTTCCAAACATTTCCAAGCTTGGAAATATGACCTTTCCAAATTTTGGAATGGTCATATTTCCAATTGGAATGACGGTATTTCCAAGTTTTGGAAATGTTGGAATGGATGATATTTTGTCCAGTGTTTTTGTATAGAAGAAGTGGTCGCTTATCGGCAAAAGAAGTGTGATTAAAACAACCATTGCAGCTCCACCTCCATACTTCTCAACCGGCAACCGAAGAGCTAATATTTTACATACACGCCTAAGGCATTCTTGCAGTTCCCCAAATGCAGACCTCTTTAAAGTAAATGTATCTGATACTTTGTCCTGCTCTTGTGGAAACCCATGTGAAAACAACATACCTTTTTTATCTTGAACGTCCCAATTACACTATTCCCAGAAATATCATGTTAGCTAACATTATAAAAGCTGGAACTACATGCAAAATACAAAATATTCTCTACGCCGATGTATCCCTAGCTGAAAGTCACATCTTCAACAGCGTTCAAAAATATATACTGTCGACTAATAGATTCGAGTAACCCTTTATCATAAATATAGAATATCGCTCTGCGACCACTTATTATTAATTACGCCATTAGTGTATAAACTGCATGCGTGTATATGAATACATGGGTATCTCTGCCTTCTTCTGTAAGCATTATGTTAACGGGTATGTATATCCTGGTGTATGTGTGTAAATATGTGTATGTGTATGTGTATGTATATATATGTATGCATGCGTATACAAGGGTATATGTGTATGTATTTAGTGTGTGTTTGTGTGCATATATGTACATGTATATAAGTGTATGTATGATTGTGTAATTATATATGTAGTCTTGCATGTATTTTGGATTAATGTGTATATACAAGTACATTGTGTTTATAAAGGCAATTCTTGTGTATGTCTATGTTATTCTTGCAAACATTATGTTTATGTCCTTGTGTAAATATATTTCTCTTTGTTACTATAAATGTAATATGTGCATATGTATATGAGTATGTGTATGTATGTATGAGTATGTTTGATTATGTGTATATATGATTATGTGTATATGTATGTATTTCTGTATACGTATGTATATTTATGTTCGTATGTATATGTGTATATATATGTATAATCAATGTCTGTACATATAGAGTAGGGAAAGGGCCACCTAAGTTGGATAACTTTTGCCCAATCCCGTTGACCATATATGTCAAGAGAATAATATTATGTTTAAAACAAACAAACAAAGAAGTGTGAGAACACATGGTATCTGTAAATGTATATTCATATTTAGGAATTATTTTCTCGAGTACTCTAAAAATAAATAAATGCATCAAAGACTAAGCTACAAGCGGGAAACGAGATGTAATGAACGTAGCTGTCTAGTTAGGCAAACTGAAAGTCGACTCTGTGGTACTCAAAAAAATATTTGATACACAAATACATCCCTATTCTGTTATATTTAGTGAAGTCTGTGGTCTACAAATATATGAGAAGACAGCATATGTACATTTAATGGATGTAAGATATTTCTAAATGCTGGACTCCAGACACTTAATGTTATTGCATAAGGTGAAAGGGGTCGTTACCCTTTGTGTGTAAAAGCTAGAGCTGTAAGGTACTGACAGAAACGGATGGAAATGCATAATGGTAGGATACCGAAAAAAGCTTAAAATATTCTTATTTTATCATATAATGGGTAGGTTTCTCGGCAGGATAAAGCCAACGGATAAAAACGATATCCGTTGGGATCATATACGGATAGAGATGTAAATATAAAAAGTAAAGTAGGGACTATTTTCAGGGTTTATAAACAAACATGGCGTCGCCCTCGTCATTCGGCGATCGAGTCAGAATTAACCATCGGGAATCTGGATAAACTACATGGATAGTTGCTATCATTATCAAAAGAACAGTCTAATATACTGAAAATCAGTGTATAACTGTGACGTAGCTAAGGCATTTTATAAGTTTTGGCAACTTTGGAGATATATATATAGCGAAACCATTTTGCCAGGGCACTAGGCCTAGCCAAGCGGGATCAGAAGCCATATCTGTGTTTGTAGACCTCTACGGCTTGAAACCTTTTCCACAAACTAGAATAGTTGGATTTGGCCGAAATATGTTTAAATTGTTACCTTCTTTCGTTTTGTCGATGTGTGTACATCTGACTGCACTTCTTAACGTTATGATAGGACAGACCGACTGTAAACAACGTCTGAACGTGGCCGTGACGTCTCATAGACGTCGGTCAGAGTAGCTTCCCTCTGACAAAGGGCAGTTACTCTAGCGGACAGACCGATGGATTGCCGCGAAAGGCAATTAAAAACAATTGTTGTTTTGCGTATATGTATATTCTTTTATATTATGATAAGTATGGATATAATAATTGTGTGTCATATATTCGATCTTTGTTATTTTCACTCGGACTTGGTTTGTATTGTTGTCTCAATAGGTTGTTGATAAAGAAGCGTTGTAAGATGCACTGATAAATATGTATATTCGTTCCTGAAAAATAGTTCCAGGTACTGACTGTGTAGAATTCAAAACGTTATTACAGCCTGGACATTATCTACTAGTATCTGTTATCTCAAACAAGAAACATCGTAACATGATTATTACACTTTGAGCCGGATTGTTAAAACTGATGGTAAATGAAGGTATGTGGTTAGGAAAAGAGTCATCACTCAGCCCATGTCCTGTATATAAACCTGGTACAGACGACGAATATCCTTTTTTTTAAAACTGTAACTTTTATGATGATCTCAGAGAATATTACTTACCGAAAATGCAATGTTAATATCCAACCCTGAATAAGTTTCAAGTGCTTCTATCTGGAAGTTGCGAAATACTGGTAAAGAAACTATGTAAATTTGTATCGAAAAGGTGTGCCAAGAAACAGATCGTAATAAACGTAGGTTTACCATGATGTGTTGAAGTTTGCTGTATATATTAATGTAAATATCATGTATATGGGCTTGACTGCTTGTAACATAGTCATCTGAATTTGAAGCCTCTGAATCGTCAATCGTTTTTGTATTTGCATGATAAAGTAACCATATAAACATTTAACAATATTCTACTCTATTATGCTCAATTTCTCTAATAAGCAGCAGAATTTGGTCGCCGCCGACGCTTCCGCATTTTATTTCTGAACAGAAAAAGAATTAAAACACTTTCCATAATCATAAGATATCACTGATAAAACCATGCGATGTCTGTTTTATTGCGTTTTCAAAGGTTAAGGTTATCTTCAGGGTCATAACCTGAAGAAAATCCTTTTAAGCAATAATTCATGCATTCATACTGTATAGCAATAGGCTTGCCGCGACGTGAAGGGTTATGATTGGCCTACGTAGATAGTCAGAGTCACGGTGAATGTAATTTCTTTCTATAATTAACATATCTTATTTGTTACACTAGATTCCACCTGGGGACATCGCGTTTGGTTCATATATAGAATGTCCTGGACATTACTAGAAGACCAACCCTGTAGGTCCCGTGACCAAATCATGGAAACAAAGGTTTGAAAGTGTTTTTGAGTTTCCTGATGTATACTGAACAATTTTGACTTGGGCTGCCCGGTTGAAAATTCCGGGCATTTTGGGGAAGGGTCAACAAAGGTCAAACAGGGGTCAAAATTCAAAATTGTGACGATATGCATATCAAATTACTCGTCCAGTCATAAGCATTACAATTCTTCGTGCAGCCAACCATTTTCGATTTTCAAGGTCAAGGTAACCCTTTTTACTTTTCAAAGTTGCTTGGTTGAATTTGTCAAGTCAGAAAACATATTATTAGATACTAAAATCATGACTATCGGACAATGTTAACTGTGTTTGTGAATTTCACCGACTGCTAAAAGTGCGTTGACCTTTCAACGTTTTTGGCCATAGCTCCCCCATCCAAGGTCGGAAGTATAACAAACTATAATTTCTAGGTTCCTTATGACTGGACGAGTAATGTGATATGCATATCGACACAATTTTGACCCAAAATTGTTCAGTATACATCAGGAAACTCAAACACGCTTTCAAACCTTTGTTTCAATGATTTGGTCACGGGACCAACAGGTTGGTCCTTGACTACATGTTCTGGAAATATTTGCAAATTGTTTTGAAGTTCATACATTGATAGTGTTCAGTATTACTGTGTAACTTCTTTCAGTGGCATTTAGAAGTTGGTGTGATGAAGAAAGACAAGTCGCACTAATTGTAATAAAGAAGTTGTTCATCCATAGAACTTGTCTTTCTTTATCACTGTGTAGTTGAATTAAAACTGGTACTTACCATGTTTAGGGTGGGGCACGTGAGTGACGTTCATTTAAGGTCAAATGCACTGGATATGTTATTTGTAAGGTTTTTTTGTTTAATGAATCACCAACACCTTGTGCTTTAAAGTGTTAGCACCCAAGTTTTCAACTAGAAACAAAATCAAGCTGAGCTGGAACCGAGTCAATGTATTTAAACCAGTGCATATAGCTTTGTTATTATGGTAGCTGCAGGCATGTGTTACAAATGAAATCCACTGAGTATGTTTTTCCCCCACATCTGAAGTGATGACGTGCATATAACGTTTGTATGAAGTTATAGTTTGTTCGTCAATAAACATGTGTTTCCAAATCTGGAAATGAAGTAATTAAAGCGAAAGTTGCTTGTATCTTTCTTACTAATGTAGCGAGATGCTTTGGATTTTTTGGTTTAATGCTGTCTTGCATTAAGCATGCGTTTCTTATGTCAATAGAGCGATAACATTGTTATATTAACTAGAGATAAGTTTTTTCTTGTTGGGTTTGTTTCGGCATCTATTTGACCAAACCGAAGGAAATGCTATCACACTGGAAATGTGTTGAAGCATGATTTCTCGTGTCTTCTCTGACGGTGAAGGGACTGCTTCTGTTTATTGCGAAAAGGTCTTTATTTAGTCCAGATTGTTAACAATTTGTTCATGATTTGTACCACATTTTCAATAAATATATTATATTTCAATCTCCTTAGTTGTTTTTATTCACCCATGTATTGAAAGTTATTTTGTTATTTGTCTGACTTTAGTATTCATAATGTATTAAGACCACCTCCGTGGTCCAGTGGTAGAGCGTCCGCCCGGAGAACGGAAATTCCGGGGTTCGATCCCCGGCCGCGTCATACCAAAAGACGTTAAAAGATGGTACTTGTTGTTACCCTGTCTGGCGCTCGGCATTAAGGGGCTAAAACAAGGACTGGTCGGCTCGGAGTCAGTATACTGTGTCTGAGTGGGGTATTCATGTTAAACATGGTATCTCGGTGGGCTAGCACTATAAATCGGCATCGGTCCGGACTATTACAAGCAGCCACACACACACGTGCATGCACGTCGCTATATAAGTGCAATAATTGCGACGTTAAACCCAATTTCACCTCACCTCACCTCATAATGTATTCAGTTTTCAAGCACTGTCTATTTAACCCAGATTTCTTATGAGGCAATGATTTATCTGGTCTAATTGTGACCACAGAAGTACTTACTCAACATAAGTATGCAATATTGATTTAACTGAAACTCAATCAACGGTGGTGTTTGTTTGGAAACTTTCAAGTTCTCGATTATCGACCATGAGAATGCAGATATAAAATCATGCGGGATATATCTCCGATAACCTGTGGGACATATATCCGTTAACATGCTGAACTTGTCTCTGGCCACATGCAGGATATATCTCCGATAACCTGTGGGACATATATCCGTTAACATGCTGAACTTGTCTCTGGCCACATGCAGGATATATCTCCGATAACATGTGGGAAATATGCCCGTTAACATGCTGAACTTGTCTCTGGCCAAATGCGGGATTTATCTCCGATAACCTGTGGGAAATATATCCGTTAACATGCTGAACTTGTCTCTGGCCACATGCAGGATATATCTCCGATAACATGTGGGAAATATGCCCGTTAACATGCTGAACTTGTCTCTGGCCACATGCGGGATTTATCTCCGATAACCTGTGGGAAATATATCCGTTAACATGCTGAACTTGTCTCTGGCCACATGCAGGATATATCTCCGATAACATGTGGGAAATATGCCCGTTAACATGCTGAACTTGTCTCTGGCCACATGCGGGATTTATCTCCGATAACCTGTGGGAAATATATCCGTTAACATGCTGAACTTGTCTCTGGCCACATGCAGGATATATCTCCGATAACATGTGGGAAATATGCCCGTTAACATGCAGAACTTGTCTTTGGCCACATGCGGGATATATCTCCGATAACCTGTGGGACATATATCCGTTAACATGCTGAACTTGTCTCTGGCCAAATGCGGGATATATCTTCGTTAACATACATGATTTATCACCGAAACATACAGGATTTATCTCCGATTGCATGCAGGATATATATCCGTAACCTGCAAAATTCATCTCCGTTAATATGCAGGATTTACCTCAGTAACATGCATAATATACCTCCAACTCTATGCACAATTAACTGCACTAAAATGCGTCATTAAATATTAAACGTCAACTCCAGCGTATAGTCAGTCTCGATTATCAGCCAAAACATATTCCATTGTTTAAAAAGCAAAATATTGTTGAAAATCAATCACTGGATCACTGAAAATCAATAATGACATCAAGTGTTCGCGAAAAGGGTAAACATTTTCTGCTATACCGGTAGCACCCGCCACGCACACAATTAAACTTAGGATAAAACAGTAAGTGTAAAGAGATTCAATATGTCAATATTAAGTGGTCATCCGGTATACAAATCATGAGAGAATGTTTAACTGTCACGTAAAAAAAATGCACCTTAGTTCAATTTCGAAAAGCTACCCCAAACGCCTTCCGATTTCTTTTTCAGTAAAAAATATATTCCAATTATCATTCGAAGAATTGTGAAGAACAATTGTGAACTGAAAAAGTACGTGTACATCTGGTGCAACTGATGCATGAAAGCGACAAAGCCCTTTCCATTTTCATAACAAATCTTTGCAAAAAGCAGGGTCGACTGTACAATTCCGACAATATCATGTACCTGTGTTAATAAGTCGCTATTAAAGCGTTGATACCTGGTGTTCGGCTGGCTTGTGGGTTGGGTAGTGTACAGTGCACAAATATTCCCCATGATGGCATTTGGAAACATCTCTCTGTGGACATGGGTAAATGTACTATTAATAGATTTACAGAGAGTATTTGAGTCATTAAAGAGGAGCATTATCTCCAGGAGGCTGGTTTACACATCAGGACAACTGTTCTGTCTTCATTGTACATAGATGCGTTCTATCCGTCTAGTTCCTGACCTTATGCAACATTATCTGCTTGCAGATGACGTTATACTCATTCAAATGCCACGTTTGGTCTGCAAACACAAAGTTATGGCAAAAATGGAAAATGAGTGTAAATATGTCTGAAACTACTATAATATATACATGTTTCCGTGAGGTGTTCAGTTGCGTAAACATTTAAAGTGGCAATATGGTATTGAAGATGAAAAAAGGTATTCTCAAGTATTTGGGGGCTTTTCAATGCACACATCTGTGACAAAATGATACATTTCATAGGGTAGGAGTTATGGGAAATTTGAGAGTACCGTGTCAGATATGTCAACTTTAAAAAAAATTTGGTTATTAAAGTAGGACGGAGTACTCCGTCAGCTAGGATGCTTGGTAAACGTGGAAGTATTAGTTCAGGAGTTAGGGATTAGCTGTCGATGCATTCAGGCACTGATAGAATCCCTTAGATTGTGAGGTAAAACAGGATGATCATCATCTGAAAAACCATGTGTCATTTAGAGCCCTACATATAATCATCTGAAGAAAGGATATGTCCCCAAGAACATGACAGCTGATCATCTGAAGAAGCCACAGGTCATTAAGTGACCTACATGCGATCATCTCAAAACATATGTCATTAATTGTCTTACGTAATATTGTCATTATCTGAAGAAACCATATGTCATTAAGTGCCCTACATCTAATCATCTGGTGAAACCATAAATCATTAAGTGCCCTACAGCTAATCATCTTGAGGAACCACAGGTCATAACGACTTTTGTGTCTTACATCTAATCATCTTAAGAAACCCCATGTCATTAAGTACCTTACATCTAATCGTCTTAAGACACCAAATGTCATTAAGTACCTTCCATCTAATCATCTTAAGAAACCACATGTCATTAAGAGCCCTACAGCTAATCATCTTAAGAAACCACATGTCATTAAGTGCCCTACAGCTAATCATCTTAAGAAACCATATGTCATTAAGTGCCCTACAGCTAATCATCTTAAGAAACCACATGTCATTAAGTACTCTTCATCTAATCATCTTAAGAAACCACATGTCATTAAGTGCCCTACATGTAATCATCTTAAGAAACCACATGTCATTAAGTACTCTACATTTAATCATCTTAAGAAACCGTATGTCATTAAGTGCCCTACATCTAATCATATTAAGAAACCATATGTCATTAAGTGCCCTACAGTTAATCATCTGAAAAAACCAAGCATGTTAAATGTGCCCTACATTGTATATATCATCATTCAAAGAAACCATATGTCATTAAGTGCCCTACAGCTAATCATCTTAAGAAACCACATGTCATTAAGAGCCCTTCAGCTAATCATCTTAAGAAACCACATGTCATTAAGTGCTCTACAGCTAATCATCTTAAGAAACCACATGTCATTAAGTACTCTTCATCTTATCATCTTAAGAAACCACATGTCATTAAGTTCCCTACATGTAATCATCTTAAGAAACCACATGTCATTAAGTACTCTACATTTAATCATCTTAAGAAACCGTATGTCATTAAGTGCCCTACATCTAATCATATTAAGAAACCATATGTCATTAAGTGCCCTACAGTTAATCATCTGAAAAAACCAAGCATGTTAAATGTGCCCTACATTGTATATATCATCATTCAAAGAAACCATATGTCATTAAGTGCCCTACAGCTAATCATCTTAAGAAACCATATGTCATTAAGTGCCCTACATCTAATCATCTTAAGAAACCACATGTCATTAAGTACTCTACATCTAATCATCTTAAGAAGCCATATGTCATTAAGTGCCCTACATGTAATCATCTTAAGAACACACATGTCATTAAGTACTCTACATTTAATCATCTGAAAAAAACACATGTTAAATGTGCCCTACATGTAATCATCTTAAGAACACACATGTCATTAAGTACTCTACATTTAATCATCTGAAAAAAACACATGTTAAATGTGCCCTACATTGTATATATCATCATTCAAAGAAACCATATGTCATTAACTGCCCTACAGTTAATCATCTAAAGAAACAACATGTCATTAACTGCCCTATATATGATCATCTAAAGAAAACACATGTCATTAACTGCCCTATATATGATCATCTAAAGAAACAACATGTCATTAACTGCCCTATATATGATCATCTAAAGAAACAACATGTCATTAACTGCCCTATATATGATCATCTAAAGAAAACACATGTCATTAACTGCCCTATATATGATCATCTAAAGAAACAACATGTCATTAACTGCCCTATATATGATCATCTAAAGAAACAACATGTCATTAACTGCCCTATATATGATCATCTAAAGAACACACATGTCATTAACTGCCCTATATATGATCATCTAAAGAAACAACATGTCATTAACTGCCCTATATATGATCATCTAAAGAAAACACATGTCATTAACTGCCCTATATATGATCATCTAAAGAACACACATGTCATTAACTGCCCTATATATGATCATCTAAAGAACACACATGTCATTAACTGCCCTATATATGATCATCTAAAGAACACACATGTCATTAACTGCCCTATATATGATCATCTAAAGAACACACATGTCATTAACTGCCCTATATATGATCATCTAAAGAAAACACATGTCATTAACTGCCCTATATATGATCATCTAAAGAAACAACATGTCATTGACTGCCCTATATATGATCATCTAAAGAAACAACATGTCATTAACTGCCCTATATATGATCATCTAAAGAAACAACATGTCATTAACTGCCCTATATATGATCATCTAAAGAACACACATGTCATTAACTGCCCTATATATGATCATCTAAAGAAACAACATGTCATTAACTGCCCTATATATGATCATCTAAAGAAACAACATGTCATTAACTGCCCTATATATGATCATCTAAAGAACACACATGTCATTAACTGCCCCATATTTGATCATCTAAAGAAACAACATGTCATTAACTGCCCTATATATGATCATCTAAAGAACACACATGTCATTAACTGCCCTATATATGATCATCTAAAGAAACAACATGTCATTAACTGCCCTATATATGATCATCTAAAGAACACACATGTCATTAACTGCCCTATATTTGATCATCTAAAGAAACCACATGTCATTAACTGCCCTATATATGATCATCTAAAGAAACAACATGTCATTAACTGCCCTATATATGATCATCTAAAGAACACACATGTCATTAACTGCCCTATATATGATCATCTAAAGAAACAACATGTCATTAACTGCCCTATATATGATCATCTAAAGAACACACATGTCATTAACTGCCCTATATATGATCATCTAAAGAAACAACATGTCATTAACTTCCCTATATATGATCATCTAAAGAACACACATGTCATTAACTGCCCTATATATGATCATCTAAAGAAACAACACGTCATTAACTGCCCTATATATGATCATCTAAAGAAACAACATGTCATTAACTGCCCTATATATGATCATCTAAAGAAAACACATGTCATTAACTGCCCTATATATGATCATCTAAAGAACACACATGTCATTAACTGCCCTATATATGATCATCTAAAGAAACAACATGTCATTAACTGCCCTATATATGATCATCTAACGAAACAACATGTCATTTACTGCCCTATATATGATCATCTAAAGAACACACATGTCATTAACTGCCCTATATATGATCATCTAAAGAAACAACATGTCATTAACTGCCCTATATATGATCATCTTAAGAACACACATGTCATTAACTGCCCTATATATGATCATCTAAAGAAACAACATGTCATTAACTGCCCTATATATGATCATCTAACGAAACAACATGTCATTTACTGCCCTATATATGATCATCTAAAGAACACACATGTCATTTACTGCCCTATATATGATCATCTAAAGAACACACATGTCATTAACTGCCCTATATATGATCATCTAAAGAACACACATGTCATTAACTGCCCTATATATGATCATCTAAAGAAACAACATGTCATTAACTGCCCTATATATGATCATCTAAAGAACACACATGTCATTAACTGCCCTATATATGATCATCTAAAGAACACACATGTCATTAACTGCCCTATATATGATCATCTAAAGAAACAACATGTCATTAACTGCCCTATATATGATCATCTAAAGAACACACATGTCATTTACTGCCCTATATATGATCATCTAAAGAACACACATGTCATTAACTGCCCTATATATGATCATCTAAAGAAAAAATATGTCATTAACTGCCCTATATATGATCATCTAAAGAACACACATGTCATTAACTGCCCTATATATGATCATCTAAAGAACACACATGTCATTAATGCCCTATATATGATCATCTAAAGAAAACACATGTCATTAACTGCCCTATATATGATCATCTAAAGAAACAACATGTCATTAACTGCCCTATATATGATCATCTAAAGAACACACATGTCATTAACTGCCCTATATATGATCATCTAAAGAACACACATGTCATTAACTGCCCTATATATGATCATCTAAAGAAACAACATGTCATTAACTGCCCTATATATGATCATCTAAAGAACACACATGTCATTAACTGCCCTATATATGATCATCTAAAGAAACAACATGTCATTAACTTCCCTATATATGATCATCTAAAGAACACACATGTCATTAACTGCCCTATATATGATCATCTAAAGAAACAACACGTCATTAACTGCCCTATATATGATCATCTAAAGAAACAACATGTCATTAACTGCCCTATATATGATCATCTAAAGAAAACACATGTCATTAACTGCCCTATATATGATCATCTAAAGAACACACATGTCATTAACTGCCCTATATATGATCATCTAAAGAAACAACATGTCATTAACTGCCCTATATATGATCATCTAACGAAACAACATGTCATTTACTGCCCTATATATGATCATCTAAAGAACACACATGTCATTAACTGCCCTATATATGATCATCTAAAGAAACAACATGTCATTAACTGCCCTATATATGATCATCTTAAGAACACACATGTCATTAACTGCCCTATATATGATCATCTAAAGAAACAACATGTCATTAACTGCCCTATATATGATCATCTAACGAAACAACATGTCATTTACTGCCCTATATATGATCATCTAAAGAACACACATGTCATTTACTGCCCTATATATGATCATCTAAAGAACACACATGTCATTAACTGCCCTATATATGATCATCTAAAGAACACACATGTCATTAACTGCCCTATATATGATCATCTAAAGAAACAACATGTCATTAACTGCCCTATATATGATCATCTAAAGAACACACATGTCATTAACTGCCCTATATATGATCATCTAAAGAACACACATGTCATTAACTGCCCTATATATGATCATCTAAAGAAACAACATGTCATTAACTGCCCTATATATGATCATCTAAAGAACACACATGTCATTTACTGCCCTATATATGATCATCTAAAGAACACACATGTCATTAACTGCCCTATATATGATCATCTAAAGAAAAAATATGTCATTAACTGCCCTATATATGATCATCTAAAGAACACACATGTCATTAACTGCCCTATATATGATCATCTAAAGAACACACATGTCATTAATGCCCTATATATGATCATCTAAAGAAAACACATGTCATTAACTGCCCTATATATGATCATCTAAAGAAACAACATGTCATTAACTGCCCTATATATGATCATCTAAAGAACACACATGTCATTAACTGCCCTATATATGATCATCTAAAGAACACACATGTCATTAACTGCCCTATATATGATCATCTAAAGAAACAACATGTCATTAACTGCCCTATATATGATCATCTAAAGAACACACATGTCATTAACTGCCCTATATTTGATCATCTAAAGAAACCACATGTCATTAACTGCCCTATATATGATCATCTAAAGAAACAACATGTCATTAACTGCCCTATATATGATCATCTAAAGAACACACATGTCATTAACTGCCCTATATATGATCATCTAAAGAAACAACATGTCATTAACTGCCCTATATATGATCATCTAAAGAACACACATGTCATTAACTGCCCTATATATGATCATCTAAAGAAACAACATGTCATTAACTTCCCTATATATGATCATCTAAAGAACACACATGTCATTAACTGCCCTATATATGATCATCTAAAGAAACAACACGTCATTAACTGCCCTATATATGATCATCTAAAGAAACAACATGTCATTAACTGCCCTATATATGATCATCTAAAGAAAACACATGTCATTAACTGCCCTATATATGATCATCTAAAGAACACACATGTCATTAACTGCCCTATATATGATCATCTAAAGAAACAACATGTCATTAACTGCCCTATATATGATCATCTAACGAAACAACATGTCATTTACTGCCCTATATATGATCATCTAAAGAACACACATGTCATTAACTGCCCTATATATGATCATCTAAAGAAACAACATGTCATTAACTGCCCTATATATGATCATCTTAAGAACACACATGTCATTAACTGCCCTATATATGATCATCTAAAGAAACAACATGTCATTAACTGCCCTATATATGATCATCTAACGAAACAACATGTCATTTACTGCCCTATATATGATCATCTAAAGAACACACATGTCATTTACTGCCCTATATATGATCATCTAAAGAACACACATGTCATTAACTGCCCTATATATGATCATCTAAAGAACACACATGTCATTAACTGCCCTATATATGATCATCTAAAGAAACAACATGTCATTAACTGCCCTATATATGATCATCTAAAGAACACACATGTCATTAACTGCCCTATATATGATCATCTAAAGAACACACATGTCATTAACTGCCCTATATATGATCATCTAAAGAAACAACATGTCATTAACTGCCCTATATATGATCATCTAAAGAACACACATGTCATTTACTGCCCTATATATGATCATCTAAAGAACACACATGTCATTAACTGCCCTATATATGATCATCTAAAGAAAAAATATGTCATTAACTGCCCTATATATGATCATCTAAAGAACACACATGTCATTAACTGCCCTATATATGATCATCTAAAGAACACACATGTCATTAATGCCCTATATATGATCATCTAAAGAAAACACATGTCATTAACTGCCCTATATATGATCATCTAAAGAAACAACATGTCATTAACTGCCCTATATATGATCATCTAAAGAACACACATGTCATTAACTGCCCTATATATGATCATCTAAAGAACACACATGTCATTAACTGCCCTATATATGATCATCTAAAGAAACAACATGTCATTAACTGCCCTATATATGATCATCTAAAGAACACACATGTCATTAACTGCCCTATATATGATCATCTAAAGAAACAACATGTCATTAACTTCCCTATATATGATCATCTAAAGAACACACATGTCATTAACTGCCCTATATATGATCATCTAAAGAAACAACACGTCATTAACTGCCCTATATATGATCATCTAAAGAAACAACATGTCATTAACTGCCCTATATATGATCATCTAAAGAAAACACATGTCATTAACTGCCCTATATATGATCATCTAAAGAACACACATGTCATTAACTGCCCTATATATGATCATCTAAAGAAACAACATGTCATTAACTGCCCTATATATGATCATCTAACGAAACAACATGTCATTTACTGCCCTATATATGATCATCTAAAGAACACACATGTCATTTACTGCCCTATATATGATCATCTAAAGAACACACATGTCATTAACTGCCCTATATATGATCATCTTAAGAACACACATGTCATTAACTGCCCTATATATGATCATCTAAAGAAACAACATGTCATTAACTGCCCTATATATGATCATCTAACGAAACAACATGTCATTTACTGCCCTATATATGATCATCTAAAGAACACACATGTCATTTACTGCCCTATATATGATCATCTAAAGAACACACATGTCATTAACTGCCCTATATATGATCATCTAAAGAACACACATGTCATTAACTGCCCTATATATGATCATCTAAAGAAACAACATGTCATTAACTGCCCTATATATGATCATCTAAAGAACACACATGTCATTAACTGCCCTATATATGATCATCTAAAGAACACACATGTCATTAACTGCCCTATATATGATCATCTAAAGAAACAACATGTCATTAACTGCCCTATATATGATCATCTAAAGAACACACATGTCATTTACTGCCCTATATATGATCATCTAAAGAACACACATGTCATTAACTGCCCTATATATGATCATCTAAAGAAAAAATATGTCATTAACTGCCCTATATATGATCATCTAAAGAACACACATGTCATTAACTGCCCTATATATGATCATCTAAAGAACACACATGTCATTAATGCCCTATATATGATCATCTAAAGAAAACACATGTCATTAACTGCCCTATATATGATCATCTAAAGAAACAACATGTCATTAACTGCCCTATATATGATCATCTAAAGAACACACATGTCATTAACTGCCCTATATATGATCATCTAAAGAACACACATGTCATTAACTGCCCTATATATGATCATCTAAAGAAACAACATGTCATTAACTGCCCTATATATGATCATCTAAAGAACACACATGTCATTAACTGCCCTATATATGATCATCTAAAGAACACACATGTCATTAACTGCCCTATATATGATCATCTAAAGAACACACATGTCATTAACTGCCCTATATATGATCATCTAAAGAAACAACATGTCATTAACTGCCCTATATATGATCATCTAAAGAACACACATGTCATTAACTGCCCTATATATGATCATCTAAAGAAAACACATGTCATTAACTGCCCTATATATGATCATCCGAAGAAACAACATGTCATTAACTGCCCTATATATGATCATCTAAAGAACACACATGTCATTAACTGCCCTATATATGATCATCCGAAGAAGCCATAAACTGATGCTAGACATTTGAGGTACGTTTCTGGTTTTGGTGTTATGTAATAATCAATACTTCTTTATTCTTTATTACAATTAGGAGCGACTTTTCGGTGTAGGTTTAACTACATCTGATATCTACTCTCCTGTATAAACACTGCCTCCTACCTGTATATATACTGGAACCCCATGGATCCCTATAAACAACATATTTCTTTTGAGAGAGACAGTTATGTTCAAGGTGAGGTAAACTTGTATAATATGTGATCACTGATACAATATCTCCTGCCAAAACGGTTTGCTACTGGCATGTATAGGAAGGGTCATTACTTATACAACGTATTGATATTTCTGTACGGCGACGCCGCGCTTCGTGTGGGTAATAATAGTCATGACAATATTCCTCGCTGGTGGCATTAACACCAACGAACATTCCATAACCTAGATTGTCATGTGACTGTGAACTTCCTTAATGCAGTAGTTGGACAAATGCCATGGTTCTTTTAGAGATTACGGGGAAGATCTGTCTGAGACAGCCAATCAGATAGCAAGCTTTCATTGATACTATCCACTTAAAAATCCGGGTTAGAATTGGTCCTCAGCAACCCATGTTTGTCGTAAGAGGCGACTAACGAGATCAGGTGGTCCGGCTCCCTGACTTGGTTGATGCATGACTTCAGATATATTTATATCTATCGGTAGCACCCGACACTCATGACAAGGTAGGTGTTTGTTTGTTGCCTAACGCCGCTCAGCAGTGCTCCTGCCATAGGGTGGCGGTCTGTAAACAAACCAGTCAGTCAGGTCATGGACCTCGACAATCCAGTAACACATAGTAGCGCATTTACTGATTTGAAAACGATACGTTAATTTTGAATTACAATTACGTAAGCCCTCTTTTAGTTTTCTACTGTCAAATTGAGTTTCGTAACTTATATACAGTTGATATAATCCAACCCCAATTGAACTTTCATTTCGTCGTGATAATTTACAGAGAGTCATAATAGCCAAGGTTAAACTTATATTTTAAATATCTTAGCTCGGCAATTTGCTAATTCATTGATTTTCGGTTATCGGTATAAGAAATCAACACGGCGTATGCAAGAACAATATATGTTAGAGAAAGTGAACAAACACATGTTCCCAAAAGACGTGAACAATTGAGAATTTCATTGCAAGCAATTAGTTGACGGTTTCCACAGCATGTTACACCTAGACACATTTGCTTCATGACAAGAGTGAGTTGGGTTTAACGCCCGTTTTTAACAGTATTCCAGTTATTTTGCGGCGTGTCAGCTTAATGTGGGAGGAAAGCCCGGAGTGATGCAGGTCTCAGACGTTTACCACTTCGGTGAAACCCACGAGCACGGGTATGGTGCTGACAAACCTAGAAACATAATCGGGTCGAACCGGGATTCGAACCCACAATCATAGGTTTCTGGCATGCCCAAGGGACGCAACTCTGCACCGCGAATCGCGGCGCCTTAGACGACTTGGCCACCCGTGCCCCCTTCATGACAATATGAAATCAACATACGCATAGCGTCAGTCGAACATTGAACAGATTCATATGAAAAGTTAGACTTGGAATCTGAGACCAGGATGTGAGACATCCTAACACTTGGTATGAGCGTGAGACATCCTAACACTTGGTATGAGCGTGACGCCGGATTATACGCACAACGCAACAAATGATTGTTATGGAAATCAGAGCTTTCTCACGCGGTGAGTAAAACAACTGTAAAATGAAAGGCAAAGTTTTGAGAAAGAATTGCAATTCCAGACTGATTGAGATAATTGTTATGCCACATCGGCATACCAACAATTTATTATAATATAGTTATTGTGCTTTCATAATATCATTTCTTTTAGGCTTATATAAAGCAAGGGGCGGTCGGGTAGCCTAGTGGTTAAAGCGTTCGCTCGTCACGCCGAAGACCCGGGTTCGATTCCCGACATGGGTACAATGTGTGAAGCCCATTTCTGGTGTCCCCCGCCGTGATATTGCTGGAATATTGCTAAAAGCGGCGTAAAACCATACTCAGTCACTCACTCATTATATAAAGCAATAATACACATGGAAAATACTTCTGATCACAATGTTTTCAGAAGTTAATACGGGCCTGGTTTATCACATAACACACGTAGTGATCCAGTACATTTTGAAATCTGTCAATAAATTACAGGATAATAGACTCATGTACAGATAAATTCTAGTTTCATAATACAGTGATGTCAGATCCGTGATCTGTCTTTATGTAAACATATGGTGATTACAAACAGAGGCAAAACGTAAATGATCACATTGTCCTGTTGTTGCTAGTCTCGGTTTTTTTTGGGTATTGTTGCTTTCGCGTGTTTGTGTTTCTTTGTTTTTGATCGGTTGACATTTTTACCAGGAGTAAAATTTCATGAATAGTTTTATGAAAATCTTATAAATAAATAATACTTGACAATGACATATTTTAATTTGTTTAGAGTTCATCAGTTTATACCTTTGAAGACACCACTATGCAACTGATGATGTTTTACACATCGGCCCAGAGGTTGTATAGAGGAGTGTTTGTGTCCTACGGCAAACTTGTTGGACGTCATCCCATTGTATTCATCGTCGCTGCGCTGGTGTCAACTGGTCTCCTGGCTCTGGGTCTGCTTCGCCTGGAGACGGAGACGGAGCTTGAGCGTCTATACACTCCCATCAACAGCCAGGCTGCTCAGGACAGACAGAAGATGAAGGCCAGATTCCCAGATCAGACAGGAACAAACTACAACATTTACAGTCTGAACGCCGAGGACAGGTACGGAGAGATCATCGCCATCTCAGACGGAAACGTATTCTCCAATACCAGTATTTGTGAGATAAGGGACCTGGTAGACAAGATTAAACAGTTTATAGTGGGTTTTGAAGGCAGGACACTCTACTACTCAGATCTATGTGCGCGCGCATCAGATATGTGTGTTATTAGCGGTGACTTCCTCTTACAAGATAGTTTCCTTTCCTCTTTGGAGCAAGGGAATGTCACCTATCCGCTATGGAACAACGTGGACATCTCATTCTTTGTAGCAGGTGTGAATGTCTCGGGCGATGTTCTCCAGTCAGCGTCAGTGATGAAACTCACCTTCCATATGCGTCAGGACAATGACACGATGTTGGCGTCGGCGCTCACTTGGGAAGACACATTTGTCTCACATATGAAGAACCAGTCCTCTTTCCTGAAGCAGCCAAGGGTTCATTTCGCGACGTCCCAATCTTTAGGTGATGAACTCAACCAAAATACGGATGCTGACGTATACTGGTTCTCTCTGTCCTTTTCGATGCTGATCACATACGCAAGCCTCGTTGCAAGTGGAGACTGTGTTGGCTCGAGGAACCATCTGGCCAGAGCTGGCATCCTAGCTGCGGGATTCGGCATCCTGGCAGGCATTGGTTTGGTGTGTCTCTGTGGTGTCAAGTGGGTGAACGTGGTCGGATTAATGCCCATCGTTGTTCTAGGTAGGAATCGTAATGTTCAAGCTAGGTTTTAGTATATTGCGTTGACATATTGTTGTTGTTTAACGCCGCACTCGGCAATATACCTGCTCTTTAACATGGACCTGTAAATAATCCAGTCTGGTCAAGACAAGCCAGTGATTGATATCATGAGCAACATTCCACGCAGTCGGGGTACTAATGACATGCAATCAACTGAGTCAGTTTAGTCGCCTTTTACGACTAGCAAAGGAATCCGCTTGGGATATTTCGTTATTGACACAAAAATTGACATAAGATATTGATTTTTGTTAAATAGACTCAGTAACCATCTCGACACTTTGAGACAAATCGTAACCTCGCAATATGTATCTAATGCATTCATGTAACTATTCGGAAGGTTTGGGTTCGATCCCAGGTACTTGTTGTTACCCTGCCTGGCGATCGGCATTAAGGGGCTGAAGCAAGGACTGGTCGGTAAACAGTGTCTGAGTCGGGTATCTCAGCGGGCTTTCACTATAAAGTCGGTCTATTACAAGCAGGCATACAGACAGCAAGCACATCGCTATGTAAGTGCAATAATCTTGCACGCGACGTTAAACCCTATTGCGGGCGTTCGGGTAGCCTAGTGGTTAAAGCGTCCGCTCGTCACGCCGAAGACCCGGGTTCGATTCCCGACATGGGTACAATGTGTGAAGCCCATTTCTGGTGTCCCCCGCCGTGATATTGCTTGAATATTGCTAAAAGCGGCGTAAAACCATACTCACTCACTCACTCGTCACGCTGAAGACCCGGGCTCGATTCCGAACATGGGTACAATGTGTGAAGCCCATTTCTGGTGTCCCCCGCCGTGATATTGCTGGAATATTGCTAAAAGCGGCGTAAAACCGTACTCACTAAACACTATTGCACGCGACTCGCCACTGCAGTTTTAGCTACTTTTGTGTATTACCTTCAGCTGTAGGAGTCGACGACATGTTCCTGATGATGTCGGCGTGGGCCGAGACTAACATCCATGGCGCCGAGTGGGATATCCCGACACGTGTTGGACACACCTTCAGCCGAGCTGGTATCGGCATCACTATCACCTCTCTAACAGACTTCCTCGCCTTCATGATCGGAGCTACCTCCGACTTCCTCAGTATCAGAAACTTCTGCATCTTCATGGGTGCGTGCTCACGTGCGATGCAAATAAGGCAAATAAAACTCAACGCGCTATACATCTCATGGGTTTGACGTTAAACAAATCAAATGATGCAAATTTTATTGTAGAGTGATGAAGTTTTTTCTCAGGGTACTGCAGGACAAAACGCTCTGAAAGTATATATCGGGAAAGGGCTATGTTTAAATATTCAATTGACGCCTGTCAGTTGTTAATATGTAAAGAAAATAATTTAGGTGTCAGTAATAAACTGAAGTACCCAGCCATAAGTCCATGTTCAATTTAGGCATATGTTTAGCATAATATCAATATGCTTCGGCATTAAAAATAACACTATGTGTTATTCCAATAAGGGTAGCCATTCTCTGTAGCTTCTTGTAAGTAATCGAAGGGAATGAATACTTAACGTTTAGTTTTCAAATAATGGAAGTAATGAACATGTGCTGATTACCACGTTCTCTTGTTTCTGTATTGTATCGTATGTTTTTTTTCAGCTGCGGCCATAATATTATGTTTCCTGTTTCAAACGACGTTTTTTGCGGGGTGTATGTCTCTTCAAGGACGACGTGTGGAAGCATCCCGCCATTGCTGCACATGCCACAAGATCTCAAGTCGGGAGGAACTTCGGGAACAAGGGAGGCCATTCCTGATTATATGCTGCTGTGGAGGCAAGCCGCCCCGTGAAAGACGTGATTCCATCTTTGAGAAATATCCATCATTATGTCTTACAAACTTTCTTCTCACCATCCCTGGGAAGGTGATAACGCTTGTGATGTTTGTGGTCTATGTATGCTTTTCTGTCTGGGGTGTAGCAGGTTTAAAGCAGGGTTTGTTCCTAAACTTGCTTGTCCCTCCATCATCCTATTATCACGGATATAGCTTATCTAACTACCACTACTTTGGGGTCAGGTTACCTGTCCAGTTTGTGTTCAGCCAAACAGATATTGATTACAAAAACGAGACCACGCTCAAGCATGTAAGGGAACTCCTTCATAATATCGGACAATCTTCGAATATGAATAATGACACTCAAGTATGCTGGCTTTTGGACTATACGTCTTCTAAACAATTCAACAAAACTTCAAACTCAGCCTTTGTTAAGAATTTGAAAAGGTTCTTAAATGACAGGCCTGATTTTAGAAATGATGTAGTGTTTGGTCCGAATGAAACCATAACGGCATCCCGGTGCCACGTAGTTTCAAGAAACGTGCCTGATTCAATGGACCAGGCTAGTCTGATGTTGTCAATGAGACAGATATCCAATTCCTCCGCTCTCCAAACATGTGCCTACCACCCCATGTTCATCTACTTTGAGCAGTTTGTGTCAGTTCTACCGACGGTGCTGAGGACCGTTGGTGTTGCTGTAGCTGCCATGGTCGTCGTCACTGCTGTCCTTCTCCCACATCCCGTCATTGTCGCCGTTGTCCTCTTCAACATCCTCATGATCCTTCTCGGGATCTTTGGCTTCATGGCTATCTGGGATTTGAGCCTCAGTGCCATCACAATGATCCACCTGGTGATGAGTGTTGGTTTCTCAGTGGACTTCACCGTCCACGTGTGTTCTGCCTACATGCTAAGTGAAGGAGAAACACGGAATGACCGTGCAAGGGACGCAATCATACACGCTGCTGGTCCTATATTCAATGGTGGTCTGTCAACATTTATAGGAATATGCACGTTGGTGGCTTCACAGTCCTATGTGTTCCAATCCTTCTTCCGCATAATGGTGTTGAATATACTGTTTGGTGTGTCGCATGCAGTGCTTCTCATGCCGGTGTTGTTGTCTCTAGTTGGTCCAATAGGGTCAACACACACAGACCCAATAGGGTCAATACACCTAGACCCAATAGGGTCAACACACTCAAATCCAATAGAGTCAACACACTCAAATCCAATAGAGTCAACACACTCAAATCCAAAAGAGTCAACACACTCAAATCCAATAGAGTCAGCACACTCAAATCCAATAGAGTCAACACACTCAAATCCAATAGAGTCAACACACTCAAATCCAATAGAGTCAGCACACTCAAATCCAATAGAGTCAACACACTCAAATCCAATAGAGTCAACACACTCAAATCCAATAGAGTCAGCAAACTCAAATCCAATAGAGTCAACACACTCAAATCCAATAGAGTCAACACACTCAACCCCATTAGGGTCAACACAGATCCTCCAAAGGCTGTAGACCAAGATCAGGCAAACATCGAGTCTTAATTAACGAATTATAGTTTGTTTGTTTCAGCTGTATAAGGACAGCATATCAATAATCGATTTTGGACAAGTCGATTCAGTTTGATTTTGTGAATGTCGATCTTGGCCGTCAGGGTACGACGACGAGCTTGACCACCTGACACACCAAGGCGCTCTTTACGACTAACATAGGTTGCTTAGCAACAAATGGAAACCCCTCGTCCCCAGGTGGGCACAGAATATAATGGTGATCATGTTTACTGCGTGTAATGCCTCAGTCGAAAATAAACATAGCTGTTCATTTAAATATGAGTGTTGTTTAGCACTGCTGTATTCAATATTCCACCCATGACACGACATACAATGGGATACACTGGATATATATTGGTAGGGTGTACCCTCATTAGTGCTTTCACTGGGAAGGCTAAATTATATGTGACTTTTATTGTAGATATTTGTTGATAACACATGTAATAAGTATTCTTCCAGCGAGTGAGTAAGGGATAGGAGTGAACGCCGCTTTGAACAGTATTCCAGTTATATCACGGTGTGTCATCTTGATGTGGGAGGAAAGCCCGAAGTGATGAAGGTCATAGACGTTTATTATTCTGGTGAAACCGACCAGTACCAGAATCTTGCTGACACACTAAGAAATAAAATCGTGTCGAATCCGTAATTTGAACCCATGATTATAGGTGCCTGGCTCGCCTTAGGGGCGTAGGGGCGGTCGGGCAGCCTGGTGTTTAAAACGTTCGCTCGTCACCCCGAAGACCCGGGCTCGATTCCCGACATGGGTACAATGTGTGAAGCCCATTTGTGGTGTCCCTCGCCGTGATATTGCTGGAATATTGCTAAAAGCGGCGTAAAACCATACTCTCTCACTCATTTACTTAGGGGCGTAATATGGTTCCGTGTCATCTTGTATGCAGATCCCTGTGAGCAATATAATTATATAATTTGATATTGTTAATAAATTGAGGATACATCTGTTCTTTTTACAATGTTGCGTTCTTATAAAACGACTCTTAACCCCCAGCAAAGCAAGCGTGTTTATCACTCATTTGACGGGGTATGCAAAGCATAAAAGACTCCTCGGTTATGTTTGACAGCGAGGCTGAAATGTTGAGGGGAAGAAAGATTCGGGGGTTTCTCAGGGTGCTGCCACTCTGGTTTACAATCACAAACGTCAGACTTGTGTGTAGGATCTGCCTTGACGGGTATCCAGTTGACGACATCTGGATGATCTGGATGCTCCATTTTGAGCATAGTTTTTACCAGTGGGCAATCTGGTCTGGGCTAATGAGTAAGGTTGTGAGTGAGTGAGTTTGGTTTTACGCCGCTTTTAGCAATATTCCAGCAATATCACGGCGGAGGACACCAGAAATGGGCTTCACACATTGTACCCATGTCGGGAATCGAACCCGGATCTTCGGCGTGACGAGCGAACGCTTTAACCACTACACTACCCGACCGCCCCTAATGAGTAGGGCATAAGATACATGCCCGCTACTCGTTCATTTATTCGCTTATTATGACAATACTATAATAGTGAACAGTGTTGTATGTCTTCCTTTAAAACAAAATATATTTCTGTATCTAAGTATATGCGTCTGAGATTATGACATAATCTTGTGTCTTGAATTTGTGAAACGAGCGTTACATTTGTTTATATTTCCCGAGCGAGAGCTTGGCAAATAAATAAATTCTGAGACGAATTTTGTAAAATCATTTATACATGGAGAGTCCAGCCCCATTTATGATATAGTGCCAGATGATTTCCAACCATGTTTGTCTGCAACAGGTCAGGAAACCTCTATTAAAACTTTCTAGGCTCGCCAGTCAATAATTCATTGATCAAGCTGACCCCGATGTATAAATTTTAGTAGTACCTGCTAGGGGACCTAATTTACATATTTATCGAATCGCGAAACCAAGTTTATCGGATTGGTTTATTGTATCGATAACACGAGTCATTATATACCCTGCAAAAAAAACCGCTACAGTGATTTTGAGATGTATATTTTATTTATCATATAAATAATCAACAGATGGTTATCAATCGTTCAAAATTGGCACACATCATCGTCATTGGCCAAGGGTCCATATGGTTAACATGGAACTGTATATCTTCAAGGAGAAGGTATCTGTTCTCAATATCTTGTAAGGCAAAAACTGACTGGCATCGTCGTCCCATGGAAACAATCAGGTCCTGAATTGTGGCCTGGTGAATGGTCACCCACCCTGCCTGAAGTGCTTGTGCCAAATGTCGGAGGTTCTGTGGCTGTAGCTGACGTGCTCACAGTACTAGTCGTTGATCCAGTGCATCCCAAAAATGTGTGATTGGGTTTACGTCTGGAGAACTGGAGGGCCATGGCAGGATGGTCTCTGGCTGCATTCGTCTGTTGCTATAAACACCAAATGGTGTTTCTGTGGACGTTAAATTGTCTTGCAACATCACGTTGACTCGATCCTGCTTCAAGCATACCAATGGCTCGCAGACACTCATTTTCGGACAGGCGTGGTATTTCGTAATGTTAAATAATTGCATTGCATAATTTTGTTGTTTTTCTGAGTGGTTGTTGTCAGCACCATGGTAAACAATGCATATGGAATTCCGTTAACGCACATGTTTTTATACCCATTCTTGGGTAGTGAAATGCATGGGGCTTGCATAAAAGTCAACTTTTGCATGGAATGCATACTTTTCTGTAGCGGTTGCGTTTTTATGACTTGATTCCATACATGCACTACAATATTGAAAACCAAACTTTACTTATTTGAAAAATACACTAAAAATATTGGTGTCACGGGAACTTTTGTTGTTGAGTATATATCTTGTATGACTGCACTGCCTCCGGTACTGTCTGTTTCGGAAGTTCACAGGACGTCGACCTGTTGACCAAAACTATTCGCACGAAGTCCAAGTGGGGTACCCTTTCATGCTTAATCCGCTAAGCTGAAGATGTTTGAGGGAGCGATGCTAGTGGTTATGTTACTCATATTAATTAGTGTCAAATCGTCATATAAACCGCCTTTATTCCTATTGCGCCTAAATCACAACTGGTACTACAACAATAACTAATACAACAATAACTACTACTGCTACTGCGACTACTACTACTACTACTACAGAGGGGGCGGTCGGGTAACCTAGTGGTTAAAGCTTTCGCTCGTCACGCCGAAGACCCGGACTCGATTCCCGACATGGGTACAATGTGTGAAGCCCATTTCTGGTGTCCCCCGCCGTGATATTGCTAGAATATTGCTAAAAGCGGCGTAAAACGATACTCACGCACTCATTACTATAGAGACTACGACAACGTACTAATGATACAGCAACGGCAGCATCTACCACATAAAAACCTAATAATCAACAACCATGACAGCTGCAACAACCGCTACTACTACTACTACAAAAATGCTACTAGTTATTGTGTAGAACTACAACTACTTAACCTCCGAATACTTTACCACACAGTGGTTAGTGATCATTATTGAGTGAGTATGATCGTTTTACCCAATACCTTAGTTATGCACTACACGATAATATTTAGTATTGGTTAAATTTAGAAGGTTTCTTGCCATATTCAAATATAACCACAAAGGAAAAAACGTGCCGACATTTCCATCTCACACGATTAACAGCACACAGAAACACAGACGTATGTATAGCAGAACTGGGATAAACAGTCCACAATTTCGTAAAAGCCCGTTTACTGTGGTAATGCTTTCGGTTAACTCTAAACGTATGACGATATATATGCGGAATATGATTTAGTTGAAATTCGTGCTGAGAACATTACTGAATATAATCCCTTTATATATTTCCCTTAAGGTCAGTTGTCATGGGAGATCTACAACTACGGTGTTTCAATAGGCTGGTGTTGCCACAGTTCGAAACAAACATAATAAATTATTGAAATATAATAGTCTTGGTTTCACGTTTATGGCTCTTATGAATCTTTGGTGCGGCTATTAGCATGTGTAAAGTTGCAAACATGCTACATTTCAAAGAGTGAAAACTCACAAGAACTTTAATATGTTTTCCTTTGTCAACACAAATAATGCTGGTGTCATCGCCGGGCGTGAGACACGACCTGACTGAAACACACATCAGCTCACGATCGGAATAACTTCAGCTTTTCAAAAGGAAACATTTTAGTGATTTAAATACGAGTAATATGTGAACGTCATGTCTTTTCAATTACACTTGAAATGGTTCGTCCTATTTGAATATCTCCTCAAGTTTATGATATGCCTGTAATCCCCCTAACGCACATCGACATACCTGAACACTGCGAGCATACAGAAATACACGTGTATTGACATTTAAATTAACTTCAGAAAGTTTCTCCCATGATGGACCAGCTAAATATTGATACCTTGTCAGTTTGAGTTAGACGAACGAGATGAGATGGTAGATTCAGAACCTAAAGAAATCTAGAACGGCTTCGTTAAGGGCTAAAGCAATACGGAAAGGGCTGGGCGGAAGGGAAAAAAATGCTGTTCAGGAACTAGGAGACTTTGAACTTTGAGTGTGTTTTTTTCTATATGGATATTGTAATACAAAATAGTGAAAATAACCGGCGATGTGAACACATACGGAACATACAGCCATTTTCACCGTGGAACTTTTGATGAAGAAATAGATCAACAGAAATGTTGTATATCAAATGCAAGTAAACACGAACATTTTAAGGGCTTACTTTTATGAACAACTCAGATGTGTTCCTAGATAGATATATGTGAACTTTGTGCTTTTTACTATAACGTTCATAACGTATTTAGGCCTTCATTTTTAGTTAAATATAAAAACAAATGTTTAGAGAAAGATGCACTAAAGTTTGTCTGTTCATTTTGAAATATTGGGAGAGGTACAGTATAACAATAGAGTTTGATTATACATATAAGAATTATATAAGAAACCTACAATACTTAACGCAAAATGGTACTCGGCGGTTTACATTGTCAATATCTTGTTTCTGTTTTCATTGACACATTTTCCTTATGCATCATTTTAGTTTGTCAGACCTTATGCAGTAATCATATATCTTGCCCTATTTTGTTACAACACATTTGTGAAACTGCGGGAGGAGTTAGTAGCTATATATACTACTCAAAAGAAGTTAAGGATCACCTGATTCTTTCTATATGCAAAAGTTAATATTTCATGTCATGACAGATTAACTTTACCATTATGAAAGAATCGGGTGATCCTTAACTTCTTTTGAGTAGTATATAGAGTACATCCAGCCTTCTGATCAAGATCCCCGTGTGTCATTGTACGCAATTCCGAAATGGGCGCTAAAGGAATTTCTATCAGTTCTCTTGTCCAAGTAATTAGTGTTTACAGGAGTTAAATAAATCTCAGTTTTGAAACTATTCTGGTCTGACAATACTACTTTAATGTAAATAAAGTTTTCTTCAACATAAACTGATTCAACATATTGTTGTTGTGATGGTTGTCATTATCAGTGCTTAAGACAAAATTGAATACTAATTGAATACTAATTTAATACAAATCTACAGTCGGTCGGGCTTTTGAATACCTGTTAGGTTTGAAGGGTTTGTAAAACTCATTTTTTTCTGGTACTACGTATTTATTTCCCGTTATTTAACAACACAGAGGTTATTTTCTCATTTGAGTGTTGAGTTAATTACCTCAGGTTTATTGGCTGTCTACGCATCTGGTCGTTATCTTGTCAAAGGGTTGTTTCAACTACTCTCTTTATTGCTGTATGCTGTGATTGTCTTCAGTGTGGATGTCTTCAGTGTTTATATTGAGCGTGAATGTGTTCAGTGTTGATGTGTTCAGTGTGAATGTGAATGTCTTCAGTGTGAATGTCGTGAGTGTGAATGTTTTCAGTGTGAATGTCTTCAGTGTGGATGTGTTCAGTGTGGATGTGTTCAGTGTGAATGTCTTCAGTGTTTATGTTGAGCGTGAATGTGTTCAGAGTGGATGTGTTCAGTGTGAATGTCTTCAGTGTTTATGTTGAGCGTGAATGTGTTCAGTGTTTATATGGAGCGTGAATGTGTTCAGTGTGAATGTGTTCAGTGTTTATATTGAGCGTGAATGTAATGAGTGTGGATGTGTTCAGTGTTTATATGGAGTGTGAATATGTTCAGTGTGAATGTCTTCAGTGTTTATATTGAGCGTGAATGTGTTCAGTGTGGATGTCTTCAGTGTTTATGTTGAACGTGAACGTGTTCAGTGTGGATGTGTTCAGTGTGTGTTCAGTGTGGATGTGTTCAGTGTGAATGTGTTCAGTGTGGATGTCTTCAGTCTTTATGTTGAGCGTGAATGTGTTCAGTGTGGATGTGTTCAGTGTTTATGCTGAGCGTGAATGTGTTCAGTGTGGATGTGTTCAGTGTGAATGTGTTCAGTGTGGATGTCTTCAGTGTTTATGCTGAGCGTGAATGTGTTCAGTGTGGATGTGTTCAGTGTGAATGTGTTCACTGTGGATGTGTTCAGTGTGAATGTGTTCAGTGTAGATGTCTTCAGTCTTTATGTTGAGCGTGAATGTGTTCAGTGTGGATGTGTTCAGTGTTTATGCTGAGAGTGAATGTGTTCAGTGTGGATGTGTTCAGTGTGAATGTGTTCAGTGTGGATGTGTTCAGTGTTTATGTTGAGCGTGAATCTGTTCAGTGTGGATGTCTTCAGTGTTTATATTGAGCGTGAATGTGTTCAGTGTGGATGTGTTTAGTGTGAATGTGTTCAGTGTGGATGTCTACAGTGTTTATATTGAGCGTGAATGTGTTCAATGTGGATGTGTTTAGTGTGGATGTTTTCAGTGTGGATGTCTTCAGTGTTTATATTGAGCGTGAATGTGTTCAATGTGGATGTGTTTAGTGTGGATGTGTTCAGTGTGGATGTCTTCAGTGTTTATATTGAGCGTGAATGTGTTCAGTGTGGATGTGTTTAGTGTGGATGAGTTCAGTGTGGATGTCTTCAGTGTTTATGTTGAGCGTGAATGTGTTCAGTGTAGATGTGTTCAGTGTGGATGTGTTCAGTGTGGATGTCTTCAGTGTTTATGTTGAGCGTGAATGTGTTCAGTGTGGATGTGTTCCGTGTGGATGTCTTCAGTGTTTATGTTTAGCGTGAATGTGTTCAGTGTGGATGTGTTCAGTGTTTATATTGAGCGTGAATGTGTTCAGTGTGGATGTCTTCAGTGTTTATATTGAGCGTGAATGTGTTCAGTGTGGATGTCTACAGTGTTTATGTTGAGCGTGAATGTGTTCAGTGTGGATGTCTTCAGTGTTTATGTTGATCGTGAATGTGTTCAGTGTAGATGTGTTTAGTGTGGATGTGTTCAGTGTGGATGTGTTCAGTGTGAATGTGAATGTGTGGATGTGTTCCGTGTGGATGTCTTCAGTGTTTATGTTTAGCGTGAATGTGTTCAGTGTGGATGTGTTCAGTGTTTATATTGAGCGTGAATGTGTTCAGTGTGGATGTCTTCAGTGTTTATATTGAGCGTGAATGTGTTCAGTGTGGATGTGTTCAGTGTGGATGTGTTTAGTGTGGATGTGTTCAGTGTGGATGTCTTCAGTGTTTATATTGAGCATGAATGTGTTCAGTGTGGATGTGTTCAGTGTGGATGTTTAGTGTGGAAGTGTTCAGTGTGGATGTCTTCAGTGTTTATGTTGAGCGTGAATGTGTTCAGTGTGGATGTGTTCCGTGTTGATGTCTTCAGTGTTTATATTGAGCGTGAATGTGTTCAGTGTGGATGTGTTTAGAGTGGATGTGTTCAGTGTGGATGTCTTCAGTGTTTATGTTGAGCGTGAATGTGTTCAGTGTAGATGTGTTTAGTGTGGATGTGTTCAGTGTGGATGTCTTCAGTGTTTATATTGAGCATGAATGTGTTCAGTGTGGATGTGTTCAGTGTGGATGTGTTCAGTGTTTATATTGAGCATGAATGTGTTCAGTGTGGATGTGTTCAGTGTGGATGTTTAGTGTGGAAGTGTTCAGTGTGGATGTCTTCAGTGTTTATGTTGAGCGTGAATGTGTTCAGTGTGGATGTGTTCCGTGTTGATGTCTTCAGTGTTTATATTGAGCGTGAATGTGTTCAGTGTGGATGTGTTTAGAGTGGATGTGTTCAGTGTGGATGTCTTCAGTGTTTATGTTGAGCGTGAATGTGTTCAGTGTAGATGTGTTCAGTGTGGATGTGTTCAGTGTTTACGTTGATCGTGAATGTGTTCAGTGTGGATGTGTTCAGTGTAGATGTGTTTAGCGTGAATGTGTTCAGTGTGGATGTCTTCAGTGTTTATATTGAGCATGAATGTGTTCAGTGTAGATGTGTTTAGTGTGGATGTGTTCAGTGTGGATGTCTTCAGTGTTTATATTGAGCATGAATGTGTTCAGTGTGGATGTGTTCAGTGTGGATGTGTTCAGTGTTTATATTGAGCATGAATGTGTTCAGTGTGGATGTCGTCAGTGTTTATGTTGATCGTGAATGTGTTCAGTGTGGATGTGTTCAGTGTTTATGTTGAGCGTGAATGTGTTCAGTGTGGATGTTTAGTGTGGATGTGTTCAGTGTGGATGTGTTCAGTGTTTATGTTGAGCGTGAATGTGTTCAGTGTGGATGTCTTCAGTGTTTATATTGAGCATGAATGTGTTCAGTGTGGATGTCGTCAGTGTTTATGTTGAGCGTGAATGTGTTCAGTGTGGATGTCTTCAGTGTTTATGTTGAGCGTGAATGTGTTCAGTGTGGATGTCTTCAGTGTTTATATTGAGCGTGAATGTGTTCAGTGTGGATGTCTTCAGTGTGGATGTGTTCAGTGTGGATGTCTTCAGTGTTTATATTGAGCATGAATGTGTTCAGTGTGGATGTGTTCAGTGTGGATGTGTTCAGTGTTTATATTGAGCATGAATGTGTTCAGTGTGGATGTCTTCAGTGTTTATGTTGAGCGTGAATGTGTTCAGTGTAGATGTGTTTAGTGTGGATGTGTTCAGTGTGGATGTCTTCAGTGTTTATATTGAGCATGAATGTGTTCAGTGTGGATGTGTTCAGTGTGGATGTGTTCAGTGTTTATATTGAGCATGAATGTGTTCAGTGTGGATGTCTTCAGTGTTTATGTTGAGCGTGAATGTGTTCAGTGTGGATGTTTAGCGTGAATGTGTTCAGTGTGGATGTGTTCAGTGTGAATATCTTCAGTGTTTATATTGAGCGTGAATGTATTCAGTGTGGATGTCTTCAGTGTGAATGTCTTCAGCGTTTATATGGAGCGTGAACGTGTTCAGTGAGAATGTGTTCAGTGTGAATGTCTTCAGTGTTTATATTGAGCGTGTATGTGTTCAGTGTGGATGTCTTCAGTGTTTATGTTGAGCGTGAATGTGTTCAGTGTGGATGTGTTCAGTGTGGATGTGTTCAGTGTGAATGTGAATGTGTGGATGTGTTCAGTGTGGATGTCTTCAGTGTTTATATTGAGCATGAATGTGTTCAGTGTGGATGTGTTCAGTGTGGATGTGTTCAGTGTTTATATTGAGCATGAATGTGTTCAGTGTGGATGTCTTCAGTGTTTATATTGAGCGTGAATGTGTTCAGTGTGGATGTTTAGCGTGAATGTGTTCAGTGTGGATGTGTTCAGTGTGAATATCTTCAGTGTTTATATTGAGCGTGAATGTATTCAGTGTGGATGTCTTCAGTGTGAATGTCTTCAGCGTTTATATGGAGCGTGAACGTGTTCAGTGAGAATGTGTTCAGTGTGAATGTCTTCAGTGTTTATATTGAGCGTGTATGTGTTCAGTGTGGATGTCTTCAGTGTTTATGTTGAGCGTGAATGTGTTCAGTGTGGATGTGTTCAGTGTGGATGTGTTCAGTGTGAATGTGAATGTGTGGATGTGTTCAGTGTGGATGTCTTCAGTGTTTATATTGAGCGTGTATGTGTTCAGTGTGGATGTCTTCAGTGTTTATGTTGAGCGTGAATGTGTTCAGTGTGGATGTGTTCAGTGTGGATGTCTTCAGTGTTTATGTTGAGCGTGAATGTGTTCAGTGTGGATGTCTTCAGAGTGGATGTCTTCAGTGTTTATGTTGAGCGTGAATGTGTTCAGTGTGGATGTCTTCAGTGTTTATGTTGAGCGTGAATGTCTTCAGTGTGGATGTCTTCAGTGTTTATATTGAGCGTGAATGTGTTCAGTGTGGATGTCGTCAGTGTTTATATTGAGCGTGAATGTGTTCAATGTGGATGTGTTTAGTGTTTATGCTGAGCGTGAATGTATTCAGTGTGGATGTCTTCAGTGTTTATATTGAGCGTGAATGTGTTCAGTGTGGATGTCTTCAGTGTTTATATTGAGCGTGAATGTGTTCAGTGTGGATGTCTTCAGTGTTGATGTTGAGCGTGAATGTGTTCAGTGTGGATGTGTCTAGTGTGGATGTCTTCAGTGTTTATATTGAGCGTGAATGTGTTCAATGTGGATATGTTTAGTGTGGATGTGTTCAGTGTGGATGTCTTCAGTGTTTATATTGAGCGTGAATGTGTTCAGTGAGGATGTTTTTTTGGGTTGATGTTGAGCGTGAATGTGTTCAGTGTGGATGTGTCTAGTGTGGATGTCGTCAGTGTGAATGTCTTCAGTGTGAATGTCTTCAGTTTGAATGTGTTCAAGGTGAATGTCTCCAGTGTGAATGTCGTGAGTGTGAATGTCGTGAATGTGAATGTTTTCAGTGTGAATGTCGTGAGTGTGAATGTTTCCAGTGTGAATGTTTTCAGTGTAAATGTCGTGAGTGTGGATGTCTTCAGTGTGAATGTCTTCAACATGAATCTCTTCAGTGTGGATGTCTTCAGTGTGAATGTCTTCAGTGTGAATGTCTTCAGTGTTTATGTTGAGCGTGAATGTGTTCAGTGTGGATGTCTTCAGTGTGGATATATTCAGTGTTTATGATGAGCGTGAATGTGTTCAGTGTTTATGTTGAGCGTGAATGTGTTCAGTGTGGATGTGTTTAGTGTGGATGTCGTCAGTGTGAATGTCTTCAGTTTGAATGTCTTCAATGTGAATGTCTTCAGTGTGAATGTCGTGAGTGTGAATGTCTTCAGTGTGAATTTCGTGAATGTGAATGTTTTCGATGTGAATATCGTGAGTATGAATGTTTCCAGTGTGAATGTTTCCAGTGTGAATGTCGTGAATGTGAATGTCTTCAGTGTGAATGTCTTCAACATGAATCTCTTCAGTGTGGATGTCTTCAATGTGGATGTCTTCAGTGTGAATGTCTTCAGTGTGAATGTCTTCAGTGTGGGTGTCTTGAGTGTTTATGTCTTCAATGTGAATGTCTTCAGTGTGGATGTCTTCAATGTGAATGTCTTCAGTGTGGATGACTTCAACATGTATCTCTACAGTGTGGATGTCTTGAGTATGGATGTCTTGAGTGTTTATGTCTTCAATGTGGATGTCTTGAGTGTTTATGTCTTGAGTGTGGATGTCTTCAGTGTGGATGTCTTCAGTGTGAATGTCTTCAGTGTGAATGTCTCAGTGTGAATGTCATCAGTGTGAATGTCTTCAACATGAATCGCTTCAGTGTGGATGTCTTCAGCGTGAATCGCTTCAGTGTGAATGTCTTCAGTGTGAATGTCTTGTGTGTTTATGTCTTCAATGTGAATGTCTTCAGTGTGGATGTCTTCAAAGTGAATGTCTTCAGTATGGATGTCTTCAACTTGAATCTCTTCACTGTGGATGTCTTGAGTGTTTATGTCTTCATTGTGTATGTCTTCAGTGTGGATGTCTTCAGTGTGAATGTCTTCAGTGTGAATATGTCCAGAGTGAATGTCGTCAGTGTGAAAGGTTTCAACAACAAATATTCTTGAAAAACATTTTATTATAAAATATAAATACGAAAACGGGGTAAAGATAAAAATGTAAAAAATAAATACATTTGGAATATGATATTCAAAATGATTGTCTACAACCCAGTTGTATCTGTGTTCAGTTTGGATGTGTTTAGTGTGGATGTCTTCAGTTTGAATGTGTTCAATGTGAATGTCTTCAGTGTGAACGTCGTGAGTGTGAATGTCTCAGTGTGAACGTCGTGAATGTGAATGTTTTCAGTGTGAATGGCGTGAGTGTGGATGTCTTCAGTGTGAATGTCTTCATTGTGGATGTCTTCAGTGTGGATGTCTTCAGTGTGAATGTCTTCAGTGTGAATGTCTTCAGTGTGAATGTCATCAGTGTGAATGTCTTCAGTGTGAAAGTGTCCAGAGTGAATGTCGTCAGTGTGAAAGGTTTCAACAACAAATATTCTTGAAAAACATTTTATTATAAAATATAAATACAAAAACGGGGTAAAGATAAATATGTAAAAAATAAATACATTTTGAATATGATATTCAAAATGGTTGTCTACAACCCAGTTGTATGGATGGGACTGTACCCTTACAAACAGTCGACAGAGAACGTCACAAACTACACGTTCACGCTGCGACACAATCAACACAAGACAATCTCTGTGAGGTACAAAATGAAAGCCGTCATTTGTAAAAACTACAATATTTGAGGGCTTCTTACTAAAAGCCTGAAAATCTGACGACTGAAACACCGTTGTAATAATTTCAAATTAAATTTGCTCAATTTTGCATGCATCTCCTAAACCCAGGATCCTTATGTAAGTTCGTGTTGTCTTCTAATCTAGTTCAAATAAGTTCCCCGAGTTCACAGTCTACAGTAAAAGTATAACTAAAGCTGTTCTAATCTCAGTTAAATGACGAGATGTACACATGAGTCTCAACTTAATGTTTACTGGAGGAAATTAGGAATGTTTGAGGGATCGCGCTGTCTCTCCATGTCCAAACCGAACTCGGTACTGCTTCCCGCGTCCAACTCGACTCGCGCCTCCTTTTCGTGAAGCGATGCACCTGCACACACATTCGACATCCAGACTGGGGCCCAGCGCATGGGGAAGCCTTGTTGTACTGTGCGGTAATAAGTGTCGAACTTTCTGAAACTAGAAGCACATCATACTGTCAGCAATGTAACTATTATGAATGCAGCATGTGTTTAAAGTTTACAACTAGATATACAGTCTCGCCTAAGTTACCGTTCTGAGTCACAGTGACCATACTGAGAAAATTTATGTCCGGATGAACGAGTGGGGTGTGGAGTTATTTCCCTTTGTATGTTGTAGACATTCATCCGAAATCATCCGGAAAGGGGGATTGATGGCCCGCAATAATGTGATTTCACTGTTACAAATACATTTAAATCTATCTATCTATCTATCTATCTATCTATCTATCTATCTATCTGTCGAAACACCATTAATCCTGGCTATGGCGTCGTTTGTTCGGTTTGTCGAGTCTGTATATTGTCTGTGTAAATGAAGCATCGCTAACAGTATTCGACTAACAGGGTCTGGATTAATGGGGTTTCTCTGCGACATCTTGTTCTTTGATGACGTAACATGTATATGTACACCAATAACAGAGACGCCCTGAATTCCAACCACTCGTTAAATCTGATCTAGTTCTTTTTAAACTTATGGATCGTGTATATGATGTGTCTCAAATATTAACAAAAGGTTAAAAACAATATCCGATTTCTTTTCTTTACAGTCTTCAAACAATGGAAATGGCTGCTTACTTGGCACCCTTGAAGAAGTACATATGCCCATCATACCACGTGACCGCTGCCTCCACCCCCCTAGGGATGCCCTGCCAGTGACGAGTGATGCTATAAGACCACCCAGGCACCATCTGTAGGGTGTCGGGGTTCCACTCCCAGAAATTGTCACTCTGTAAAAAAATATATACGTTATTTTAGTTTAATCGTTATGCCCTCAACGTGTATTACAACGTCTAGAAACTGTGATGATATCTACGCGACACAGATCAGTAATCTTGGGCACTGAATCTCATCCCTTCACAATGTATGTCTGATGGGGTAGCCTAGTGGTTAAAGCGTTCGCTCGTCACGCCGAAGACCCGGGTTCGATTCCCGACATGGGTATAATGTGTGAAGCCCATTTCTGGTGTCCCCCGCCGTGATATTGCTGCAATATTGCTAAAAGCGGCGCAAAACCATAGTTTTTACACACTCACTCACTAGAAACTGTGATGATATCTACGCGACACAGATCAGTATACTCTTGGGCACTGAATCTCATCCCTTCACATTGAATGTGGGGTAGCCAGGTGGTTAAAGTGTTGTCTTGTCTTGCCAACAGTGGTTCGATTCTCAAGATAGTGTTAGATATAGGAGACCTATAATACGTGTGTCGTTCACCGAGCTATCTCTGAAATGCTGTTTGGTCGGGTGTCAAACCATCTCCACACCTTGAACATGTCCCGATTGACAACATTCTGGATTATCAAGGGGCATTGGTACAATAAATAAGTTACAAGTTACACTCCTCAACGAGGACAAATGTGGACAAACAATACTTCAACAGAACGCAGTTGTCCATGCTACTATGGGTGAGTCTGTTAGCAAATAACATGAAGATCCCGTGAAGATCCGGGTTAGAATAGGTCTTCAGCAACCCATTGTGTCGTAAAAGGCGACTAAGTGGATCTAGTGATCAGGCTCGCTGACTTGGTTGATGCATGTCATCAATCCCAATTGTGTGGATCAATGCTCATGATGTCAATCACTGGATTGTGTGGTTCAGAGTTGATGATTTACAGACCGCCATGTAGCTGGAATAGTGCGGCGTTAAACAACCGACCAACAAGTATATTTAGCATCATACCAGTCTGTTACTTGCTGCAACTTACCCCGAACATGAAGATGCGGCTCTTTCCATAGGTGTCCTTCATGTTGAGCATGGCGTGGATCTTCTCAGGGAAGTCAGCAGTGTAGATAGTCTTGGGGAAACCCTGGTCCAGCTCGAAGTCCGTGTACCGCCACAACCGGGATCCTGACGAACAAGTTAACATTGATATACAGTAAACTACGGTTATAACGAACTCAAAGGGACTACTAATGTTAGTTCGTTATAACCGTAGTTCGTTATAAGCATACATACAGCATAACCACAGCAAATAGTCGGGACCAAAAAAGTAAGTTCGTTATATCGGTCAGTTCGTTATAAGCGTGTTCGTTATAACCGTAGTTTACTGTACTGGAGTCAAATTTTGTTGCTTTTCAATCTTTGCAAATTCAGATTTTCAACAGTAATCGTGGGAGATCCAGGGGGAAACATGTTTCCCCGTATAAACAATGAGACGGATCTAAATAATGAGGTGTCCTTGAAGGTTCTTAATACTGACCTTTGAAGAGGTAGGTTTTCCTGCCCTCGGGCATGTAGAATGCGCCTCTGATTTTCCCGGGTGCCCGGGGGTACACGTCCCTGATGGGTCGGGGGAAGCCAGCCTCTAGACCCCTGCTGCCTAGCTTGTATACCTGGCTGTACCGGAAGGCGTATGTGTAGCCGTCGGAAGCTGCGCAGAGAGAACAATGACGTCATACACATGAGGACCCAAGATGTCAATTTCCTAGTTAAAATTTTAAAAATCTTCTTTTTATGCTTATAGACAACGATTTAATTTAATTATGGACTGCATTAATATTATATAAATATGCTGATAATTATAAAACAAAAGTGTTTTACGCGGTAGTAATTAAATGACTGTGGCCAGTAAATAATCGATGGCGGTGGGGTAGTCAAACGTATAGACACAAGGCACGAAGCCCATTGCTGGTGTCCTGGGTCCATTCATCCCTTGAACTATCACAAATCGATCTTACGATATGGGGTTTTAAGACCTGTAGCACAAAGATCGCTTTGTTGAACCCTCCCATGATCATACATTCACTCTCAGGAATCAATTGATCTTAATATATGGACGGTTTTGTGACAGATAAGATCGCTTTTGTTAAACCGGTCCCTGATTTTACAACAGCTGAAAACTGCGGGAAAAAATCACTTTAAGGAATCAAGACAAACAAGCATTAGGAGTGATCGGATCATTACGTCCTGATGGCGACAACCTTCGTGGACAAGAACGTATTATACCTGTGACAATGGCGTCCAGTTTCGTCGAGCAATAATCGGCAGTTGGACTTGTAGCCTCTGTTGTAGTAGTCGTTGGTGACATGGTCGTCGCTGTTGTTGTGGATGTTGTTGTGGATGTTGTTGTTGAAGTTGGACGGTGAGGATTAGACCCTAATCAAACAAAACATATCTAAAACGTCAACACCAGAGAAAAACCTCGCTTATCAACAGAAACAAACTCAATTGAACGAACAAGGAAAAGTAGCAGTGAAAGCTGTAATGGAGCACCGAAAAGCACTGATGACACCAGGGGTTGGCGGAAGGTGTCAGCACATCCTGCTCTACCGGTAGCGACACAACATAATAGTTTAATCGTAACTATCACGGTGTAAACGAACCCGTAAGGACCTATACGATAGCTTCGTGATATCCGAACATCGATATACAGCTGAATAATAGGGCTGAATGATACCACTTAGGGATTACACTGGAATTCGTCATAACAGTATACAGTAAACTACGGTTATAACGAACTCGAAGGGACCACTAACTTTAGTTTTTTATAAGCGTAGTTCGTTATAAGCATATATCAAGCATAACTATAGCAAATAGTCCGGACAAAAAAATCAGTTCGTTATATCCGTCAGTTCGTTATAAGCGTGTTCGTTATAAACGTACTTTACTGTATTTTGCTTTATCTAACTTCGTCATATGCAGACTAGAGCATTTGTTTGTTTGACTATACATATACTGAACAATAAAAGCTGGAGATCGTGAATATGTTTGGGGAAATTGTGTGTCTTCACTAAAAAGATATTTGAAAATATATTCATGTTCTCTAACTTTTTATGCACAGTATATTAGGACAAGGACATATTAACATAGAACAATGATACGGATGTTGTCAGTATACCCTAACATTGATTTTCGATAGTCTTGCTATTACAATCCCTATGTGGGGATTTCAGGACAAAGGGTTATGACAGGAGTTGCGTTAAGATCGCTTTGTGCAAGTGGGCCTTGGTCCGTTCAACAAAGTTATCATAATATCGACATGTCAGAGGGACTATATTTACCATAGAGTGTCTGAATAGCTCGGATGTCATCACTGTGTAGTTTAAAGTCGGGGTCGTATCCTTGGTAATAAGGTGCCATGAGCGACCCGGGCACCGAGGAATGCCCAAGACCAAGGGCGTGGCCAAATTCATGAGCAGCAACCGTTTCTAGGTCTGTACCACGTGACTCGTGATACGTCCACTCCTCATCATCATCAAAGTGGGTGTCGCCGCTAATTGAGTGTTTCCCCGGACCGAACGCATGTGCAAGTGTCTTGCCTGAAATTTAAAGATGGCTGCATGGTAATAAACGTCAGGATCAGAAAGAAAACAGATAAAGACGAAAATAACATTCATGGAATAGTTGACGCTTTTATTCCGAATATGTCAATCATCTTAACGGAGGATGGACTTAAACAAGTCTCTACGGCAATAATTATAATTTTAAATAATAATTTCTAGATTATGTAAATAATTAGAACAAGTTGTCCCCATAAGAGACTTACTGAAATGTCAACATATCTAGACTTGCCTATTAGGAGGATAGAACTACTACACATCCAGTACAGCCTTGGAGCAAGGCTAGACAGAGGGGTGCGGATGGGATTGTTGTTTAAGGATTCGCTCGTCGTGTTGGCGATCCTGGTTTGATTCCTAACATAGGTATTTTTTGTATCCCCTGTGTGACGTTGTTGGGATAAGTAGAGTCAAGCTCTGTTGGTTCTATCTTAAATGAAAACGATGGTTTTATTTTCAAATGTTTACCTCTTCCATCGAAAGCGTTGTATCGTCCATCTCCGTGTTCCCCGCGTGCAAACTTGACCTCAATGTCAGGGGTCCCGTCTGTGTATTTGAAGGTCAACGGGGTCACTTGCTGCCAGTACTTGAAAGCGTTTTCCATGGCGCTTCTGTAACGAAGGTTTGTTAATTATTATGAAATGTCAAAACAGCACCTTAAGAATCCATATTAACCGTGTTCTCAGCATAGAGTATTGACGACATTCATATAAGCGGAAGATATGTTCGAACATACACCCTAGTAAGCAAATGGACCTCGTTTTGTATTAAAGGGGTACCATACTCCATAATCCAACGTCAGCTTCCGGTCAAGGTCATGACGTTGTATTTTCTTCGTGAGGCTCAGTGTCGGGTAATCGTCAATTGATTGTAATCAAATGTGTTATGTTCGCCATTTTGCACGGAACTATTCCCCTTATGTATTGCAGTTATCTCTTCTGGATGGGGGGTCAATATTTACCTCTGCACTGACTGTCCCATCTGATTTGTCCATGCCACTGTTTTCCAGGTTACTTCCTTATTTGGCCACTTGCCTCCTGTAAACAAACAAACAAACAACCATATAAACTCACGGGACAATTAGTACCTTTTTAATTAATGTGTGATGTACACGATTATAATCCTTGGTCAGCATACACGGGTCCGAGTCCAAGATCATCCCTGGTTATGACCTAGGGTCATCCCCTAACATCGGTAGTAGTATGCATCGGCTCTATGGAGTTGTTCCAAGATGGCGGCACATCCGGTTCCGATGCATGTTGGAACCGGAAATGACGCCATCTTGGAAAAAGATGATGCCAACTACTGTCGGTCAACCAGGTTTTTCACGTTTAACCTTGAGCCCCGTCAGCCGATCTACAATAACCTGACACACCGTTATATAACGTTCAAAGCACAGTTACACCATCACGTGCAGGTAAAACATTTTACAATATTTGTAAATATCAGGGGATATAACCGATGTGGCAGGTAAAAAGGTCACAAGAACAAAAACAACGAAATGTAACACGTTCTCACCAAGATGGGTATAACTTAGCGGCTGATCTGGGTCAGCATCTTTCAGAATATCCCTGAACCCACAACGAGGCTTGGTAATCTGCTCATATGTCTCCCTGTTCATGATGCCCGTCACTTGAAATCCGTTAAACTCTTGAAACTTTCTGAAAAGATAAGTCAAGGTTTTAGTATGTTTCATTTGTTTCATTTTGGTGGAATGTTGTTGGTTGTTAAGGGCCGCTCTCAGCAATTTTCAACGAAACGACGTCGTAGCATATATCTTTGAGTCTAGATCAGCAAATCAATAACTGATATTATGGGTTCCCGCCGTCGGAGAACGACCAGTAGTAGTTTCTAAGGTCTATTCCAACCTGGCTTTAATTCAAAAGCAACATCTAATGACGTTTTAATACACACGCGTATAGTTTAAGTTATGATTTCATAATTTGACCAATTGAGATCACCGAAAACTTTGGCAATGCCGTTGATGTCGCAGACTTGCTTATCACTTTTGGGAATGTTGGGAATGCCAAATAAAAGCGATGCCAGAAAATGAAACGTAGAAGAGAATACTAAGTATTAATTTGGCCAGGTCGATCGGAACTACGATCTTCCACACACCGGGAAGAGATATCCGCTACACCAGTACACTGTAAGTGCTATGACTCTCATGTCTGTGTATACTATTTAGCATTTGTTACTTTGAATATTGAATAGTTCCACCAATACTTTGCCCTCACCTGACAGCGTATTCCAGCTCAACCTCGGAGTGGAAGATGGCTCCCCCGTCCTCCTCGGTGTTGTAGTCGGTGTTGAGGTAGCCGTACCGTTCCAAGTATTCCTGTTTGAGGTAAATATAGTAACAGATTATACAAAACTGTTAATAAGGAAAGTATCGCTCACAGTAAAATATTTAAACAGATTTCCGACTTAAGGCGAAATGGATGCGGAAAAGTATTCATTTGTTCATGTGTAAACGTTTTGAAATAGCAATCGTCCATAATGTTGGGTTTCCAGACTAACAGGGTTCCACTGTATAAGAACATCGCTTGAAGGAGTTACTTCCGGATTGGTAGAAGATGCTTTGATACGTATTTTAGCTTCATTTGTTATTGCTGCTGTGGAAACTACATCGGCTCAATTAACACTACTACTACAACTGAAAGTCCCGTGAAGATCCGGGGGAGAACAGATATTCAGCAACCCATGCTTGCCTTTAAAGGCGACTACGCTTGTCGTAAGAGGCGACTAACGGGATCGGGTGGTCAGGCTCGCTTGACTTGGTTGATGCATGTCATCGTATCCCAATTTCGCAGATCGATGCTCATGATATCAATCACTGGATTGTCGGGTCCAGATTCGATAAGTTACATACCGCCGTCATATAGCTGTACTATTGCTGATTGCGGCGTTAAACAACAAACAAACAAAACTACAACTGAAACTACTTCTTCTGCTTCTTCAACCACATCGATTCCCGACATGGGTATAATGTGTGAAGCCCATATCTGGTGTCCCCCGCCGTGATATTGCTGGAATATTGCTAAAAGCGGCGTAAAACCATACTCACTCACTCACTCACTCACTCACTTCTTCAAACACAACTAGTACTAACACCAAGAACTCAAAAAACATCTTTTTCGCAAATTGACAAACATAGACAGGTGATACTCACCACCATGTCAAATGCATCTCTCTTTTCGATGTTATGAGCGTCTTCAGTCTTCCCTTCTGTTCGTAACGTCGCCCCGTATATCAGGGGTACCCCAAGGAGAGCGAGCAATATTATCTTCATGTCTTCACTGTAAGTTACGTTTCTCTGTGAATAACTCGGAGGTTGATCACTGTTGAATTGACGGCTACCACATATCAGCGCCTTATATACCCTCGGGCAGCCATCAGCCGGTAAATGGGGATAAATTTAGACTAACGGATTGCGACAAATCCTGACATAGTCACCGGAAAAACTCACTGAAGGAAAGTAAATTTCCGGGTCGTACTTTGAACTTGTCGATAATTTCGAAATGCCTCAGCTTAATGATAAGGTATGAGTATGTCATCACGTTGTGATACGGTCCAGCGGTAGCCGGTCCCCGTGACGTCACGGCGTTCAGTCAAACGGGAGGGGCGAAGGTTTGGGGAGTCACTGAAGCGGGACAAGTGACACTGGCAGTGCACTTGAATAGACGCTGTCACACATACGAGCTATCGAGGCTTAGATCCAAGCACGGCATCTTCAATAAACTTTGTTTATAAAGATCTCAAAATTAGTTCGTTAAATCAATTCTGTTCTTCAAATTAACAATATTGGTGATCACTGTTCTCTCTAGGTTAGTATTTGGGATTGCTTTAACTGACTATTCTCCATATCAAACTTCGTTTTATCAGCTATTCGACATATCAAACTTCGTTATATCAGGAGCTGACTGTAGATATTACTTGCGTGATGCGAATTACGCGTTCAATGTCACCACCGCTTCACTATAATTCAGATCGTTATGTGAGTTGCTTACGAGTTAACTAACTCGTTCCCGATATTCATGCCTCTATCTATGTAAATATCTTCGGGACATCTGAATTTAAACCTTGCTTATTAATGTTGTGACTAATTTCAACGTAACAACAGCTATAACGCATTTACTACATATATGATATAATGGGAAAAAATTATGGCAATTGTTTTCTGAGCCACTTCTTAAAAAGGCCGAGTGAAAGAAAGTATACACTTGGAAACTGGATTTAGCGTAAACATTACAAACATTATCAAAACGGTACCAGGCTGACACAACTCGTCGATTCACTACTAAGTTAAGTTTTAAAAACAAAACTTTGATACCCGTATCAAATACACCATTGAATAACCATTTCTTGTTTGTTTCATTGTTAGCCACCATCAAACATGGGTATGCGTTCTTTTTTTCCAGAAGTTTAGAAGAGCTGCATTGTAAATATATGTTTTTAAATGATATATATGTATAGTCCTTAGAGTAAACATAAAGTGACAACACCGTCCTCCCCCGCGCGAGAGTAGGTCACAGTGACCTGGTTACAATCAATAGCTGTGGTATTTGGGTTAGATAAAGAGACAAAGAAAACATGAATATATCCGGCGCGGGGGATATACCTGAGTAGAATAGCTATTTGAATGTATAAGAAAGTACGCAATCTTATCAATAATGATACACATCCTACGCAATCTTGTCTTCTATAAACCATCCTCTTAAAGTTTATTGTTGGAGAATTTCAAATATTAGGTTTAGTTGTGACATGTTTTCAAATGAACGGGGGCAGTGAAGACGTAGGACGTGTGTGGTTGGATGGATGCACAAGCTATACAGTAGCCGCCGTTATACTTTAATCACCGTTATACTCTAATCACCGTTATACTTACTCTAATCGCTGTTTTACTCTTATCACCGTTACGCTCTAATCACCGTTACGCTCTCATCACCGTTATACTCTAATCACCGTTATACTCTAATCGCTGTTTTACTCTCATCACCGTTATGCTCTAATCACCGTTTCACTCTAATCACCGTTATACTCTAATCGCTGTTTTACTCTTATCACCGTTATGCTCTAATCACCGTTTTACTCTTATCACAGTTATACTCTAATCGCCGTTTTACTCTTTTCACCGTTATGGTCTAATCACCGTTATGCTCTAATCGCTGTTTTACTCTTATCACCGTTATGCTCTAATCACCGTTTTACTCTTATCACCATTATACTCTAATCTCTAATCACCATTATACTCTAATCACCGTTTTACTCTTATCACCATTATACTCTAATCACCGTTTTACTCTTATCACTGTTATAGTCTAATCACCGTTATTCTCCAATCGCCGTTTTACTATAATCTCCGTTAAACTGCAATCACCATTATACTCTAATCGTCGTGATAGTGTAACCACCGTTATACTGTTATCATCGTTATTCTGAAAACATATCGAGACTTTGGGAAATGCACTTACCACCGACTGCCGACTAACATCTGTAGACATGACAGCAGTAATCATGGATTGTGATTGTAAATGACTAACACACAGGTGAAAACACAATCGCGCCTTCTTCTTTCCTACTCATATACTTTTTAAAATAATAGCCTAGGTTTTACGTATTATTCACATCATGTCAATTGGTATCATATTTATCATATTGCATTATATCTATATTGCATTGTATTATATAAGATAGCTACGCGATAAATCGCAAAGAGCAGTGAAGTACAAGGCATTGGTTTTTTCACGATAGATGTAGCTGGGCAACGCAGATTAACGGAATGGTCGAACGATCGCATCCAAAAGTCTTGTCCGATATTGCCCAGATGGAATAATTATTGTTTTCAGGGAGTATTTAAATACGGGGAAATATTTTTAAAGCTTGTACATTTTGTTAACATCCTGAAAGATGCTGTACATAATGTTGATATTTCATAATATTTTACGAAAGAAACGACTCGTAGACGTTGCTGCGCCCCTCATCTTTTATTCTTCCTGCAGTGTTTTATTGTACAATAATCAACGACCACGAGTAATGTGCCTACGTGTATGTCCAGATTGTACATGCTGAAGTGAAGGTGCACTTTGTTTATGAAATACGAGTTGAATATCTTTATTCACCTAAGCTCAGTAAACCCGGACGCAATTCTAGTTAAAGGTTTGAATATTTTCATAACACGCACAACCCATGTACTTCTAGTCATAATGTCCTCAATTAAATTCACATTTCGGATTAACCGATATAATTAATTATTACGTCAGACTTGTTTTCTTGTCTGGATTGGCTTAAGATAATAACTTTAAGACAACATGGAAACATTTCTCTGAAATACATAGAATCCGTATTCTTGGAATGACGCCGTTAAGTAGTTTCATGGTCGGTGCGCATGATGCAATGCATGTAGCTGTGTAGAGCTGAACATCAAGGGATCGGCAGTGCACTCAATGGTGTTATCATCCGTGTGCAGTGACGCGATAACAGCTGGAATGCTCGTATGAAAGATTTAAAGTAAACAATAACAAAGATGAGATTGCGTTTTAATGTACTGCATACAGTCTATTCATCCCTTATACTGGAGCGGCCTATTGACTAAATTGGGCACTTTGAGGTCAAAGCATGACATTCGGGACACATGTTCTTCAGCCCAGTACAAACAATTACAAATAAAGGTCCATGAAATAACACGTGCAATGCGTAGCTGTAGCTAGACTTGCTGTTGAACTGGGGCGTCACAACAACACCCCATATAATGGACGTGTCTGCACTTTCTGTTTTTCGAAGGGGCATAACCATGTTGAGGATGAATTCCATGTTCTTATGATTTGTGACCAGTATTCTAGAGCAAGAAGAAACTCTTTTCCCAAGCGTCTCGTTACCCCTCCCTCTATTGAGAATTTTATAAGACTTATGTCAGCTGAAAACGAACAAATTATAAAAACAAACTTAGGTAAATTTCTCTTCCAAGTCATGAACATTTGAATGGAAACACAGTATGGAACGGTAAATCATTATTAAATCTACTCAGCATGCAAATATATATACAGTATTTCCATTGTATTATGGGCCGGTGGCCTGAAGTACCGAATACGTTTGTCTGTCTGTCTGCAATGTGTAGCATGTATGCACTCACGTGTATCATGAATAGACACGATCGCCCATACCTACACATGATCATATTCACTACTATGTAGCATAAAACACAAACCCCTTTCTCACAAAACCCTGGACATTCGCTCTTGTTGCTTAAAACTTATCCCAATACACATGTCGTTGACAAACATACAAACACTCAACATGCATGCATACAATTACACATGTCATTACAAAACACTCACCATGCCTCACAAACATGCATATATATAATTACACGTGTCATTACAAAACATCCAAACACTCACCATGCCTCACAAACATGCATATATATAATTACACTGTCATTACAAAACATCCAAACACTCACCATGCCTCACAAACATGCATATATATAATTACACGTGTCATTACGTGTCATTACTTCAGTGCAGATCGAGAGATATCTGCAGGCTGTGATTGGAGGATATTCTGTAAGATTTTTATGTCTTTTAAATGTACATCCATCCAGTTATTAAAACTGACCATGTTTTTCTATATTTAGTACTGTCTTTTTCAACATGATGACTTATGCTGAATGTGACCACAGCTATTTTCAAGTAGGTGACATTTGGTGCGAAACTGGGGGTGGTTTGTTGAACTTCCTGTACTCGGAAAAGGAGTTGGCTAAGCTAGTCATTTTTTATGTTTTTATTGCTGCTCTAAGGCCAAACTGTGCACACACGTACAGGTAATAGCTGTCGAATGCTTAGTTATTTAAAAAAAAATATAACGTTACTATAGAAGTCTATGGGAAAACATTTGGTTGTGTGTAACCTATAATTACACGTGTGATTACAAAACATCAAAGCACTCAACATGCCTCGCAAACATGCAGATTATTACACGTGTGATTAAAAATGACAACAATTACAAACTTGAGTTAACAGGGCACACAAAAGTGAACACACATGCGTCACCAACATACATACAGGCAGAGTCAACGTCCAGTGTTCTAGCAGCATCACGTGTTTCTAAACTGTGGAAACATAAAACAAATTTACCAAACATTCCCAGAAATAGCGACACACATTCGCGATACTGGTGTCTGTGTAACTACGGGTGTACGTGGCCTGTGACATCAAAACAGGAAATAGTTGTATTGTCTGAAGACGCCAGGTGTGTGCACGTGTGAGTCACTACACCCACCTTCTACTTGACGTGCATTTTTTTTCTAAAATAACATGTCTGAATGTCAGTTTGATTGATGACCACTCGTATTAGCTACTTGGATCTAACAATGAACAAAAAAATGTGTGTAATATCGGCAAATCATGTTACAGTAAACTACGTTTATAACGAACACGCTTATAACGAACTGACAAATATAACTATTTTTTGGTCCCTGCCATTTGTTGTACATATGCTGCATATATGCTTGTAACGAACTACGGCTATAACGAACTAAAATTAGTGGTCCATTTGAGTTCGTTATGACCGTAGTTTACAGTATAGGTTAACATTTCTGTAATTCAATTACAAATATGTTTAACATGATTGGACAGAATGTTTACGACTGGAAGCATTTATCAGAATTATTGTCTGATGAGAATTTGTAATGTGTAAAGAGTGTAAAGAGTGCTTTATAGAATTCCCTAAAACCGTTGATGCATTCATATCATTTTACGAAAGATAATTGCCGATGTCGACTTCTGAAGCAAGTTAATCGTTTGAATTTTGTCTACACCCAATTGTCACTACGTATTTCTTGAGTATAGTGCGTGCACCCCTTTCGGTGAAGCAGTACTTTGAAACAAAAAATAATTTCGAGCAGTATGCGCAGTAAAAAACTACATCGTATCCCTTCAGCGAGTTGAGGCGAGCGAACAGGTGATAACAAACATTTTCAATATTAATGTGAACTTTGCGATAAAACATCACTCGACGTAATGTTTTACCATATAAATTGTTTTGCCTGGTCTGCTTGGCACTTTTTTTTATATACAGGAATAATGATTACCGTGCTTATTTACTCGTAAATAAAGCCGGAAACAGCAATTACATGTGCACGCGTGTTCCCGAATCAACCGGTGATTCGGTTACAAAATACACAATAATAGAACTTCAAAGAATTGGTTGCAATGATCGGGGGATTGTATATGAAACTATTATTTTATCATGAATAAAGTATTCCAATATGGAGTAATTTTAGTTCAGCGGTTACTATATATATTTAAAATCTACATAACCATAATCCTAGCACTTTGGTACAGCTGGTTGCAATTGTCGGCCGGCTATACAATAAACACTTTATACAACCAGACAGTGTAATAACATGATTAAATTGCGTATTTCAGTGCGAAGGTGTTGACGTGGTATTTCCAGTGTTGCGTGAAGTGTTAATGTGTGTGCGTCGAGGAAAAAAACATCAAAATTCATTGTGGCGTGAACTATGCGCACCCACAACTGGTTTACACAACTGTTTTTAAAAAAAAAACCCGCACTCTATTCAAGACAATACGGGGTATTAACACGATACTATTAATAGTTGATACCGGCATCGATACTATCGAATGTGTTTTGGACTTGCTATCGATGTATTGCCAACGTAGCACTTACAATCTTGATGTATCGATAGTTCTATCTATTGTTACATCCTTAGATAACTCTCCGCAATGACGTCTGTGATGAAACTACATGTACAGATAACCGGACACAGTCCCTATTGTCTCAAGGACAGTACCTCAACGTAGGTTTCACTGGAAGAAAATAAACGAAAAACCCATTTTCTTAATCATAAGAAATCTCTGTTAAAGGCACAGTCCGTTGAACGATTCCGACCACAAAGAAGCACGTGCCTATGTATTACTAGTTATTAGTGACGACATCCTTTCTTCACGAAAACTTATTCTGCTCTAACGATGACACCCGTAACAAAGGCAAGTGAAGTGTGTGTGTGTGTGTGTGTGTGTCTGTGCCTGTGTGTGTGTGTGTGTGTGTGTGTTTGTGTGTGTGTTTGTGTGTGTGTGTGTGTGTGTGTGTGTGTTTGTGTGTGTGTGTGTGTGTGTGCGTGCGTGCGTGCGTGCGTGCGTGCGTGCGTGTGTGTGTGTGTGTGTGTGTGTGCGTGCGCGCGCGTGCTATGGTCTTGCTGTTTGTAGACCCATCCATCAGAAAAAGTTGCTGACGTCATGCTCTCTCGACGACACAGCGTATAGTCTTCATCGTAATTTGTGCTGTCTTAATATTGCTAAAAAAAGGCACAACTAATCTTTCAAGAAACGCAAAACTATTTCTAATTCGATGCTCAAGGCTAAATGATACAAGTGGACAGCTCAAGTTTCCTCAAATGGTTCAAATATGACAACACTAACTACAGAATACGTTACAATCTTTATCATCAGCAGGTTGTCTTTACGTTTACAAATTTATAACTAATAAATAAAGTAATAGAGACAACATTTCATCATATAGGTTAAACAGTACATCCTCGTCGAACTGATTCATAAAATTACGTTGGGGCTTTCGTGAATGAAATATTGGTCATGAATGTCGGTCAACTAGACGGATGCGAGGATGTTGAAGCGAACTAGAAGGAGCAAGTTCCGCGTGAGTCAATGGAGCGTGCGTGGCGCACTTCCTGTATTCCCTGTCAGGTATCCGGGTTAGAATTGGTCCCCAGCTGCCTATGATTGTCGTAAAAGGCGACTTAAAATATCGTGTGGTCAGACACGTTGACTTGGTTGATGGGGTGTCATGGTACCCTTTCGGCGAAGATCGCTGCTCATAATATCAATCACTGAACCAGACTCGCTTACTGACGGGCTGCCTTCATATAGCTGGCGTGCTTCTAAGTGCGGCGTTAAACAACAAACGCACGCGTGCGCGCACAAACACACACACACATCTGAAATAAAGTAGGTTATACACATGAACAATGACATTTCTTGCATCTTCTTGGGATTAGAATTCGTTTTTGCTGTTGTCTTGAACTGTTGTGTCTTGAAACTATTGTGTCTTTGAACTGGTGTGTTGTCATTTGTAAAAGCGATGATGTCGCTATAGTTTTCTTTTGTAATGGTTATGTCGTTATATCTGTAATTTCGTTAAAGCTGTTATTTTGTTGGAGATGTCATTTGGCTTTTGTTTTGTAAAAGATGTGTTATTGCTGTTTTGTTTGGTTAGAAATGTTTTTGTAGCTGTTGTTTTATTAGAGATGTCGTTTGGCATTTGTTTTGTAAAAGATGGTGTTATAGCTGGGTTTTTTTGGTTAGAAATGTCATTGAAGCTGTTGTTTTATTAGAGATGTCGTTATGGCAGTTGTGTTGGTAGAGATGTCGTTGTGACGGCTGCTGCATTACAGACGCCATTTCGTCGGTGGTCACTAGGCACACGAAGTACATTATCTGATTGGCATCCTGCTATCACCAATGGCTGACAAGCGAGTGTCCCTGTGTTCTGTATATGGGTATTCCGATGAGACCCTGGCCACGTGACTGAGGATTAGGTCATGTCCAACAAACGTCATGTGTGAGGTAATTTCGAGAGCAGTGTCCAAACTCACGGACATTTTGGGGAAATCCAGAAGGAACTCTACATTTGACTAGATGATGATACGTGCACGGATAGCTGTTGTCGATGTCCGGTTGGCATCAAACATACTTCACTTGGTAAATGAGCAAGTGACTTTGGTACAACCGTAACGTTCCCGCTGAAATCGTCCGGATAAACCAGTGTCCTTATCAACGATCCATCCCGTGAAGATACGAGTTAGAATAGGTCTTCAGCAATCCATGCTTGCCGTAAAAGGTGACTGTGCTTGTCGTAAGAGGCGAGTAACGGGATCGGGAGGTCAGGCACGCTGACTTTGTTGATGCATGTCATCGTATCCCAATTGCGAGGATCGATGCTCATGATGTCAATCACTTGATTGTCTGGTCCAGACTCAATTATTTACAGACCACCGTCATATAGGTGGAATATTGCCGAGTGTAGCGTTAACCAACCAACAAACAAACAAACACATATTAACGAATCACTGGTACGTAGTAATGTCCATTTTACTTGGGGGCACGGGTGGCCCATTCGTCTAAGGCGTCGCGATTCGCTGTGCAGAGTTGCGTCCCTTGGGCACGCCAGAAACCTATGATTGTGGGTTCGAATCCCGGTTCGCTCCAATTATGTTTCTAGGTTTGTCAGCACCATACCCGTGCTCATGGGTTTCACCGAAGTGGTAAACGCCTGAGACCTGCATCACACTTTGGGCTTTCCTCCCACATTAAGCTGACGAGCCGTGATATAATTGGAATACTGTTAAAAGCGGCGTTAACCCCAACTCACTCACTCCATTTTACTTACATGTACATAACAATAATAGTCCATTGAGCGAGGTGTCCGGACTAAGGTCATTTACGTCACCAGTTTCGTGAGGACAAAAAGCACGGGTATTGTGTCGACCACCGACGATCATAATCGGGAAGATTCTAGGATTCGAACCCACGATCACTATGCCTGGTAGCTCAGAGACGAGGCGCTGCAATGCGTGTTTTCTTAGACTACATGTCCACTTGTCCAAAAGCGGTACAGTGTATGTGAATCCCCTTTTCTGGTGTCTCCTGCCGGGATATTGAGGGCATATTCATTAAAACGGTGACAGTCATAAAGTCTACATGTATTTATTATACATAACATTTTACAGTCACGATATGGATGAAATACGGCCGATGTGACTTTGAATTTGAACTCAATCACTCACCCACTCATTCACTCACTCAATTTAAAGACTCTGACATTGTCACGCATCGTTTAAAGTGGACGTAACCTGTGCTAGAATTTCACATTCATTGATGTACATGGATGTCGATCGTGTTCGTTACACAATGTTATAATGCTGACGTTATACATCTTCCCGAGGCAAGAGAGTTAACTGACTATAAAAGTCCAGTTTCCACCCATGCCGAACTAGGCTGGTATTATGGAGTTACATTTTGGCTGGACTAACGAGTCTATGCATAGTCCAATCAAAATCGCGCACCGAAATTGAAATCCGGTTCGTAAACTGTCGTGCAGATTTCGGTCGATTGCAGGATTTGCAAAGCATGTGCACCACCAACTCGTTGTCAGCAGATATTTTCCAAATCTTCTCATGTTTTTAATCAAGGTGCTCAAGTGATTTGATGCATTTCGCGATACAAGACTCGTTTTATCACAATATAGATATTGATTATAGATCAGATCGTCCTGACCGGGCGCTACCATTTTGTGTGAAGCAAACGCAAGTGATACGAGAGGTGGAATCTGATTGGTCCTTAACAGAGGCTTAGAAGGGACACAATTGGTAATAGCCACTGGTGGCGCTACGATCGAGCTCAGTTAAGAATTCCAGCCAAGTTCGGCAAGGGTGGAAACAGGACTTTTAAAGTCAGTTAACTCTCTTCCCTCGGGAAGATGACGATATAATGCTGTCGACGTGTTACAGGGCGGTCGGGTAGCCTAGTGGTTAAAAATGTTCGCTCGTCACGCCGAAGACCCGGGTTTGATTCCCCACATGGGTACAATGTGTGAAGCTCAATTCTGGTGTCCCTCGATTTGATATTGCTGGAATATTGTTAAAAGCGGCGTAAAAACCATACTCACTCAACGTATTACATGCTATAGCTAACATGAATAATTCATGATTCACATGTACAGACATTAAGACATGTATACATACCACGAACCATGAAAAAAGAAATCCCCAACAGATGTGGATTATCTATACAGCGGAACCCCGGTTATCAGGACATCGTCTAATGAGAGAAACGAGAGCGTCCTAGTTCATGCATGTCATACATATGTTTAATGTCAAATGTCATTTCGTAATTGCGCGTTACTGACTAAGTATTTATTTTGTTTCATATTAACGTTTTAAACAATAAAAAACTGTGGGCAGATGAATCTATATCTAGCATGGCTACCTTGTCCCGTTCCAGGTTCCACTGAATTTAGGAGTGAGTGAGTGAGTGAGAATGGTTTTACGCCGCCTTTAGCAATATTCAAGCAATATCACGGCGGGGGACACCAGAAATGGGCTTCCCACATTGTACCCATGTCGGGAATCGAACCCGGGTCTTCGGCGTGACGACCGAACGCTTTAACCACTAGGCTACCCGACCGCCCCCGGAATTTCGGAGCTCTCCAATTTTGAAGTGTGTACACACTTATGTGACTCGGTCAAATGAAAGATTTACCGACACGGGCAACTATGTTACAATGAAAAGCCAATCGCACGCTATGCAAATCCGTATTCGATGTTTACATCACGACGCACAATTATTTTCAACTGAACACAACTATTTCCTGTTACAGCGTTTAAGGAGTGGCGAAGTCTTAAAACTGCTGTGTAATATCCAAAACACAACACAAAACGCTGGCAGGAATGTTCCGAACGAACGTTTTTGATTAGGTAAGGTGGGGTCTAACGTATCGTTTAAGATTATTGCACTTATATAGCGACCTGCATGCACGTGTGCGTACGTGGGTGTTCAAAATACACCTAATCGTGTGCGTGTGTCCCACTCAGACACAGTAGACACAATATACTGACAAGGAGCCGACAAGTACTTGTTTTAGCCCCTAAATGCCAAGCGCCAGGTAGTGTACAAACAAATACCATCTTTTAACATTACGCGGCCGGGGATCGGTCTCCCAACCTGTTGCTCTCCAGGCAGACGCCCTACCACTAGACCACGGAGGCGGTCCGCGAGGTTTCGATTTGAGGTAACATTTAAAGAATGCGACTTGGAATGACATGGTCTAAATGTTTCACATAATCAAAGAAATAAATCTTTCATTTCGGAAATGCAATTTATTACTCAATATCATAAGCAAATATTTCATTTTTTATTGTTCACATACTGTTTAACATTTTTGATAGCAAAATAATTTCAATTTGGTATTCCTAACCGACATCATTGTTTATGAATGTCCTACGAAACGATTGTATTTGGAAGTATTAGGTTATTGTGAGGATCAGTAAATTTAATCCCTTTTGGGCATCACATTTCATGACTGCCATAGACGTTGAGCTTAATATTTAGTACTTTACCATAGGAATATATCCTACTTGATGGTCTTTTGTAATTTGTTATTTATGGCGTGTTATCATTAGCATATTGTCGTAGGTAAATCTGGGGTCGACTTGCTAATTTTCTTTTCTTGTTTACAATGTTTATATCACATAACCATTTCCATAATCACAAAAAATCTCTGGTAAAAGCCGAGTCCGTTGTATGGTTTCAGCTTTACCATGAGCATGTGTTTGTCAATCACTATCAGTGAGTGAGTGAGTTGCCTTGAACTGCGATTATAACAATATTCTAGTTATATCACGGCATGTCAGCTTGATGTGGGAGGAAAGCCCGAAGTAATGCTTTCTGAGACGTGTATCCACTTCGGTAAAACCCATGAGCACGTGTATGGTGATGAGAATCCTGGACACATAATCGGGGCGAACTGCGTGGTTCGTTGCTCATTATATCAATCACTGGATTGTCTGGTCCGACTTGATTATGTACAACCCGTCGTCATGTAGCTGGAATATTCCTGAGTGCGGGGTTAAACAACGAAGAAAATAATATTTGCTAGTCTATAACAGGATAGTCTTTATTTACCAATCGTAAACACGCTGACATCCAGGTGTAGCGAGGCAGGAATAGCTAAGCACGCTCACGTTTCCATTTGTTCCGAGGCGTTCACGTTGCAGCAAACGTTACTATCGACACACTTGACACCACGTTAACACAATGTGTTACGCATACCGTTTCCGCCACTAGACACGAATCCACATGTAAATCACCCTGTGAAGATCCCGGTTAGAATTAGCCTACAGCAACCCATGTTTGCAGTAAGAGGTGGTTAACGGGATCGGGTGGGCAATCCCGCCGATTAACTGATGTATGTTATCGTATCCCGATTGCGTAGATCGAAGCTCATGGCATCAATGACTGTCTGGCCTGGACACAAATATTTAAAGAATGCTGTCACACAGCTGGAATGTGCGTCGTTAAACAACAAACAAACCTGTTAATCATGTTTATTTTACTTTATAACCACGAGGTGAGGTGAAATGGGGTTTAACGTCGCGTCCAAGATTATTGCACTTATATAGCGACGTGCATGCACGTGTATATGTGTGTGTGTGGCTGCTTGTACTAGTCCGGACTGATGCCGATTTATAGTGCTGGCTCACTGAGATACCATGCCGCAGTTTAACATGAATACCCAACTCAGACACAGTAAACTGACTCCGAGCCGACCAGTCCTTGTTTTAGCCCCTTAATGCCGAGCGCCAGACAGGGTAACAACAAGTACCATCTTTAAACGTCTTTTGGTATGACGCGGCTGGGGATCGAACCCCGCACCTTCCGCTCTCCGGGCGGACGCTCTACCATTAGACCACGGAGGCGGTCTTTATAACCACGGATTAGAGACAGTGGAATTTACTATCGGCTTGAGCATCTCATGTGCAGATATCAATCGTTTTTCGACCTCGTTCTTGCACTTCTTTTAAGTAGTATGATATTAATCCTGTCGTCATCGTCACACAGAAAGTGTCCGGATTAACCAGGTTGCATTGTGTCCGGATTAACGAGGTTGCACATAACATTCCAATCTCAAGCAAATAGTTATATAACGTACACGCTAGAAACACGAAACTCCCATGAAAACAGGGGTCTATAATAATTTTCGCTTTTAGCATGGAAAAGAAAGTTTATTCTCCTGAAATAGTCCATGTCCCATCTCAACTCTAACTTGGTGATTAACGCCGGTATTCCCCTACAGAGCGTTACACAAGTAATATCCAGTTGTCTTCAGCGCTGTTGTGGTTAGCCCGTGACGTCACAGTACGGGAACAGAACATGATTCAAGAACGTGTATGATCTGTTTCGGAAGACACGACACGTAGAAACCGAAAATCATTGTGGTCAGGTGGAGAATATCCCTTACACTAATCGTGACTAGTAAACTGGTTTTCCTCTTGTGATCCGCTGTCGTAGGAACAGCCCTTGTACTTTGGCTTCGCAGCAGCCACGCCGTCTTTGGTGTGATTCAGGCAGTAACAGGGGCCATGTTAAACTGGCTTTCCTTTGTGATGCGCAGTCATACCACATCGATATGTGTCACAAGTGGTAAGTGTGATTAAGGTCAAAATCAACTTACGGGAATCGTGTCGTGTTAAACATTTTGTTTGATGCGCTGTCACACCGCATCGATACTGTAGTGCAGTCCGGATAGACGACTGACGCAGCTGCGGTTAGCGCACCTCAGCTCAAATGTATTCTCGAAAAGCTACTCATGGTGAAACATGAGAAAAGCTGGAAACTCCATGAGAATATACAAATAAAGTAATGCACATACACAAAGGGAAGTCACATGTCGTTCAATGATCATTCACAGATACGTTATTATTTATGATAATGCACCCACGTGATTACTTACAACATATAACGGGAACGATTTGTGAAGTCCTTTTCTGGTGTCCCCCGCCGTGATATTGCGGGAATATTGCTAAAAGTGGCGCAAAACCACACTCACTCGATCATTCACTACAACATATAACTATAGCAATATCGAATCATACGAAAATCTATATAGTGTACTTGAGAACCTCTGGCTCGTATACCATAATGATATGCGTTAGTATAAATAAATTAAAGTCACATTTTAGTTCAAATTTCAAATATTATTTCAATTTTTTTGGCAAAGACTGAGAGGATTTTTTGCGAGCTTCTCTAGATCTGAAGCGTATCCCTCATCCTCATCGTGCAAGGGGGGCACGGGTGGCCCAGTCGTCTAAGGCGCCGCGATTCGCTGTGCAGAGTTGCGTCCCCTGGACACGCCAGAAACCTATGATTGTGGGTTCGAATCCCGGTTCGCCCCAATTATGTTTCTAGGTTTGTCAGCACCATACCCGTGCTCGTGGGTTTCACCGAAGTGGTAAACGTCTAAGACCTGCATCACTTCGGGCTTTCCTCCCACATTAAGCTGACACGCCGTGATATAACTGGAATAATGTTAAAAGCGGCGTTAAACCAATCTCACTCACTCACACTCACTCATCGTGCAATATCAGTGTTTCTGCATCAGTGCTTGGGACCACGGATCGTCCTGTGTGCCTATATGCAGGACTTACAGTACAATCTACGTTTCGAATGGCTGCAGACCATAAAGTAGTTTTGAATTATACAGAGGACCTCACTGACCACTTAACTCCAAACGCTCGTAGTTTATGTCATCGAAAGTGGATTTAGAATAAGGATTCCAAATCGATAACAAGACCGGAGATGTTGAAGTGCGCGGTTAATTCTAAATTTTAATATTTCTAAAAGGACGATACGTAGACACCATATATGTGTATGGTATGTGTATACACTCTTAAAAAAAAGAAACGCATAGGTAGTATGTAGTTCATTGAACCTGACTACACAAAAAATCCGGTATTTTAATTGGATATATATGTTATTGGAAAATGTTGGTGGCCTGATATTCGACAAACGGTTCGTTAAAACGCAGCCATTGTCGATTTGCAATGTCTTAAACGGCATTGTTTCACACTTATTCAGAAATGTCATTGAGGAAAACAGTAAAGCAAAATGCACGTGCAAGTTATGGCATTCGTAACTCGTGGTAGTGGCTATAAAAAGACAAGCATAAGCCAAAGATTTGTCATTCAATTGTCAGCATATCCTACACCGCGAGATCAGAATGGCGCACGCAGAATTCCGCGGGACAGAATTCGTACATTTATCCAGTCAGTGCCGAGGAGATGCAGAGCCGTGATGACTGCACACACGATACTGAGTTCAGCGCAACCTTGTGGCCTTTTGTGACATGACAATGAACAGCTTTCAATGCCTTTGCACAACGACAACATGTGACTATCGAGCATCAAACTTTCATATTTGTATCTATAAAATAAAATTAAATATATCGACTTTATTAGGTACAATAAATTTACTAAAAATCTACCTGTGCGTTTCTTTTTTTGAAGAGTGTATACATAAGGAGGAGCGGATGGAGGGATAAGGTCACCGCAGCTGAAGACCGGCCACGCCGTCCTTGGTGTGATTCAGGCTCCGTCGACTCTTGACGCCAAACGGAGGAAGGTGGGAGGATGCCGCCCGGAGGAGTAGGGAGGAAGCGGCAGCACTCTTACACATCAACTACCTCACAAGCTGTCCGTATTAACACTGAACAAACCCCCCAACTACCACGCATAGCGAGGTGGGGTGAGTGAGTAGATTGATTTAGAGTCCGAGCTGAAACTGAAAAAAACACACAAAATACTATGCTTAGCGAGGTGGGGTGAGTGAGTGGATTTGGTTAGAGTCCGTATTAACACTGAAAAACACACACACACACACACACACAACATACTATGTTTAGAGAGGTGGGGTGAGTGAGTGGATTTATTTTGAGTCCGTATTGACACTGAAAAAAAACTTACACAAAATACTATCCTTACCGAGGTGGGGTGACTGGATTTGGTTAGAGTCCGTATCTACACCACACACACACACACACACACACACACACACACACACACACACACACACACACACACACACACACACACACACACACACACACACACACACACACAATACTATGTTTAGAGAGGTAGGGTGAGTGAGTAGATTTATTTTGAGTCCGAATTAACACTAAAAGAACCCACATAAAATACTATGCTTAGCGAGACGGGGTGAGTGAGTGGTTTTGGTTAGAGTCCGTATTAACACTGAACAAACACACAAACTAACACACTTCGCGAGATGGAGTGAGTGAGTGAGTGGAGTCCGTATCTACAGTGTCACACAGCTGGCTGTAAACATGTTGGTAAACATGACCAGGTGAACAGGTAGTCAAAGGTGAAGGTCATATTCTCCCTCGGGTAAAGGACGACAGCAGGTCACAGATGAATGTTGATCTTTCCGTGTAGATTCGCCATATCTACAGTTTAAGATTACTTTTGTGAAAACTGACAACAAGGTAGTGTTTTGGATAGTTTGATAATGACCTAACGTGAATTTAGAAACGGACGATAGTGAAAAAGTTTCTGTGTTCATATTTGCTTCATGCAATGGTCATCTAACGCGCCACAACTCACTGTCCAGGGCTGGGTCTCTTAGGTGCTAGAACTCTGTCAAACTGTATGGCAAGGTTCACTCTGATATTCTGTATGTCAGCCTGAGAACCCTGTAAGCTTAAGGTTAACGAACCTTAACAAGAGTCATCCGAAGATGACATATCCCCCCTACGTGGCATGTCGGTAAACTGTGTGTACCTTCAAATGTATTTAGATTGGCAAGGAAATCTTTTTCCTTGATGCCAAAACCCAAAATATAATGAAGTTTATTAAATATTGGTTCATGTAGCTCACTTTCTGTTGATCTCATGAAATTGTAATAACAATAACTTCGCAGATTCGCATATGAATAGCTCTGTAGTAGCCTAATGACCCAAAGGCATAAAGAGAATGTACTAGGGATTGACAAAAAAACAAACCTATGTCAGAGGCTACAAATTAAAAAGATTAAAATCTATAAATTACAAACTGCACTACTAGAGAACATGATTGATATTTGCATAAAGTTTGGTGAATCTCTGTCGCATGGTTTGGAAGATATGCTCCAGACGAGGACATTACCCTAAGTTCATCAATTTTCAATTTAAATTGAAAAAAAAAGAAGAAAAAATCTGTTAATAGCAAAGGCACCACTACATAACCTGCTTGATAGGTGTAAAAACTTTTGAGAAGCTAAGTTGTATGGTTCGGGAGATATGGTCTGGACAAGAGCAGTACCCTCAAATTTCCTAAGTTCATCATATTTCCATGGAAACGACAAAAATAAAAAATTCTAAAAATCTCTAAATAGCAAAAGGCACTACTACTGAGCCTGATTGGTAAGCGTACCAAGTTTTGTGAAGCTAGATTGTACGGTTTAGGAAATATGCTCAAGACAAACAATGATTACAGACGGACAGACAGACAGACGGACGGACAGACGGACATACTGATGGCTATATACCCCTGTCATTATATGTCGGGGGGATAAAAAATATTGAGTTTCATTGGGTTTACTATACACCCGGGTTAGAATTGCTCCCTAGCAACCTATGCTGTTCGTAAGAGGCGAACCCGTGAAGATCCGGGTTAGAAAAGGTCTTCAGCAACCCATGCTTGCCGAAAAAGGCGACTATACTTGTGGTAAGAGGCGAGTAACGGGATCGGGTGGTCAGGCTTGCTGACTTGGTTGATGCATGCCATTGTGCGTATCTCGATTGCGTGGATCGATGCTCATGATGTCAATCACTGGATTGTCTGGTCCAGATTCGATTATTTACAGACTGCCGTCATGTAGCTGGAATAGTGCTGAGTGCGGAATTAAACAACAAACAAACAAACAAACAAACGTAAGAGGCGACCTAGTGGATCGGATGGTCCGACTCGGTAACTTGGTTCACCGACGGCGTGAATCGTTTCTCACAACACCAGTCACCGTCATATAGCTGGAATATTGAGAGAATGTCGAGAAACAACAAACGCAAGCACTTTGAATGTACTATACATGCTGGGCATAAACGAAATATGCACCCATGTTTGATGGTGGCTAAAAATAAAACAAACAAGAAATGAGTATCATAAATTTGTTTTGGACCTTAAGAGTTTGCAGCGTTTCGGTGATCGTTTTCAGCCTAGTAGCGTTTTTAATAACTTTTGTAATTGTTTTGGTTGAATCCAATTTTGAGGTGTATACTTTCTTTTGTCTCGCAGTGTACATTCTTCTGAAGTGATTATACGACTGTTTCAGCTGAAGTGAGTGAGTGAGTGAGTGAGTGAGTATGGTTTTACGCCGCTTTTAGCAATATTCCAGCAATATCACGGCGGGGGACACCAGAAATGGGCTTCACACGTTTTTATCCATGTCGGGAATCGAACCCGGGTCTTCAGTGTGACGAGCGAACGCTTTAACCACTAGGCTACCCGACTCCCCCCCCCCCCCCCCCCCCCCCCTTTCAGCTGAAGCTTCTCGGGGATAATCCTAAAATGATCAGGTCACGTTTGTTATCTGAACAAGCCAGTTGGATGAGTGTTAGGTATTTCAAATGTAATCCCTATATCTCGAGGATAATTAGAGATCATTATACGGCAGTTGTCATAACAACCCGAGACCCGCATATCAGCCCGAGGGCCGAAGGGGTGTGATATAAAAAATGCCATATAATAAACATTTTATCATAAACCATAACATAATATGTAATAATTATCATTTACCTATCATTGATATGTGGCGTTTTGCATGTACGACAGAGACAACATAGAGACGGTAATATTACAGGGCTATTATAACTAGACCCGTATTACACCCCTGCCAGGCTGATATGGCTTGTCAATGCATTTTGAATAGACTGTAGATATCAGCCTGGTAAGACATTAGAGTTACGTCCCTTAAAATGTCGTCTTCTCGGCTAGCTTTTCCGGAACAATGTCTTCCAAAGAAAGTGAACATGCTTTTACGGACATGCACGGAATTAAGAGATGGTTAATGAATGGATTCATTTTACAATTTGATGTTATGATATATGAAAAAATAGTTGTTATATGGCAGCTTTCATATCATACCCCATATCAACCCTCGACCCCCATATCAACCCTCGACCCTCATATCAAACTTCGACCCCCATATCAACCCTCGACCCCCATATCAGACCTCTGGCCTTCGACCCTCGAGTTGATTGGGGGTATGATATGAAAACAGCCATATAATAACCTCTAAACATACTCACCGACAAAAGAAACGCGAATATCATACATGTTGGTTAATATATGAAGAATTACTCATAGTCAAGAGACATTAGATTGGTTCGACGCACAAACGAACATATTGGTATGTTGTGTGAAATGACGCTCTTGAACGCATCACATATGACGTCATACATCCATGACTGGAGATGCACCATTTGTCTCGTGCATGATTAGCATGTGAAGTGTGGAAATAAAGACACTTTGGTAACACTTGACTGGTTGTTAGTTTTGTCATTAAAATCTTTTTAACGTACATACTTATATACATACTCTATATGTTTCTATGGTTTGTGTTTTTTTTTTGTCAATGCGTATCCACTGTACCTGTTCTCTCTGCGAGCGCACTTCTCTACGTCTGTCCTTTTCACTAATTTAACACACGCAGCAATGTTGGGATCCACATCTATATTCCATTAACGTTTCTGACTCTCAATTTGATCAAATATATGTTTGGTTATAAATGATTAAAATAGGTCCTGTTGACAACAGAAAGAGAACATCGATAATAAAATATGTGATAGTAATAATTATCGTACCATCTGCCGCAATGGAAGCAATTAATTGTTTGATTGTTTTTTTTGTGTATCATGCTACAGTACTGGTGGTTGTAATATACTGTTGGTGTGAACTCTTTGTGTTAACATGTTGGCAACGTTTACATTAACGTGTGTAATTTATAAAAATACATTTGAAATGTGAAGTTGATAATAACACTCTGACAATGAAAAATTCAACCTGTCTCTTCTAAGAATCAACCGCCTCCGTGGTCTAGTGGTAGAGCGTCCGCCCGGAGAGCGGACGGTCCGGGGTTCGATCCCCGGCCGCGTCATACCAAAAGACATTAAAAGATGGTACTTGTTGTTACCCTGTCTAGCGCTCGGCATTAAGGGGCTAAAACAAGGACTGGTCGGCTCGGAGTCAGTATACTGTGTCTGAGTTGGGTATTCATGTTAAACTGCGGTATGGTATCTCAGTGGGCTAGCACTATAAATCGGTATCAGTCCGGACTAGTACAAGCAGCCACACACACACAAACACACACACGTGCATGCACGTCGCTTTATAAGTGCAATAATCTTGGACGCGACGTTAAACCTAATTTCACCTCACCTCACCTCTTCCAAGAATCCAGACCCATCAATGGGAGACGGGGATGTCCAAGTTGGGTTAGGTTCACGAGGAAGGGGCCACGGATGTCCCAGCTGTATTCATGTTCGCAGTAGTTCGCAGTTCACAGTTGCCCGGATGCGCTGAACGTTTGCGCGATCTCATAATTACATATTCATGGGTTTCACCAAAGTCGTAACCGTCTGAGGGCGATCTTACTATTGGCTTCTTTCTCGTAATAAACTGATATACCGTGATATTACTTAACAAAATGATCAACCCAGCTTAAACCCAAGAAATAAAATAGTCACACCAGCAGGTTCACAACATACAGCAAAATGAACACTGAAAAAAAAAATCAACAAAGAACAAGTGTTCCGACCAAATCTTAAAAGTGTTTTTTTTTCAATAACTTTCAATTTGTTAACAGATCCTTGGTGAATAAAGCATTGCTCTGCTCTCTGCGTAGAGTGACAGAGGGCGATATGGAGAGAGAGAGAGAGAGAGAGAGAGAGAGAGAGAGAGAGAGAGAGAGAGAGAGAGAGAGAGAAAGAGAGAGAGAAAGAGAGAGAGTTTAATGTCTGGGACTCTCCAGGCTTCGGTGCGGTGATTATACCACTGCCCCAAGCTAATTTGCATATCATGTGACCGGAATTTCCTCGTGTTCATAAACAAACGCGCTAATACTGAATTCAGTGTAGTCCCAACAGATCGAAATATTGCAGATTGTTATGCATTATTATAAATATATGCTACTACGACCACGATAGTGAGAGCCATGACAGTGTAGTACACATCAAAGTGAGGGTACGGCTAATTATCCAAATGGGTCCAATACCTGAACGGACAACGGTGTAAACAATGAATCAATACGTAATACATATAGTCTTTAAGGTTTGATGATATTTCCTCAATGAAAGCATGCACAAACTGATCTGAGTGCTCCGACGATGCAACTCCCACACTTTAACATAGACGGTAGTCGTAGAAAAAAGATAGCTATGAAAATATTTGGCGACACCCCCACCCACCCCCCAACACTCTTTCGCAGTGTCATTTTTTCAGGATTCCCACAAATCAGGCCGCTAGGTTGTCCCCAAGGGACATGTACATTTAAGACTGACTATATGAAGCGCACATAAAATATACGATATGTTTTACGAGCTTGAGATGAGCAAAAAGGCAGAAATATGTAAGAATTATTTTCCGTTCAAAACATCTATATACAGTGATTACAGATGAAAATATCGCTATCTTAACTATGTCATAATCGAAACCATTTTTCATTTTCTAATTCGCCATACTTTTTATCCCACCCACTTAACCTCTGACCTCTGACCTTTAGCCGGTAGCCCAGGAAGCTTTCGTAACGGGTCCAAAGGGCGTCAAATGTCAGCTGTTTATGACCGCGACTTTGGAAGATAACCGGTGCATCTACACCCGACCCTCTCAACACAGGTGAGTCTTACTAATTCACTCTCATTTCTAATTCGGATTCACCGAATCTCCACAAAATATAAATTAATTTCTTTGTCGATCGAAGCCTGCGGAAGCCATCTGCAGATTGCGTCGGTTTGGGTTTAAATACCACGCCAGTGGACATTACATCAATGTCTTGATAAATAGTAAACTGTTGTGGTCAGAATTATTTGTATAAACCCTTTATAGAATTTCACCCATTCATGCACAAAGGAAAGTAATAATTATATCGGCAAAAATCCGCGATGTAAACACAATCAATGAAAGGGGGGTAACTCTGTCTGGAGTACTGATAGGCGGTTATTTGTCAGAAAACTGCGATCTCGTTTCTATGGGTTCAAACCTGGACGAAATTATTTGGGTAAAAAAATAAAAATAGTAAATTGCTTTGTTATATAAAATCGCTTCACATTACAGTATCAGAAATTCCAAGCCAAGAGCAATATACAGAGAGATATTGGCCAGGATTTTTCGGGACAAAGACTTTTCATGTACTTTTCAGTGTATGAAACTATAAAGTCTATGAAATAATGGACACATAATTGCATTATGAACTTTGATGAGAAAACAAATTTAATTTTTTATTTGATCTATCTGCTAACAGTGTTTCTGTTATTACAATCGTAAATGACATAATTGAAGAAACTGCTCTGCGTACATGTTTGTGTCAATGACACTCTTCCATACCCTGGGAGGTAAGCATGCATAAATTGACACAATTTTTATTGTTTTGTGGCGCGATATAATACAGAACATTTTTTCAACATATTTCTGTGTTTTGGTCACCAAATTGGTTTTAATCACCAATTTTAAAACAAATGAGTTATGATCATGATGATAATGTACTATTTATTTGTGATGGTATTTTAAAATTTGAAGCTTTGAGAGGGTATTATAATTTTAAGGTTATTATCAGCAAATGCTGCACTCGATATTTACATACCCCTTTGTTTGAAGGAGACTATTAAGTTAGATAGAAACTGAATGATATTCATCATGGGAAGTAGTAATGAAGAACTCCATTCACTTAAAACTCAGTAAATGTTCGCGACCATTGTATAATTATATTACAACCGATAACAGATAAACACGCTCCCAGCAGTATGTGACATATGGCAAGTTAAAGGAATTGTACATCTTAAAAATATTTTTGAAATAAAGATATTGTACGAAAGATGTAAGTTTATTAGAATATAAATTAAGAAATTTCCACTTCTTAATACACACTAGAAAAGAATTGAAATTGATGAAATTGGTGAATAATGAAATGGGTTCTTTCTGTAAAGTTGACAGCGAAAGTCGCTCTCAAGGCTATCTCCACTGTGATGTCTTGAAACCTTTCTTTATATCTGCTTTAGTCAAGACAGACAAGATTTATTCAGTAACTAGGCCTCCAGCCCATAATACAATGATATATATACATGTTATATATCCTGCATGCATGTAGGTATGCTATGTATGTAGCCATGATTATGACACAAGTCATGTTTATAAATAAATAAAGTCAAATACTTATGCTTAAACAACCAAAGGTTCTTCTCTTATACTTCTAACTTTCAGCACAAACTTTCCAATAGATTATTATAATATTTCTATCTATTGATGACATCAATGATAAGAATGTTAAATAATTTGAGTGTTAAATATTGTGCAAGGTATTGCTTTCTGACAGTTTGATATCTTGGGCTATAATGAGAACATGATATTCATCTTCAATGAAGGATTTATCAAGAGAATTGCAGAAGATACAGAGGAATATTGAGATGTCAACCTGTTTCAACTGTATTTTTAAAATTATTGCATCTGAAATTTGTAAATAGTTTTCTTAAGTTGATCGGTATGTCATAATAAAGATAGAGTTCAGGGTTAATAAGGATTTATAATCTTTGTAATGTTTACATTTTGGTGATAGTGGAATGCCAGTTTTGAGTAAGACAGTCTCTTAATCTATGTTTGAATTTAAAAATGAAAATATTTGAGCACCAATGTTGTGTGTTATGCAAACAATACCAAACCGTACTCAAATACATGTTAATCTTCCACAATCATTCAAAGATTTTAACATGACATATGACAAATGTGGAAGTCCTTCTGTATCTAAATGAACAACCCTGCACCAATTTTTATTCCTCTACACAAGTAAATGTACTGCAAAAGTTATCTGCCACATTTTCCTGAAGCCAAACTGTTATTTGTGTATTTGCTGAGACTAAGAATATCTTCCTTATCAATATTATCAACTGTGCCGTCAGAACTGTTATATTTGTTATACATCACAGTATAATGTAATATTCACAGAATGTTTTATTAGCATAATGGATAAATTAATATTTCTAGCATGAAGGGTAATACCCTCTCATTTAACACTTTTCTTAAGATGATTAAAGATACTTACTATATTGAGAATTTTATTGCAAACAAAAACAATAATACAAACGCTTTTGAGTGGAAGCTACCTGTCACCTTATCTACTTGCCTGTCAAATGAAGCTCCAATGTATGTAATATCAAAGAAAACATTTGCCTTTTAACAGCAATACCAAACTGTGTGTGCTTCTATGTTGCCCAGACCCTCCGTGGTCTAGTGGGAGAGCGGAAGGTCCGGGTTTTGATCCCCGGTCGCGTCATACCAAAAGACGTTAAAAGATGGTACTTGGTGTTACCCTGCCTGGCGCCCGGCATTAAGGGCTAAAACAAGGACTGATCGGCTCGGAGTCAACTGTGTACTGTGTCTGAGTGGGGTATTCATGTTAAACTGCGGCATGGTATCCCAGTGAGCTAGCACTATAAATCGTCATCAGTCCGGACTAAACAAAAGTACAAGCAGCCACACACATACGTGCATGTACGTCGCTATATAAGTGCAATGATCTTGGCAGCGACGTTAAACCCAATTTCACCTCACTATGTTGCCCATGGGCCTGTGATCTTGTGGGAAAAAGTCTATTTTGAAAAAAAACCCAGTGGATATTATGTAGAAAAAAAGGAAAATGAAAATTGGTAAGAGCCCGCAAGCCGCAGTCGTGTGTTATGTATCCAGAGGGCAGGTAGAACGCTGGGATTTTGGGGGAGTTTTCTTACGTTTTTAATCACTAATCAGGAATGTAATTGTATATGTTTCAGGTTAATAATATATTGCTGTTTTCTACACACGTTTTGTCAGTACATAATTTTTTACAAAAAACGAGAATACATTTTTCATTAGCTTGTTTTGTTAGTTAAATCACGAAACACAGCATTTGTTGGCGTGGGGCTGGGGGTAGGGATCCGTGCAGTAATGATCCCCCATACAGCGCAGACCGTCGAATGGTTGGTTACCATGTGTCCCCCATTTGAGTGTGTGTTGTCGGTGCTCCTTATCGTAGTGTTCATGCTATCAACCACTAGTTTCTCTTGTTATCTCTTGTTTATTTACAAGCCCCCATGTTAGCATATTGCTGTGTCGTAAAATAACATTCACTCAGCGACATAACGACAGCCACTACAATTGCCAATACAACAGTGAAGCCATGTTAAGCCCTGTTTCAAGTTCATCCAGTCCCTTGGGCACGCCAGAAACCTATGATTGTGGAGTTCGAATCCCGTTTCGCCCCGATTATGTTTCTAGGTTTGTCAGCACCATACCCGTGCTCGTGGGTTTCACCAAAGTGGTAAACGTCTGAGACCTGCATCACTTTGGGCTTTCCTCCCACATTAAGCTGATACGCCGCGATATAACTGGAATACTGTTAAAAGCGGCGTTAAACACAACTCACTCACTCACTCAATCAAGTTCATCCTGGTGCACGGGATATTGTGTGTCGTAACTTGAGAGAAGTACATCGTTTGGCAAATGAAACATGCTTATAAATTATGTATGTCTCAAAACAAAAAGTACATTATGTAAATAGACAACCGGAAAGAACACTGATTACTAGCTTGCAAAAAACCTGCCTTGCACGGTTGTCACGTTCAACGTCACAAAAAACATGCTTTGGCTATATTTCGAAATTTACTTGACACAGACCACGTGATAGGTTTGTTTGTTTGTTTGTTTGTTGTTTAACGCCGCACGTAGCAATATTCCAGCTATATGGCAGCTGTCTGTAAAATAATCGACTCTTGACCAGACAATCCTGTGATTGACATCATGAGCATCGATCAACGCAATTGGGATCGATAACATGTATCAACCAAGTCAGCGAGCTTGACCACCCGATCCCGTTAGTCGCCTCTTACGACAAGCATAGTCGCCTTTTACGGCAAGCATGGGTTGCTGAAGACCTATTTTACCCCGGAATCTTCACGGGTCCCACGTGATAGGTAAACAAGCGGGAAATCTGAGTTTGGGCTATTTTGAACAGTTTATATCACGGTCTGCGCGTACCTGCTCATAATGTGAAGATAGCTCAATGTGTTGTTTGTTTGTTTGTTGTTAAACTCCGCACTCAGCAATATTCCAGCTCATGTTGGCAGTCTTTAAATAATCGAGTCTGTACCAGACAATTCCATGATTGACCTTATGAGCATCGATCCACGCATTTGGGATACGATGACATGTATCAACCAAACCAGCGACCCTGATAACCCGATCCCGTTAGTCGCCTCTTATGGCAAGCATGGGTTGCCTATTTGACCCCAGTGAATAGTGGTCGAAGACCCAGTGAATAGCGGTCAAAGTGACGCAAGTCCTGGACTTTCTGTAAATGGAAGTCAGTTGATATAATTTGCTTTCCTTTTTTTTTACGCCGCAGTCAGGAAAAACCCAGCATTATCACGGTGGTCTGTAAAATATTCGTATCTGGGTAAGGCGATCACGTGACCTCACGCCGATAACAAACAATCAACTTCTTCACCGAGCCTGACCATCCGATCCCCTTTTCAGTCGGCTTTCGCGACAGACATTACATCCTGGTGGCAAACTCTGACCCGAAATGATTCAAGTTCTTAAACTCGTGAAAGCTGGTTAGGTAAAATGTCCCAGCAGATTCTTTCGATACTATGGTCTAATATCGAAACTTAGCTTCATCTACAGACAACGCATCTGGTTTGTGTTAAGAGGGTTGCATTGTATATAAGCAAGTGCAATTTTTAATCAAAAATGAGTTATGTTATTGTGATTTTGTAGGCAATTGCGTTTGTTTGCAGGCAATCGCGTCGCTTGGAGGATCAAAGCAATACGGGTCTCCACTGTGAAAAATGCTGTTCCCATCGGAGGTCTCGTACTTCGTTTCCGGAAGTGTCGTTGCCATCGTCAGCGTCCTTGTATGGTACTACCGCCGTAACAAGCACACCCTTCCCAAACTACATTATGTCGACTCAGATCTCCATCGACACATCTTAAAAAGCAAACCTGGATTTACCTCCCCTTACCGGCCGCCATTTTGGCTTCAGAACAACCATCTACATACGATTATAGCAACCTTCGTGCCAAAGACCAAAGTTATTTTCAAGCGGGAGTACATGGATCTAGATGACGGGGGTGTAGTTGCTTTGGACTGGGCACAGGACGGTTCAGAACGTCTTTCAGACAAAAGTACTATTCTCATTGTGTTGCCTGGTTTGACGGCGAGCGCGGATGATGTGGGCGAACTCTGCAACATGGCGTCAAAGCGAGGTTACCGAGTTGTGGTATTCAACAAACGTGGGCACGGGAATTCCGTATTGGCCACACCTAAACTGCAAGGGTTTGGTGATGCGAAGGATATGAGACGCTGTGTGGAGTATGTACGCGAGAAGAATCCCGCAGCAAAAATTGTGGCTATAGGCTCCAGTGCAGGGTCGGGCCTTCTTGCCTCCTATCTAGGTGAATATGGAGCTGACTGTATCCTGGCAACCGGTGTATGTATATGCCCCGGATACGACGCCCTGGAACTCTTTACAAAGCGCATGAATTTTATCTACGAATTTCTTCTTCTTAAGTCGTTGAAGAAAATCTTGAAGAAACATGCCAAGGTTTTATCGCCATTGCTGGATCTTGATGCGGCGTACAGATCAACACGTTTCATGGATTTCGATACCCATGTCTATTGCAAATTCTACGGGTATGAAGATATTATTGAGTACTGGAAATATAACAACCCAATGAGAAATGTCCTCAATTCATCAGCTCCCGTTATGTGCATAAATAGCATGGACGATCCCATTTGTGTAGCCAGGAATATACCATTTGACATGTTTCAAGAGAAGTCTGATTGGTTGCTGGTGACAACAAACAAGGGAGGCCACTGCGGTTTCCTGGAAGAATCCACACTGACGCCTTGGTCTGACCGAATAGCTCTCGATTACATTGACGCTGTGCTGGAGTTCCAAGGAGCTGAGATTGAACAATAGGTCAACTATTTGAACAATTACACATTTGACCTTTTTTAAATTTTAATTTCTCTTCTCTTCTTCATGATATATACAAGATTTACAAACGTTGAAAGGGATTTACAAAAACAAATTTACAGAATTCTTTTCTTGATGACCACTACCTCTAAGTTCAACATAGATTTGCATATGTATGATGTAAGTAGTCTTTCAAATGTTCTTAAGCTTACACATCTATTACCTGTTCATGTGTTCTTTAACGTCATAATATCATTGTCGTTATTTATGTATCTACTCTTTCCTTCTGTCTTTGTTACTGCCCCGTGGCCATTCCGTGTCAGAACAAGTCCCCATCAATCTATGGTGGTCGTCCAAATGGGCCAGACTCTGTGCCTTGGTTGATTGCGTGTCATCGTACCCCGACAGCATGGATCGTGGCTCATATCATCAATCTTTGGATTGACTCGATTATGGAAAGGTCGTCTTCATATAGCATGAATATTGCCAAATTTGGCGTCAAGCAACATGCACACAAACTTTATTTTTACTGTACTGCAGAACAAAAGGTTCAACCTATTGGGCCGCAATATGTGCTATCCATTCTTGATCTACGCCCGTCCTCATAATATTGGAATTTTCATAAAGCACCACTCTTACGAGCTCACGGAAGCAATGGATATCAACTATATCACACCGAAACACAGCATATTGATGTCACATTCAATTTCATTTCAATAAAGTCAACTGTCACTTGTTTTCGTGCTTGTTTCTATTTATTGGACTGGCCTGTCGGTGTTGAACACGAGATAGCATCACAGCTGTCCTGTGTCCTTAGGTTCATAGCGTAAGAGTTCACATTTTAATAGTTATTATTCCCCGTGTATATGACACAAAATGTTTGTTAAATTAACTGTTATTTATTTGTTGAAATAACTCGCTCGACTTAGCTTTTCAGTTCACGCACGCACGCACACACGCACACACACGCACGCACACACGCACACACACACACGCGGACAAACGAGTCGCTTGTGACGGGGCAAAAGTCCATATCGTATCTTTTGCTGTTGTCACTTACGTGTGTCCATGGGTCAATGAGATGCCAAAGTCAAGTGTCACACCATCATATATTGCGTGATCTAAGCATGTGATATGATGCTGTGGGTGAACTTCAACAACGCCGTCCCAGATACAGGTTGGTATCCCTCGTGTGTTGCACTTTCTTTTCATTTTTTGTTTGTTTTTTGCTTGACGACGCCCTCAGCAATATGACGGTGGTCTGTATATAATCGAGCCTGGATCAGACGATCCGGTGATTGACATCGTGAGCATCGATCTCCGCAACTGGGATTCGATGACACTCATCATCAATTGGCGAACCCGGCGACCCGATCCCGTTGATCGCCTCTTAAGACAATCATCGATTGCTTGAGACCAACAGTAACCCGGTTCGTCACGGGACACTTCTACTAATGATAACGAAAACCGATCGAGGTATAAATTTATTCAATGAAAATGAAATTTAAACAATTGAAGTATTGTCATAATATCTGTTAGAGAAAGAGTATAGCTTCGGTCACTGTTGAAAGTAGTTAATTGTGTTTAACGCCGCTTTTAACAGTATTCCAGTATTGTGTGCATCTGTTGGAATAGCTAAAGACAATATTACGTGAAGACATGTTTAGTGAACAAAAGTCTGTTGACAATGCCAACAAACAACATGTGACCAATAATTAGTCACATCATCCGTCAAAATGAGTGTTTCGGACCAAAAATTCAATAAAAAAATCACGAAAACAAATTCATTGCCCCCCCCAAAAAAACAACAACAACAAAACAACAACAAACAAAAAACAAAAACAAAACAACAACAACCAAACAACAACAACCAAAAACAACACACCCAAAAAACAAAAAAACAAACAAAAACAAAACAACAAAACAAAAACGAAAACCAAAAAAAATACCCCCAAACCCACAAAACAAAACAAAACAAAACACTTGTATTGGTAGAAACATGTGATCAACATAATGCGATCACAGCCTGGCACCGTCGTCTCATGCCACTTATAAGTGTAGAGATTGTTTGCAAGGGAAGATTGTTTCACTTGTAGAGTTACCGGAGGAGAGGGGGAACTGCAGCTCGTTCCACATGTGTTCAATAGGGTTGAGGTCTGGTGATCGGACTGGCCACTCCATGCGGACAAAGGTCTCCTGTTCTAAGTAGGCATCAACGACCCAGGCACGATAAGGTCGTGCCTACTCCCCCGTGAGGATGTAGTTCAGTCCGATGGCACAAGCATAGGTCTCACGTACATAACTAGAATGAGGGCGACCGGGTAGCCAAGTGGTTAAAGCGGTCGCTCGTCACGCCGAAGACCCGGTTTCATTTCCCGACATGGGTACACATGAAGCCGATTTCTGGCGTCCCCTCCCGTGATATTGCTTGAATATTGCTAAAAGCGGCGTAAAATCATACTCACTCACAACCAGAATGTCATCCCATTAGCGCACCCCTGTCATCGTGCCCCGCTATAGGCCATGGAGATCGGAACTTCCAGCTCTACTGATCCCTCGCAAAATCATGATTGATCCCCCACCACTGCGGCCATGTTCGGCTTCGTTGGAATCCTGAAATCTTTTTCCTTGTCTTCGCTATACTATAGCACGACGATGTGTGAAGTCTAGACAGTATCTCGAGTCATCAGTGAAAAGTACTGGATCTGGGTCCTGATCTGTCCAATTGGCGTGATCTTCATTCCATTCCACACGTGTTTGCCTATGATGTCGGGTCAGTAGGATGCGAATGCATTCCCTGCGTGACCGAAAACCAGCCTCATGGAGACGATTACGTACTGTCTGAGTAGAAATGTTAGTGCCACTGGCGTTCCGCAGGTCATTTCTGAGTATGGTGGCGGTCACAGAGTGAGAACATCTTGCTGCAATCAGGAGAAAACTGACTTCCCGTTGTGTGGTGGAACGCTGTCGACCACGTGCATGCGTTTGGTACCTGATCCAAACGTCTGGTATCGATTCCATGCCCTGCTGATCACACTGTGGCTAACACCAAAGACGTTTGCAACGTGACGTTGTGTTGACCTAGTTTCAAGCATACCAATGCATCTGCCTAATTCTTGGGTCGTCAAACGTCGTCTTTGACGATGATGGGGCATACAGTGCATTCAGTTGTCGGATTCTCAGTAACATATGTTGTGCTCTCTGATAATTACGTGCAATGATTTAAACACAGGTTTTCAAGCACATCATGGGCATGACTGCATGCCTCTGCCCGTTCATCAACTGAGGTCCTATAGATGTACTATAAACATTGTGTACCGGGATATTTTAATCTTTATTTGTTGGATTTTTTAAATATAACATTTGAACTTGATCTTTAGCAAACATTGAGTAGTATAATCCTGACTCATATATAAGACCACGTCAACTGAGAACATAAAATTTCACGGACTGATTGTATAAGATATAACAAAACATAAACAGACGCAAAACAATGCAAAACGTTGGATTTTTGTTTATGCCATCAACCACTAATCTTGGCTGGATTATCTACAGGCCGCCTTGGTATGGCGGGAATATTGCTCAAACAATTGTCAAACAGTAAACATTTCCTGTATTCAAGACAATGAGTCGTGAAGCGAAAGTAAGAACTCTGTGTGAATAAGTTGCAGAACCAACAGCTAAGGTCCATGCATGTCATTGGTTATACACGTACACGCGAACAATGCAACTAGCTGCAACAGCACTGATGCGGCCTGAAGCAATCTTTAGGGGCGGTCGGGTAGCGTCGGGTAGTGGTTAAAGCGTTCCCTCGTCACGCCGAAGACCCGAGTTCGATTCCCGACATGGGTACAATGTGTGAAGCCCATTCTTGGTGTCCCCCGCCGAGATATTGCTGGAATATTGCTAAAAGCGGCGTAAAACAATACTCACTCACTCACTCATTAAAGCAATCTTTATTCTCGCTCATTCACTCACTCACTCAAATGTGTCAATATGAACACATGTCCACCCACATTTGAAATTAATTAAGATGGCCGGCTGGTTAAAACGTTTTGAAGATTTTTCCTGAAGCCAAAAAACAATGATCCACAATTAATATAAGTTTATATATTTATGTCTCCCTACTTTCACATACCGCGTGGACAGATTATGAAATATGTCTTCAGACTGTAGTTTCTGTCTACAACAGCGAGGTCGGTGTAGGATGGTGTGTAGAATTGGAGGAAATACATGTCGTAAAAACTAAGTGCACTGTTACGTATTAAAAGCGATTCCGTGGCCACGCAGCCTAAAATAGAAATCCTAAGGACTTGACATTTGTACCAGTCTAACAATGCTCCTCGGTATCAACAACTGACCTGAGATAGCTGTGATCTAGGTCATTGTTACGTCAAGGCATGGTGTAATATTCAGGAACTACACCTCAAAATGTAGACTCAAAAGCTAGTCATGTCGAGGTGTTTCAATGACTTGCTAGGCGGACTAGTGGCTGATAGCATGGCCTCTGGCCCTGGGGGTACCATGACAACCAGCCAGGACACACAGCCTCACCCGGTCCCATTTCATACAGACATGACGTACTCTGGACAAATTCTGACCCCGAATTAGTAAATTCTAAACTCATGAAACCTTTCCACTTTAAAGACAATGTCCCAGCAGATTCATTAGGTACAGACTGCTGCAGTCTATTTAATTATTTTTTTCAACAGCTCAAAGCATCATTATTCTTTCAAGTATTATCGGGAACAATCAATTTTTGTTAATCGGAATAGGGTCATAACAAAACAATTTAAAAAAAATGCTTTATGTGTGTACGATTTCAAATCCTGCTTTTTGTTTGTAGGCCCCGGAAGTTCATGCCGATTAAGATCTCAACTGTGTAAAATGCTGTTCCCATCGGATGTCGTGTACGTCGTTTCCGGAAGTGTCGTTGCCATCGTCAGCGTCGTTGTATGGTACTACCGCCGTAACAAGCACACTCTTCCAAAACTACACTACGTAGACTCCAATCTTCATCGACACATCCTGAAAAGCAAACCGGGATTTACCTCCCCTTACCGGCCGCCATTTTGGCTTCAGAACAACCATCTTCATACGATTATAGCAACCTTGGTGCCAAAGACCAAAGTTACTTTCAAGCGAGAGTACATGGATCTAGATGACGGGGGTGTAGTTGCTTTGGACTGGGCACAGGACGGTTTGGATCGTCTTTCAGACATAAGTACTATTCTCATTGTGGTGCCCGGTTTGACGGCGAGCGCAGACGATATGGGCGGACTGTGCAGCATGGCGTCAAAGCGAGGTTACCGAGTTGTGGTATTCAACAAACGTGGGCACGGGGGTTCCGTATTGGCGACACCTAAACTGCAAGGGTTTGGTGATGCGAAGGATATTAGACGCTGTGTGGAGTATATACGCGACAAGAATCCCGCAGCAAAAATTGTGGCTATAGGCTCCAGTGCAGGGTCGGGCCTTCTTGCCTCCTATCTAGGTGAATATGGAGCTGACTGTATCCTGGCAACCGGTGTCGCCATATGCCCAGCATTTGACACCGTGGAATTCTTTACAAAGCCCTTGAATTTAATCTACCAATTTCTTCTTCTATCGTCCGTAAAGAAAATCGTGAAGAAACATGCCAAGGTCTTATCGCCATTGCTGGATCTTGATGCGGCATACAGATCAAGATGTTTCACGGATTTCGATACCAATGTCTATTGCAAATTCTACGGGTATAAAGATGTTTTTGAGTACTGGAAGCATAACGATCCATTGCGAAATGTTCAGAATATATCGGTTCCCATAATGACCATAAGCAGCATGGACGATCCCATTTCTGTAGCCAGGAACATACCATTCGACATGTTTCAAGAGAAGTCTGATTGGTTGCTGGCGACGACAAACAAGGGAGGTCACTGCGGTTTCCTGGAAGAATCCACACTGACGCCTTGGTCTGACCGAATAGCTCTTGATTACATTGACGCTGTGCTGGAGTTCCAAGGAGCTGAGATGAGGTGAAATTTTTGAACTTTAAAAAAGAACACCTTTGACTCCTTTTTGATGTGTCGATTGGTATGTTCTTTTTCATAGACACTAGATTTAGAAACGTTTAAAGAAATTCAAAAATACAAGTTTAAAGTAATTCAATTAGATTTGATATATTTGCTGATTGGCTGATCATAGAATGGGTGGGGCTTGTTGGGCATTATTACACTGAACGTTGTCACTCATTATATGCTTTTGTCTGAAGTTATTTTTTGTTGATTTTCTATTAATAGTGTTTCTGTACGCGATTATACACAGTGTGCATACCGTGCATCATGTGTACATCTCGATAAATGCAAAAGATATTGAATTCAAATTTTGAAAACCAGTTATTTTTTATTTACTCTTTCCTTCTTTCTTTGTTATATCTGTACTTCAACACACAAGGTTCAATCTTTGTTGGTCCAATGCATGATGTTCCTTCTTGGTGTACACCTGTCCTCGTAATGCTGGAATATTTAATAAAGCATCCCTCCTACTCGTTGACGGAAGCAATGGATGTCAATTATTTCTCACGAAAACACTTCTTTTGTGAAATTTTGATGTCACATTCAATATCATTTCAATAAAGTCAGTTGTCACTTGTTTTCGTGCTTGTTACTATTTACTGAGTAGTGAGAAGTTAAACTTGTAAGATCGACGTAATGAGAAGAGATTGACGATGCAGTTTAACTTGTGAGATGGATGTAACACGAATATATTGACGATGTAGTTAAACTTGTGAGATGGATGTAACACGAATATAGTGACGATGTAGTTTAACTTGTGAGATGGATGTGACACGAATATAGTGACGATGTAGTTAAACTTGTGAGATGGATGTAACATGAATATAGTGCACGTGACGATGTAGTTTAACTTGTGAGAAGGATGTAACACGAATATATTGACGATGTAGTTAAACTTGTGAGATGGATGTAACACGAATATAGTGACGATGTAGTTTAACTTGTGAGAAGGATGTGACACGAATATAGTGACGATGTAGTTAAACTTGTGAGAAGGATGTGACACGAATATAGTGACGATGTAGTTAAACTTGTGAGAAGGATGTGACACGAATATAGTGACGATGTAGTTAAACTTGTGAGATGGATGTGACACGAATATAGTGACGATGTGGTTAAACTTGTGAGATGGATGTGACACGAATATAGTGACGATGTAGTTTAACTTGTGAGAAGGATGTGACACGAATATAGTGACGATGTAGTTAAACTTGTGAGATGGAAGAAATGAGAAGAGAGTGACGATGTGGTCATCGATGTTCGATTGAGATTGAGTCCAAAACTGCATACCAGTTGCAGGCAAGTGCTTACCTCAGACCTCGGTACATGCAATGATTTTTTCTATTTCATCCAACCAAAGTCGACTTGCAGAACAATGGAGTTTATGTGTTAGAAATTGCACACAGCTAATTACTGTTGATTGATAACTGACAAGTACCAATCTATCGTCGGTGCATATATGGTGATTTCACAACTGACGTTTTCATTGTGATGCTTACTATTCCTCGTGTTTATCATAGAAAGTATTTGTCATATTAACTTTGTTAGTTATTTGTTAAAATAAGTCGCAACGCCGAGCTTGTCAATGTAAACACACTCCGCCTCACACGTGTCGCTTGTTATGGATAGGCAACAGTCCATGTGCTATCTGATGTGGCTGTCACTTGTCCATGTCCATGGGTCAATGAGCTGCCAAAGTGAACAGTGTCACACCACCAGATATTGCCTGATATAAACGTTGATGTGAGGGTGTGGGCTGAAACACGGCGCTACTGTCACAGATACAGGTGCGTATCACTCACGTATCGCACATTCTACTCTTCTTGTTTGTTGTGTAACGCCGCACTCAGCGATAAGACGGCGTTCTGTAAATAATCGAGTCTGGACAAGCATGGGTTGCTAAAGACAAATTGTAACACGGTTCTTTACGGGGCACTTTCTGCAGTGCATAGCGAAAACCAATCGAGGTATACAGTAAACTACGGTTATAACGAACTCAAAGGGGCCACTAATTATAGTTCGTTATAACCGTGGTTCGTTATAACCATATGTACAACATATATACAGCAAATGGACGGGACAAAAACAACAGTTCGTTATATCCGTCAGTTCGTTATAAGCGTGTTCGTTATAAACGTAGTTACTGCATATTAAATCATTCCACATGACATTTCACCTAATGTTATATTGTTATGATTACTCTGTTTGAGAAAGAATATAGTTTGGGTCACTGCTTCAACACGCTTCCCCTTCTCTCAAAGGAGTCAAACAATGGTGTTTCTAGTTTCACATTTTGACAGCACACCCAGCATATCCCTCTGGGTGTGCTGTATTTTTATTACTGAGGTAAAGTACTCTTTTAGATGGATTTTAATGACCTGTTCCTGATGACAAAAATATCTTTTATGTCCGTAAAACTTAACACCAAAACACATGCAATAGCTTGCACGTGCCGCAAGCAGTAGAGCCGCACACGTACGTACATGTAGGGTGTCATTCCTGATTTTGACATTTTCGAGGAAGGTCGATTTTTCTCTGTGGATCAAAATGTCTGTCATTCGTATAGATAGTGCTATTCATACAGTTGTGATTTACTTGATTTTATTCAATGTGTGTGTATGAACTGGTGATGTGGCGTCTTTAGCTGCAGCGCGCGGGGCGTCTACGGACTATTGTCATGCTGGGAACTGAAGCCAGCGTGCAGTGGTCAATACGTTCAATGTTCCACTGTCTGTGATTGGCAGGCAATGGAGCAGGTACCAACAAACCCAAAATGTTGACGATCGACCCCGTTTAGGTCAACGACAAGAGTACAGTTTCGATTGATCCGAGGCTTACGAAAACGAGCTCAAAAGGCGAATCAAATTGCTGAAAGCTATCATCAGGCTTCTAGAGTACGAGTGACGGGTCAGACGATTAGAAATCGTCTATAGCAGCTCATCTCCATGCTCGACGTCCACGTGTTGTGCCGCCCATTACACACAGACGCCAACCATGTACACAACCTCGAAACCGGGGTAATCGTCTGTCACGTGTCATGTTTTCAGACGAGTCCCGATTCACTTTGTACTTCCTTGATAAGCTTGGTCGTGTCTGGTGACGTCGAAATGTACGTCAAGCCAATGTCAACCTGAGACCTCATGACAGATTTGGCGGTGGATCGGTTATGGTATGGGGTGGCATCACCATGACGGAGCGAAGCCCACTCTATATTGTGCAAGGAAAGGTGACTAGATAGTACTATCGGTACAACATACTGACACCCTTTGCTGTCGATCCCGTTTTCAAGTCGTGTGGGTCGACGTTTTGTCTTTCAGAAAGACAACGCCCGTGCTTACCGTCCACGAATCGTCAATGCTCGCCTCCATCAGCACAACATCCATAGTGAGTGAGTGAGTTGGGTTTAACGCCGCTTTAAACAGTATTTCAGTTATGTCACGGCGTGTCAGCTTACTGCGGGAGGAAATCCCGAAGTGATGCAGGTCTCAGACGTTTACCACGAGCACGGGTATGGTGCTCACAGACCTTGAAACATTTGAACCTACAATCATAGGTTTCAGGCGTGCCCAAGGAATGCAACTCTACACAGCGAATCGCGGCGCATTAGACGGCTGGGCCACCGGTGGCCCGACAACATCCATTGCCAATGATCTGGGAGAGTGCGTCAGAGCCATCGGCCGCCGACCACGTTGGCTGAACTTGGCCTTGGCCAAGTCCTTCCAAAAGACGTTAAAAGACGGTATTTGTAATTACCCTGCCTAGCACTCGCCATTAAGCCAATGAGCTAAAACAGGGACTGGTCGGCTGGGATTCAGTATACTGTGTCGGGGTTGGGTATTCATGTGAAACTGCGGCCTAATATCTCAGTGGGCTAGCACCATAAAACCGTTTTAAAGGAAAATATTTATAATGTGAACGTCTTACCTTTTGTTTGCAGGCAATCACGTGCCTTGAAAGATCATAGCGATTGAAACCTCTCGACTGTACAAAATGCAGCTGTCAGAGGTCACGTACGTCGTTTCCGGCTGTGTCGTTGCCATCGTCAGCGTCCTTGTATGGTACTATCGCCGCAACAAGTACACCCTTCCCAAACTACATTATGCCGACTCCGATCTTCATCGACACATCCTGAAAAACAAACCTGGATTTACCTCCCCTTACCGACCGCCATTTTGGCTACAGAACAACCATCTACATACGATTATAGCAACCTTCGTGCCAAAGACCAAAGTTACTTTCAAGCGAGAGTACATGGATCTCGAAGACGGGGGTGTAGTTGCTTTGGACTGGGCACAGGACAGTTCAGAAGGTCTTTCAGACAAAAGTACTATTCTCATTGTGTTGCCTGGTTTGACGGCGAGCGCGGACGATATGGGCGAGCTGTGCAACTTGGCGTCAAAGCGAGGTTACCGAGTTGTTGTATTCAACAAACGTGGGCACGGGGATTCCGTATTGGCGACACCTAAACTGCAAGGGTTTGGTGATGCGAAGGATATGAGACGCTGTGTGGAGTATTTACGCGAGAAGAATCCCGCAGCAAAAATTGTGGCTATAGGCTCCAGTGCCGGGTCGGGCCTTCTTGCCTCCTATCTCGGTGAATATGGAGCTGACTGTATCCTGGCAACCGGTGTCGCAATATGCCCAGCATTTGACGCTCTGGACCTCTTTACAAGGCCGTTGAATTTTATCTACGAATTTCTTCTTCTATCGTCCGTGAAGGAAATCGTGAAGAAACATGCCAAGGTCTTATCGCCATTGCTGGATCTTGATGCGGCATACAGATCAAGATGTTTCACGGATTTCGATACCAATGTCTATTGCAAATTCTACGGGTATAAAGATGTTTTTGAGTACTGGAAGCATAACGATCCAATGAGAAATGTTCAGAATATATCGGTTCCCGTTATGTGCATAAATAGCATGGACGATCCCATTGCTTTGGCCAGGAACATACCATTCAGCTTGTTTCAAGAGAAGTCAGGTTTGTTGCTTGTGACAACAAACAAGGGAGGTCACTGCGGTTTCCTGGAAGAATCCACACTGACGCCTTGGTCTGACCGAATAGCTCTCGATTACATTGACGCTGTGCTGCAGTTCCAAGGAGCTGAGATGAGGTGAAATAGGTCAACTTTCTGAACTTTAAAAAGAACACCTTTGACTTCTTTTTAATGTTGTCCTCTGCTTCATGATAGATGTACGAACGTTTAAAGAAATTTTCAAATACCAATTTAAAGTGATTCCGTTGGACCACATTCACAAGCCAAAGTAAAAGAAAGATCACGTCCAGTAACGGACAAGCTGATGGACTGATAATGGAATGGACGGGGCTTGTGTTGCATAATTACGAACGATGTCACTGATTTTGTGTTGTTTTCTGAGATTGCTATTATACGCAAATTTACAGTGTGCATACCTTTTTTATGTTTACTCCTCCATAAGCGCAAAAGATATTGGAGTCAAATCTAATATAATAATTGTTATTTTTTATTTCCCTTTTCCTTCTCTCATTGTTATTTCTGGACTTGAGCACAGAAGGTTCAATTTATTTGTGGAGGTTACATGTTTTAGTCATGATTAATGAATTGGCCGATCATTGAAGGTGATTAAAGATGTGTCAAATAGACACTAAGGGAAATTCATAGATTGCTGGAGACGGCCACTGTCAGCCTAGACATTGATCTAATCGATACTACGATAGTTTGGATATGCATTTCGTCATTTTCTTCTCTAGGAACGATCGTAGCTAGAATATTCGTGAACGATCATGCAGTCAAACTCTCTGACGTTTCTCAATGTATACTAAAACGAGTTCAAGATTAAAGGGTCTAAATGATCAGATAGAACGCTTCTGTATGTATTCGTGCTTGGGAATTCCCAGGGTTTTCCCCAAGAATGTGGATGTAGTGTGTCAGTGTTTACGTCATTTCAAGAACACGGTCTCGTCAAAAACGTATGAACGTCAAATTATATCGTTTATACAGTCAAGAACGTCAATTTCGCGGTCATGTGACCGACCTCTTGTCCAATGGAAGAGCCCTAGATCGTGTAAACTTAAAATACCACTGTCTGATAGTGATTCATAAACACATGTTCAAGATAGAGTCGGAATTGTAAATTGTTTCCAGCAGAGATTTCTTATGACCATGGAAAGGTGTTTATCGCTTCTATTTTAGCGTTTACTATGTGTGACCTGCTGATTGTGTGTCATCATGCCCCAAACACAGGTTGGCCATGTCTAGGCTCCATTATACACAAGAGGCAGTCATAAAGAAATGAGTGAGTGAGTTGGGTTTAACGCCTCTTTTACCAGTATTCGAGTTATATCACGGTGGGTCAGCTTGAAGTGGGAGGAAAGCCCGAAGTGATGCAGGTCTCAGATGTTTACGACTTCGGTGAAACCCACGAGCACGGGTATGGTGCTCACAAAACTAGAAAGATTATCGGGGCGAACCGGGATTCGAACCCACAATCATAGGTTTCTGACGTGCCCAAGGGACGCAACTCTGTACAGCGAATCGCGGCGCTTTAGACGACTGGGCCACCTGTGCCCTCGGTGATAGAGGATGTTGCTGGACATTCACATCCTCGATTCTCAAACATTTTATATCTTCATTCTATTAGGATAAAGACGCGACGCTATAAATAGCCATCCAATCAAATGGTACGCATGGGCGAGAGACATTCTGTGCTAAATATGCCTTTCACTCTCTCCATCATTCGAGAAGGATTTACACATCTCGATGAAACGTCAGCCAGTTAGATAATTAGACATCATGACTATCTATCTGTATGTATACTCATAGAAGAAGGGTAAGCATCGCTTACTCTGTGTTCCTACAGACAATCCAGTGATTGACATCATGAACATTGATCAACGCAATTGGGATACGATAACATGCATCAACCAAGTCACCGAGCCTGACCACCCGATCCATTCAGTTGCCTCTCATGACAAGTATCAGCTGTTGATGAGTAATTCTAACTCGGAATTCCGATAACATTTTTTGTTTGTTTATTTGTTTTTTATTCATGCGACATTGTAATACAGAAACGGGGGACCCCGTTTAGTTTTGGATTTTACTGTAAAAACTGAAATATAAGGAAGGTAAAGAGAACACAATGGACAGTCGACAGACGATAGGGAGATAGAAGGGTGGTGTGTGTGTGTGTTTGTGTGTGTGTGTGTGTGTGTGTGTGTGTGTGTGTGTGTGTGTGTGTGTGTGTGTGTGTGTGTGTGTGTGTGTGTGTGTGTTTGTTTGTTTGTTTGTTTGTGTGTGTGATGAATGCTTGATCAGTGTAATTTGTAATTTAGCTATCTATTTAAAGAAAATCAGTATCACTTTTTACTTGTTTTAGTCGCTAGAACAAGATCGATATTTAGCAGGTTGTCAGAGACGTGTCAGTTACCTAACAGAAACACTTACCTAACGGCAACAGAACGCTGGTGTAGTTAATCCTGTGAGATGAATGTCAAAACCCGTTTAAGGCATGTGGTCGATGCTAAAGAACATATTTACCTAAACCATCGGCACGTGCAGTGACACCTCTCAGAGTTCATTCAACCACAGTGGACTGACAAACATATGAAATATATGCCCCTGTTGAAAATTGCATATACCTAATTCCAATCGATCAATAAGTACTTATCAGCCCATTTATCGTCGGTGAATAATAACTGACTTTTTCATTTTGATACTTACTTTTCCTCGTGTATATTATAAAAAATATTTCTTTGTTCTGTGTTACTTATCGATCGACCGAACTCGTCAACGTCAACCAACCCCACCTCACAGGTATCGCGTGTTTTGACGGGGCAACAGTCCAAATGCTATCTGATGATGTTGCCACTTAGGCCATCCCAATTTTTTTTATGTGTTTCTCATCTCCAAGCTCAACCAGCAACAGAGCGGGCGACCGAAATAAAATATAAATAAATAAATAAATAAAATGTTTTTCACCGATTTCGGAACTTATTTTATGACACGTTAAAGAGTGTGAAACACTGGGCACCAGTCTTTAAATTACTTTATGACGTAGATCGAGACACTTTGCTTAGGAAACGAACTTTTAATAAAGCTGAAGATAGATCAAGCTGACCTTAGTTTTTTTTATGAATGTGCAATTGTAGTCGTATATTTTTAATCACGGGGCATAATTGGCCGCATCGGCGGGTAAAATTGAGATACGTACCTTTTTTATCATTTCACGTCGGAAGGAAAACTCAGAGAGGGGGTATCATAACGGTTCCTTACTACTCATGGAGCTGCCTGATTGGACGCCTGGACACGGTGACAGGTTGGCAGATGAAACATGAACAGTAAACTGTTGTAGAACTACTGTATGGTGCTCTTCATTGTGAAGACTCAAGGCGAGACATGTAGTATACCACAATCCACATTTTTTTCTTACCATCATCCAAGTCTATGTGCTTCTTATCCAAGTCTATGTGCTTCTCATCAAGGCAAAGGGCTTCTCATCCAAGTCAATGTGCTTCTCACCCAAGTCAATGTGCTTTTCATCTTGGCAATGTGCTTCTCATCCAGGCAATGTGCTTCTCACCCAGTCTATGTGCTTCTCATCCAGGCAATGGGCTTCTCATCCAGTCAATGTGCTTCTCACCCAGTCTATGTGCTTCTCACCCTGTCTATGTGCTTCTCACCAAGTCAATGTGCTTCTCACCCAGTCAATGTGCTTCTCACCCAGTCTATGTGCTTCTCATCCAGGCAATGGGCTTCTAATCCAGTCAATGTGCTTCTCACCCAGTCAATGTGCTTCTCATACAGTCTATGTGCTTCTCATCCAAGTCAGTGTGCTTCTCATCCAAGTCAATGTGCTTCTCACCCAGTCTATGTGCTTCTCACCCAGTCAATGTGCTTCTCACCCAGTCTATGTGCTTTTCGTCCTGGCAATGTGCTTCTCATCCGGTTAATGTGCTTCTCACCCAGTCTATGTGCTTCTCACCCAGTCAATGTGCTTCTCACCCAGTCTATGTGCTTCTCATCCAGGCAATGGGCTTCTCATCCAGGCAATGGGCTTCTCATCCAGTCAATGTGCTTTTCGTCCTGGCAATGTGCTTCTCATCCGGTTAATGTGCTTCTCACCCAGTCTATGTGCTTCTCATCCAGGCAATCTGCTTCTCTTCCAAGTCAATGTGCTTCCCATCCAAGTCAATGTGCTTTTCATCCTGGCAATGTGCTTCTCATCCGGTCAATGTGCTTCTCATCCAGTCTATGTGCTTCTCATCCAGGCAATCTGCTTCTCATCCAGACAATGTGCTTCTCATCCAAGTCAATGTGCTTCTCATCAAAGTCAATGTGCTTCTCACCCAAGTCAATGTGCTTCTCATCCGGTCAATGTGCTGCTCGTCCAGTCCATGTGCTTCTCATTCAGGCAACGTGCTTCTCATCCAGTCTATGTGCTTCTCATCTAGTCAATGTGCTTCTCATCCAGACAATGTGCTTCTGATCCAAGCCAATGTGCTTCTCATCCAGGCAACGTGCTTCTCATCCAGTCAATGTGCTTCTCATCCAGTCAATGTGCTTCTCATCTTGTCTATGTGCTTCTCATCCAAGTCAATGTGCTTCTCATCCAGTCTATGTGCTTCTCATCCAGTAAATGTGCTTCTCATCCAGTAAATGTGCTTCTCATCCAGGCAACGTGCTTCTCATCCAGTCAATGTGCTTCTCATCCAGTCTATGTGCTTCTCATCCAAGTCAATGTGCTTCTCATCTAGTCAATGTGCTTCTCATCCAAGTCAATGTGCTTCTCATCCAAGTCAATGTGCTTCTCATCCAAGTCAATGTGCTTCTCATCCAGTAAATGTGCTTCTCATCCAGTCAATGTGCTTCTCATCCAGTCTATGTGCTTCTTATTCAGGCAACGTGCTTCTCATCCAGTCAATGTGCTTCTCATACAGTCTATGTGCTTCTCATCCAGTCTATGTGCTTCTCATCCAGTAAATGTGCTTCTCCTCCAGTTCTCAACACTATCAATTACCTGATCTTTCCTCCAAGCGATGGTGTAGGACTACAATACACCCAACCCCGGTTCGTTAGAGTCCCACTAAACAAAATTGTCGTTTTAGCTTCAAAGCTAACTGTAATATTGCCACATTTATGAAAGGAAATTACTCAAATTTGAACTGAAAACATTTATTTTGTAATTTTTCCGCTGTTCACGAGGAAGGCTGTTTCATGTGTAGATGACCCCCTCCGTGATCTAGTGGAGACTCGGAAGATCGGGGTTCAATCCCCAGCCGCCATGCCAAAAGAGGTTAAAAGAAGGGATTTGTTGTGACGCTGCCTGACGTTTGGCATAAAAGGGATAAAACAAGGACTGGCCGGCTTGGAGTCAATATAGTGTGGTATGGGTGGGGTATCATTGGACACATTGTATGTCTGTGGTCTAGCACAATACACATGGACTAGTACAAGCAGACCAACAACACACTCACACACACACACACACACACACACACACACACACACACACACACACACACACACACACACACACTTACTCGCGCGCGTCGCTATACTCCCTATGAGCAATAATCTTGAACGCGACTTTAATTCCCATTTCATCTCACCTCGCGTATAGGTTATATGCATGAACGGGGTGACTGAGTTGAACAGGGTGAACTCCGATTCCAGCCTTGAATCTCTTGTTTTCAAAGTATTAAAGCTCAAAACAATTTATTTCAGCTTTGTAATCTCCAAATACAGTGAGGCGTTGGTGGCCAAGTGGTTAAAGTATTCGCCTGTCACGCTTTTGACCTTGGTGATATTCCCCACATGGGTACAATGTGTCAAACACATTTCTGGTGTCCCCCGCATATGTCATGATCATGAGGGGGGAAAGGTTGAACGTCATACGATGCGCGGATCCCTACACTAAGTTACTGATGGCTAGCTACAACCTGGTGGGAAGGTACAACACATTCAATCGTTGCCCAGTTTCGTGTTATCTCACACAAGCAACAGTCCAAATGCTATCTGATGCTGTCGTCACTCCTGCCTGTCCATTGGTCAATGAGATGCCAAAGTCAAGAGAGTCACACCACCAGATATTGAGTGATATAAACAGTTGGTGTGACAGCGAACCCCAACCAGTCTTTTCCAGATACAGGTTGGTATCATTACTTGTTGTCCACGTATTCTCATCGAAGTAAACTACCGGGCAAAAGAAATATACACCCATGTTTCATGGTGGCTAAAATGATACAAAAAAAGAAATGGTTATTCGATGGTGAAATATTTTTGGTGACAATTTTTCACCTTTTACGCGAAGTAACCTTTTGGTAATTTTTTGTTTAAGTTCAATTTTAAAGTGTATACATTCTTTTGCCAAGCAGTTTAGAAATTAAATAATCTATTATAGCTAGAATATTGCCGAGCGCTTTTAGATTATAGCCATAGACAGGATTCCAAGCATGTTGTCTTGGTGGGAAAATGTATGAACTCTGTATGAATAAGTTGCAGCACCTGGAACAATAGGCCAATCGTGTCATTGATCCAACACGCCAGCAATTCAAGTATATCTAGGCCCCAACTGATGCGGCTTAAAGCAACATTTACTCAAACTCACTCATTCATCTATCCACTTGTTTCACCTGTGATGGCACGTGGTCATGTGTCACAAATCAGTCACGTTGGGCGCGGTCACGTTGGACTCTTTTGGCAGCTCCGAGGAGCTTCTTGGGCTATTCTGCCCCACATTGAAACACATGTAGCACAGATTGTAGCTCCCAGATTGTCAGAAGGGCTGTGTTCCTGGTACTAAACCTAAGGCATCAAGAACAATGGGCAGTTGGACAACTTGGTACTTGGGATGCCAGCGTGACATTTCGAAAGCGAGGTCCGCATATTTGCCATGTTTTTCCTGAATCTTGTCAATCACATTGGTGTCAAAAAGGACAGAAAACTCAACAATACATATGATTTCATTGGATTTATCAAAAAGGACAAGATCAGGTTTGTTGGCCTGGATAGGTCTGAGGCTGTATACGGGCCAACTCCCCCCAAAAATTGTATTTATCATTTTCCATGACGCCCCCCACTTATTCCGGGTCGTACCATGGATGGAGATCTGTGCTTAAACCATAAGCATGGCAAGGACGGATATAAAATGATCAAGCCACTCCGCCATGTCGCTTAAGATACTGTATATGTGCCAAATCTGGGCATCCACTAACAATGTGTTGGACAGTCTCATTACATTCATTGCATCATCTACATTTCCTCGTACATTTTGATGCAAAATCACACTGTTTCGAGTGGTATGTGACTGGTCCTGAGCAGCAAACAGGAAGCCTTCTGTTTCACTTTTCTGGCCAGCCGACTTCATCCAAGCAAAGAACTCTGCAGGGTTGCAATCTTTTCAACTCACTGCACATAAACTAGAATTATTCCTCACTCAAATTTGAAAATACGTATTCATCCGCGTTTTAATTAATGAAGATGGCCGAAGAAGTGACGCGTTTTCTAAAAAAAACCTAATATTGTTGTGAAGCCTTTTAAAACAGTGATCGACAGGTTATATTGTTCACTGAAGTTAATATACTCTTGTCTGCACTTTTTCACATACCTCGTTGACATTTTATGAAATAGGTCTTTATACTGGAAAGTTCTGTTGCCGTAGGTCTTCGGTGCATTAGATCTTGCAGATAAATGCTTGACGTAAAATATTAATAAGACGGACAATGTGTTTGCCGAGTAGGGATTGAGGCATGTAAAATGTCTTTGGCAGTAACCTTTAAAAGTGTACGTGGCATTTGTCCACAAGTTCACAGTATAAGTGACATAGGTACACTGCTCATCGTTGTCAGCATATTGACCTGAATGCTAGCTGTGGTCCATTGAGACCCCATTGTCAAAAAGTTACGCTGTTTCATGTCGCTGAGGATACCTCCTCAAGATACTGTTTCATATTCAGGAATCAAGGCATATTTAGCATCAGTTATGGGTATGTGTTTTAATGTGATTTTGCTAGTATTGAGTTTTGTGGTTGATAACTATATTTAGAAAAGCGTCCTACACACTAACCACTCTTAATTCTTCTCTTTGGTCTGGTTGGCAGCTCTAAACCCTTGACGATTGGATGCCCAACAATGCAGTTGACGCCGCAGACAATGTACGTCGTTACCGTCGGCGTAATCGTCGTTTTCGTAATCGTCGCTTGGTACTACCGCCGCAACAAGCACAACCATCCAGAGTTGTATTACCTTGACTCGGACCTCCATCGACATATCATCGAAACCAAACCTGGATTTACCTCCCCTTACCGGCCGCCATTTTGGCTGCAGAACAACCATGTGCATACGTTCATTGCGGCTTTGATTCCTAAAGTGAAAATGTACTTCAAGAGGGAGTACATTAATCTGGATGATGATGGTGCTGTTGCCTTGGACTGGGCACAAGACCAGTTGGACTCCCTTACAGACACAAGTCCCATTCTCATTGTGTTGCCTAGTCTATCAGCGTGCGCGGACGATATGGCCGAACTCTGCAACACTGCGTCAAAGCGAGGTTACCGAGTTGTGGTATTCAACAAACGTGGGCACGGGGATTCCGTATTGGCGACACCTAAACTGCAAGGGTTTGGCGATGCAAAGGATATGAGACGCTGTGTGGAGTATTTACGTGACAAGTATCCCGAAGCAAAAATTGTCGCTGCAGGCTCCAGTGCAGGATCGTGCCTTTTGATGTCCTATTTGAGTGAATACGGAGCGGATTGTCTCCTAGCAACAGGGGTATGTATTTGCCCTGGATATGACGCTTTGGACGTGTTTACAAAGCCAATGAATAATGTTTATGAGTTTATTCTACTTTCGTCCTTAAAGAAAATTCTGAAGAAACATGCCAAGATGCTGTCGCAATTAATTGACATGAGAGCGGCGACCAGAGCGACAAATTTTAGAGACTTTGATAAGCAAGTCTACTGCAAATTCTACGGGTATGAGGACAGCCTTGAGTACTGGAAGTGTCAGAATCCAATGAGAAATATTTTAAATATATCGGTTCCCGTCATGTGTATAACCAGCTTGGATGATCCAATATTTATGGCCAAATATATACCATTCAACATGTTTCGAGAGACTTCCGATTGGTTGCTAGTGACAACAAACAAGGGAGGTCACTGTGGTTTCATTGAAGAATCGACACTGAAACCGTGGTCTGATAGATTAGCTCTTGATTACGTCGATGCTGTGCTAGAATTCCAAGGAGCTCCGAAATAGATTAATGTCCAAGTTTCGTTTAATCTTTGACAACAGATTGCCAACTATTTAGAGGGGTATGTGCTCTGTGGTCTGGTGACCAGTTGTACCCTTGCCTAGATGTTGTAGTGAGTGCATTGTTAAGCTGGGACATTGACACTTTTGTTTTGTGGGTAACCAGAGACTCTTAGATTGAAATACATCCTACAAACTGAGTTAAAAGTGTGATGAGTAAATACATTAAACTTGTTTGATTGTTAGGCCCCTTTAAAACTAGTACTGGTACATGATTAAGTGTGATAGGGAAATGCCACACTAACTCTGCATAAACCAGTTGCATCAATTCACGTGTATAAGTTACTGTGGACATTCGCAGTTTCAGTATACCATGTATACTTAACAATAAAACTGAAAAGCCCCGTTTTGTCGTCATGATTTGTAGGATTTGTATGATTAGAGCGATAAAACCATTTCCATAATCAAAATAAATGTCTGTTTTAAGTCCATTGTACGTTTCCGATAATATCATTGACATGTGATAATGATTTTTTTGGGTTTGGTTTGGTTTGTTGTTTTACGCCGCATTCAGCAATATTCCAGCTAAATGACGGCGATCTGTAAATAATCGAGTCTGGACCAGACAATCCAGTGATTTACATCATGAACATCGATCCACGCAATTGGGATCGATGACATGCATCAACCAAGTCAGCGAGCCTGACCACCCGATCCCGTTAGTCGCCTTTTACGACAAGCATAGTCGCCTTTACGGCAAGCATGGGTTGCTGAAGACCTATTCTAACCCGGATCTTCACGGGTCACATGTGATAATGAAGAACTATAATAGTGAAGATACCAGGTGTTCGCGAAAAGGTGAGCGTATCCTGACCCTCCGGTCTCATCCGTCACAAACACATGCAAAGGCAAGTGAATTGTTCACATGAAAATACATGGGAACATATGGCACGTGTCAAAACGGGGAATTGCACCGGCCATGTATAATCACGCCTATGTCAAGAACCAGCGGTCGGCGTGTGTCAATGATTACAATAGTATTCTGAGGACACACCACGCCTCTCCGTCATGCAACGGGCAATCTATAACCACAAGTATCCAGGGCATAACTGAACTATGTCATCAAAGTTTAATTCCCGGTTCTGACATTTGTACCCACATTATCAACCACTGTTTTTTTTTCATGTTAGACTAAACTTACCATCCGAGCTTGAGGTAATGGTATCACGACCAATGACCTCGGTAGCTGTTCCAATGACAGCAATACCCCCTTGTTACGCATTTAACTACACGTTACTTCTACCCAGAGCCGTGCAGTAACACTCCATTATATACACCTTGGAAAAAGTAAAACACCGCCATTTTGTGTCTACGTCAGACATAGATATCAGTTTACGATTTTTAGTAATGTCTGCAAAGCCACCAATACCTGCTGACTTGGTTCAAGAATCCTGTATATTCTCAGGTGATCCAATGTCATTCAAGCAGATGAAGCAGTTGGAAGGGTAGTCAAAGAACTATTGTCACAGATCCCTTACAGAGTATCCCATGAGATAATCGATTTTGGTTTCACTATTTCAAAATATGAAGGATTTGACTCTCATAAGGAAATTGATACAGGCTCTGTGTTATAAATGTTATATTTGGGATAACTTTTGAGTTATCCAAGTTTTGAGTCCCGTCCCGAAAAAAGTACGAGAATCTGAACGTGTTATCCAAAATATAACAGTTGTTACAACTGACTACTTTCTAAATGGCATTGTGTGTTCATAGGCTCTGTGTTATTAAACTTATATTTAATGGGACATGCATGTTTACAAGCGGTGCTGAACATTGTTCCGGGTGCATATAAGTACAGTAAAGTACGTTTATAACGAACACGCTTATAGCGAACTGACGGATATAACGAACCGATTTTTTGTCCCGACTATTTGCTATAGTTATGCTGTATATATGCTTATAACGAACTACGGTTATAACAAACTAAAGTTAGTGGTCCCTTTGAGTTCGTTATAACCGTAGTTTACCGTAGTAGTCATCCCAGCACATCCAAGGCTACCCTGAGACTTTCATAGACTGAAGGGCCAGGGTGTGACACATATGTCGCTCGACCCCATGACCTTCTGGTTGAAGCATGTTTGGGAAGGCTCCAGACGGAAACGTTTTCAAAATATGCTTTACTGGCTATATTGAGCAAAGTGAATGATGTGCGTTGTTTTACGCCACTCTTAAGCAGTATTACAGCAATACCACGCTGGGGGAACCAAGAAAGTTGCGCACAGAGGGGAATCGAACCAGGTCTCCGGCGCACATTACCCACTGGGCTACCCCGCCGCCTCCCTTCATAAACGTCTGTCGCTAATACTGCTCAGAAAACCGAATAGAAGGGGCGTACGCGGCGGTTGGCTGAGAGTATGAGTATTAAAACAAATGTTTTGTATACTGTTTATTGATTAGGTTTAAAATACGTTCAAGTTTCATGTGTTTTATTGACTATGTATCATATCAAACTAACCTAAAAAAACATGTACATTTCATATTCCCAATTCTCAGGTTATCTGTCATTAGACTAAACATGCTTTCCATGACCATGATAGTGTTTGATATTCATCTGTATTGTCTTATAAACAGACACGCCATTTAATGTAAAAACAAACCTAATGTATACATCATTTGAGTACAATGCAACTCCATTAATCCGACCGATACCATCCCCGATGGAATCGTCCCAATTAACGAATCAATGCTATACATATATATTAATGTCCATAAGTATTTATATAGATGTTAAAACATAATTCCGAGGAATGAGAAGGTTCCACTGGACTAAATGTTTGGCCGTACCTTTATTCCGAGCACGGAGACCACTGCATCAGGTCTTGCTCCGCGTTTTTAAAACCCACTACTAAACTATTCGAGACTTAGCATGGAGTTAGATCCCGTTAAGGAAATAGAGGAAGCTGGTAGAGGCTGGGTCGCCTACACCGGAACCAGCGGTAAGCTGTGTCTAGAGGCCCCACCAGGCGGCGCCTCCGACCTTCACCTTCAAGGCGGAAGTAGGTGGAGTTGTAGAAAAAATACTTCAAATCACTACGCATGCGCACAGCAGTGCGGAAAGGTGGTATTCCTTGGAGTTGGGTGAGGTTGGACAGTTTCCTGGCCGAACTGATTCTTTTGCCGCCTTGCTTGTCTATAGTCATCTTCCAATACACTTTCCCTGTGAAGGGATCAATTGAAAGATTAGATGCATATTACATATATTCAGAAAACTGTGTCTGAGGGGGGTATTCATGTTAAACTACGGCACATTATCTCAGTGGGCTAGCACTATGAAAACGGCATTAGTCCGGACTAGCACAAAAAGCAAGACACACACACGCATGGACGCACGCACGCAGGCACGCACGCACGCAGGCACGCACGCACTGAGTGATTAGTATTTACATGGAAACAAAGCCACACACTTGGAGCTCTAACAAAGCTACCAACAGTACTCATCGTGGCTACAATCCCAAGTTTTGCGTGTACATGTACGGCTCATTGAGCATGCATGTATCGCTAATACTCAGAATCGTAGAAGGGTCTCTGTTTTTAGCAGAGCTCTCTTGTGATTATGGAAAGTATTTTTTCCACTTTTGTTGTCTGGATCAAGCATGGAAGGAACGTACATGTATTTTAGCTCGGCAGAGAAGATTTAAACAGGAATCATATGTTCCATTTTCTTGATTTTTAGGATTTGGGGTCCCGTGAACCAAATGATCAAACATTAAATGCAAATGTTGAAATAATAAAACCAAGGACCAAACTAGACCACCGGGCAAAAAAAGAATACGTTTGAAAAATCGATTTAGACCAAAAATTATAAAAACGCTGTCAAAACGTACTTGTCTGAAAACAGTCGCCGCAACGCGGCAAACCTGAGGTCGACTAACACAACTATGACACCTGTATCAAATACATCACCATCAAGTAATCGTTTCATTTTTAGCCACATCAAACATGGGTGTATACTTTCCTCTGCCCGGCAGTTTACATGAATGAATTAATATACCTCGAGTGAAGTAGCAGGTGTTGTCGTTGTCAAGGTAGAAGGCGGCATCTAGTCGCCTGGTCGGTAGCTGCAGTACCTCTGAGAATAACACAGGACCCTTGTAGAATCTGAACCTGGTCAGGCTAACGTCGTATGTGTAGATGTAGCTCACGTTACCCTGGAGACAACAGGCACGATTCCATCAGACAGACATACAGACAGACAGAGGTATTCGCTATAAGGCCTTTAGCCCAAAATACAGATTTAATGTTTATGCGTAGGCATTTACAAACATGTATCCTAATTTCTAGCATTGATAATTTTATAGACATATAACGGAAATAAAACCAATGTTATAGATGGCGTCATGGTTTACATTTTGTAAAGGACTGGAAAACATTAGAGAACATTAAAAAGCATGTTATAAATACTAAAGGTATCCTGAATAAATATACATCAGTCTACGCGTGGATGAGTGAGTGAGTGAGTATGGTTTTGCGCCACTTTTACCAATATTCCAGCAATATCACGGCGGGGGACACTAGAAATGCGCTTCACACATTGTACCCATGTCGGGGATCGAACCCGTGTCTTCGGTGTGACAAGTGTACGCTTTAACCACTAGGCTATCCACGAGTGGATGAGAGAATGTTGTATTTCGGTACAATCAGCAATATTCCAGCTACTACATAACCTAACATTCATTGGTCAAGTCCATACCGTAAAAAGATAGGTGAATGTTGTCTTGGGGCCACGCCCTCCTGTCGCCAGGGTTAGGGTTATGGTAGTGTCTACTGATGAGGGGGCGTCTGGGAACACAGAGCTGATGACACGTGGGTAACCAGGGATAACCCCGCGACGCCCAAACAGGTACACATAGTTACCTGAAATAGCAGGACATGTATTTGAAAAAATGATGACACTATGTGAGCGAGTGTGTAAGTATGGTTTTACGCAGCATATAACAATATTTCAGCAATATGACGGCGGGGTCACCATAAATGGGATTCACACGTGGTACCGGGAATCGAACTCGGGTCTTTGGCATGACGAGCGAACGTTTGTTACCACTAGGCTACCCCACGGTCCGACTGTGTGACAACTGGGAAGAAATTCCCTTTGATATCCCAAGGAAATAATCCTAACCTGAGGATAAACGTACGAGAGTTCAACTCAGTGAATGGGTTATCGTTGTATAGGGCTGCAGTCAGCAGTATTCCAGTGTTAACACTGTGTTCTCTAAATGGTCTCGGTTGGACCAGACAAACCAGTGCTCAAAGAAACAGCAACTAATTACACCATCGGAGCAAGATGCCAAGCAGGGAACAAAGCCTGATCGGCCGATCCCTTTAATAGTCCTCTGTGTCCCACAGAAGATCTCAATTCAATTTGTTTGTTTGTTGTTTAACACCGCACAGCAAAATTCCAGCTATATGACGGCGGTCTGTAAATAATCGAGTCTGGACCGGACAATCCAATGATTAATATCATGACCATCGATCCACGCAATTGAGATCGATGATATACATCAACCAAGTCAGCGAGCTCAGTTCAAAGCTATATTGACATTATTTTTGACGCTGCTATTTAATTGATGCCTTCAGCGTGTCAACACCCCTCTGGATCTTCAAAATACTATATACCGGTAACTATGGTGTTATCTATTAATTTAAGGGACTGAAAAGAATGGAGATCACTATGATAATAATTTGTGTTTCTGACAATGGTGCATTTACTCGCAAACCGTACAGAAACAGTGTGATGTTAATGAGAATTAATCAAAGTCTGCTATTTTCGTCCGTTCACGTTATACGTGCAATAGATCCCCATGACTCTAGCTATCGAAATCGTTCTCCGTATATGTCTATGAGTGCATTTACCTCTAAAACCATACATCTTCCCATCAGCTCCAAGAGTGACGGAGTCGATCCTTCCGCTACAGATGTCAGGGTCAAGGGATGCAGTAGGCGTAGTTGTACGTGCTGGTGGAGACGGGGTTGTCGTGACAATACTGCGAGGGGGACCTGCGGACATTCGTTATATGTAAATTAAAAATGCCAATGTCCAAAATTTGTCAGAAGGATCCAACGCGATAAAGGCAGACGTTCCTCAGACTAATTCTACGGAATCAAGATCAGGTAGCAGTATTAGCTCCTCGTGCTGAAATTACCTTTGTAAAATCATGGCACACACGCAATATAGAGTCTGGATGCCCCTGGCGTCTGTACACTCTTACCATTGAGAGCTTGGATACTCCTGGTAGCTGTACACTCACCGTAGAGAGCTTGGATACCCCTGATAGCTGTACACTCACTATAGAGAGTCTGAATGCCCCTGGTAGCTGTACACACACCATAGAGAGCCTGAATGTCCCTGGTAGCTGTACACTCACCATAGAGAGCCTGAATGACCCTGGTAGCTGTACACTCACAATAGAGAGCCCGAATGCCCCTGATAGCTGTACACTCACAATAGAGAGCCCGAATGCCCCTGGTAGCTGTACACTCACAATAGAGAGCCCGAATGCCCCTGGTAGCTGTACACTCACAATAGAGAGCCTGAATGCCCCTGGTAGCTGTACACTCACCGTAGAGAGCCTGAATGCCCCTGGTAGCTGGACACTCACCATAGAGAGCCTGAATGCCCCTGATAGCTGTACACTCACCGTAGAGAGCCTGAATGCCCCTGGTAGCTGTACACTCACCATAGAGAGCCTGGATGCCCCTGATAGCTGTACACTCACCATAGAGAGCCTGAATGCCCCTGGTAGCTGTACACTCACCGTAGAGAGCCTGAATGCCCCTGGTAGCTGTACACTCACCATAGAGAGCCTAAATACGCCTGATAGCAGTACACTTACCGTAGAGAGTCTGAATACCCCTGGTAGCTGTACACTCACCGTAGAGAGACTGCATGCCCCTTGTAGCTGTACACTCACCGTAGAGAGTCTGAATGCCCCTGGTAGCTGTACACTCACCGTAGAGAGCATGAATGCCCCTGGTAGCTGTACACTCACCGTAGAGAGCCTGAATGCCCCTGGGAGCTGTACACTTACCGTAGAGAGCCTGAATACCCCTGGTAGCAGTACACTCACCGTAGAGAGTCTGAATGCCCCTGGTAGCTGTACACTCACAATAGAGAGCCCGAATGCCCCTGGTAGCTGTACACTCACAATAGAGAGCCTGAATGCCCCTGGTAGCTGTACACTCACCGTAGAGAGCCTGAATGCCCCTGGTAGCTGGACACTCACAATAGAGAGCCTGAATGCCCGTGATAGCTGTACACTCACCGTAGACAGCCTGAATGCCCCTGGTAGCTTGACACTCACCATAGAGAGCCTGGATGCCCCTGATAGCTGTACACTCACCATAGAGAGCCTGAATGCCCCTGGTAGCTGTACACTCACCGTAGAGAGCCTAAATGCCCCTGGTAGCTGTACACTCACCATAGAGAGCCTGAATACCCCTGATAGCAGTACACTTACCGTAGAGAGTCTGAATACCCAGGGTAGCTGTACACTCACCGTAGAGAGACTGCATGCCCCTTGTAGCTGTACACTCACCGTAGAGAGTCTGAATGCCCCTGGTAGCTGTACACTCACCGTAGAGAGCCTGAATGCCCCTGGGAGCTGTACACTTACCGTAGAGAGCCTGAATACCCCTGGTAGCAGTACACTCACCGTAGAGAGTCTGAATACCCCTGGTAGCTGTACACTCACCGTAGAGAGTTTGGATACCCCTGGTAGCTGTACACTCACCGCAGAGAGACTGAATACCCCTGGTAGCTGTACACTCACCGTAGAGAGTCTGAAAGCCCCTGGTAGCTGTACACTCACCGTCGAGAGTTTGGATTACCCGGTAGCTGTACACTCACCGTAGAGAGTTTGGATACCCCTGGTAGCTGTACACTCACCGTAGAGAGTCTGAATGCCCCTGGTAGCTGTACACTCACCGTAGAGAGTTAGGATACCCCTGGTAGGTGTACACTCACCGTAGAGAGTCTGAATGCCCCTGGTAGCTGTACACTCACCGTAGAGAGTTTGGATTACCCTGGTAGCTGTACACTCACCGTAGAGAGTTTGGATACCCCTGGTAGCTGTACACTCACCGTAGAGAGTTTGGATACCCCTGGTAGCTGTACACTCACCGTAGAGAGTCTGAATGCCCCTGGTAGCTGTACACTCACCGTAGAGAGTTTGGATTACCCTGGTAGCTGTACACTCACCGTAGAGAGTTTGGATACCCCTGGTAGCTGTACACTCACCGTAGAGAGTCTGAATGCCCCTGGTAGCTGTACACTCACCGTAGAGAGTTTGGATTACCCTGGTAGCTGTACACTCACCGTAGAGAGTTTGGATACCCCTGGTACCTGTACACTCACCGTAGAGAGTTTGGACACCCCTGGTAGCTGTACGCTCACCGTAGAGAGTCTGAATGCACCTGGTAGCTGTACACTCACCGTAGAGAGTTTTGATTACCCTGGTAGCTGTACACTCACCGTAGAGAGTTTGCATACCCCTGGTAGCTGTACACTCACCGTAGAGAGTCTGAATGCCCCTGGTAGCTGTACACTCACCGTAGAGAGTTTGGATTACCCTGGTAGCTGTACACTCACCGTAGAGAGTTTGGATACCCCTGGTAGCTGTACACTCACCGTAGAGAGTCTGAATGCCCCTGGTAGCTGTACACTCACCGTAGAGAGACTGAATGCCCCTGGTAGCTGTACACACACCGTAGAGAGTCTGAATGCCCCTGGTAGCTGTACACTCACCGTAGAGAGTCTGAATGCCCCTGGTAGCTGTACACTCAACGTAGAGAGTCTGAAAGTCCCTGGTAGCTGTACACTCACCGTCGAGAGTCTGAATGCCCCTGGTGTGTGTACACTCACCGTAGAGAGCTTGGATACCCCTGGTAGCTGTACACTCACCGTAGAGAGCCTGAATGCCCCTGATAGCTGTACACTCACCGTCGAGAGTCTGAATGCCCCTGGTAGCTGTACACTCACCGTAGAAGGCTTGGATACCCCTGGTAGCTGTACACTCACCGTAGAGAGCCTGAATGCCCCTGATAGCTGTACACTCACCGTAGAGAGCCTGAATGCCCCTGGTGTTTGTACACTCACCATAGAGGGCCTGAATGCCCCTGGTAGCTGTACACTCACCGTAGAGAGCCTGAATGCCCCTGGTAGCTGTACACTCACCATAGAGAGCTTGGATACCCCTGATAGCTGTACACTCACCGTAGAGAGCCTGAATGCCCCTGATAGCTGTACACACACCGTAGAGAGTCTGAATGCCCCTGATAGCTGTACACTCATCGTAGAGAGCCTGAATGCCCCTGATAGCTGTACACTCACCGTCGAGAGTCTGAATGCCCCTGGTAGCTGTACACTCACCGTAGAGAGCCTGAATGCCCCTGATAGCTGTACACTCACCGTCGAGAGTCTGAATGCCCCTGGTAGCTGTACACTCACCGTAGAGAGCTTGGATACCCCTGGTAGCTGTACACTCACCGTAGAGAGCCTGAATGCCCCTGATAGCTGTACACTCACCATAGAGGGCCTGAATGCCCCTGGTAGCTGTACACTCACCGTAGAGAGCCTGAATGCCCCTGGTAGCTGTACACACACCATAGAGAGCTTGGATACCCCTGATAGCTGTACTCTCACCGTAGAGAGCCTGAATGCCCCTGATAGCTGTACACTCACCATAGAGAGCCTGAATGCCCCTGGTAGCTGTACACTCACCGTAGAGAGTTTGGATACCCCTGGTAGCTGTACACTCACCGTAGAGAGTTTGGATACCCCTGGTAGCTGTACACTCACCGTAGAGAGTCTGAATGCCCCTGGTAGCTGTACACTCACCGTAGAGTGTCTGAATGCCCCTGGCGTCTGTACACTCTTACCGTAGAGAGCTTGGATACCCCTGATAGCTGGACACTCACCATAGAGAGCCTGAATACCCCTGATAGCTGTACACTCACCGTAGAGAGCTTGGATACCCCTGATAGGTGTACACTCACCGTAGAGAGCCTGAATGCCCCTGATAGCTGTACACTCACCATAGAGAGCCTGAATGCCCCTGGTAGCTGTACACTCACCGTAGAGAGCTTGGATACCCCTGATAGCTGGACACTCACCATAGAGAGCTTGGATACCCCTGATAGCTGTACACTCACCGTCGAGAGCCTGAATGCCCCTGGTAGCTGTACACTCACCGTCGAGAGCCTGAATGCCCCTGGTAGCTGTACACTCACCGTAGAGAGCCTGAATGCCCCTGGTAGCTGTACACTCACCGTAGAGAGCCTGAATGCCCCTGGTTCCTGTACACTCACCGTAGAGAGCTTGGATATCCCTGATAGCTGTACACTCACCGTAGAGAGCCTGAATGCCCCTGGTAGCTGTACACTCACCGTAGAGAGCTTGGATACCCCTGATGTCTGTATACTCTCACCATAGAGAGCCTGAATGCCCCTGATAGCTGGACACTCGCCGTAGAGAGCTTGGATACCCCTGCTAGCTGTACTCTCACCATAGAGAGACTGCATGCCCCTTGTAGCTGTACACTCACCGTAGAGAGTCTGAATGCCCCTGGTAGCTGTACACCCACCGTAGAGAGACTGAATGCCCCTGGTAGCTGTACACTCACCGTAGAGAGTCTGAATGCCCCTGGTAGCTGTACACTCACCATAGAGAGCTTGGATACCCCTGATAGCTGTACACTCTCCATAGAGAGCTTGGATACCCCTGATAGCTGTACAATCACCATAGAGAGCCTGAATGCCCCTGGTAGCTGTACACTCACCGTAGAGAGCCCGAATGCCCCTGGTAGCTGTACACTCACCGTAGAGAGCTGAATACCCCTGATGTCTGTATACTCTCACCATAGAGAGCCTGAATGCCCCTGATAGCTGGACACTCGCCGTAGAGAGCTTGGATACCCCTGCTAGCTGTACACTCACCGTAGAGAGCTTGGATACCCCTGGTAGCTGTACACTCACCGTAGAGAGTCTGAATGCCCCTGGTAGCTGTACACTCACCGTAGAGAGACTGAATGCCCCTGGTAGCTGTACAATCACCATAGAGAGCCTGAATGCCCCTGGTAGCTGTACACTCACCATAGAGAGCCTGAATGTCCCTGGTAGCTGTACACTCACCGTGGAGAGCCTGAATGCCCCTGGTAGCTGTACACTCACCGTAGAGAGCCTGAATGCCCCTGGTACCTGTACACTCACCGTAGAGAGCTTGGATACCCCTGATAGCTGTACACTCACCGTAGAGAGCTTGGATACCCCTGATAGCTGGACACTCACCGTAGAGAGTCTGAATAACCCTGGTAGCTGTACACTCATCGTAGAGAGCTTGGATACCCCTGATGTCTGTATACTCTCACCGTAGAGAGCCTGAATGCCCCTGGTAGCTGTACACTCACCGTAGAGAGCTTGGATACCCCTGATGTCTGTATACTCTCACCATAGAGAGCCTGAATGCCCCTGGTAGCTGTACACTCACCGTAGAGAGCTTGGATACCCCTGATGTCTGTATACTCTCACCGTAGAGAGCCTGAATGCCCCTGATAGCTGGACACTCGCCGTAGAGAGCTTGGATACTCCTGCTAGCTGTACTCTCACCATAGAGAGCTTGGATACCCGTGATAGCTGGATACTCACTGTAGAGAGCTTGGATACCCCTGGTAGCTGGATATTCACCGTAGAGAGCTTGGATGCCCCTGGTAGCTGCACAGTCACCATAGAGAGCTTGTATACCCCTGATAGCTAGACAGTCACCGTAGAGAGTGTGAATGCCCCTGGTAGCTGGATACTCACCGTAGAGAGCTTGGATACCCCTGATGTCGTCCTGTGTGAGCGGACTGTCTGTACACTGTCGCACCCATGGCCACATGATGGCGCCCTTCTCCCTGGAATGTTGTAGACCGAGACTGTGCCCAATCTCATGGACGCCAACACAGAATATGTCCTCTCCTGAAGATAGAAATTGTACAAACATTTCATGGATAAGTAATGGATTCTTTCGGCGAAAAAACTGCTCGATCCGGTATATGTTGACACAGTGAGCATTCGTCTGATATTCCACCTACTGTTTGGTATGTTTCCCTCGGTCGTCCACGGCTCGTCATCGTCAAAGTGGACATCGCCGTTGAGACCACGTCTGCTGTCACCTGGGAAGTACGCATGCGCCAAAGTGTTTCCTTTTCCGTCAAATGGTGCCCTGTCTCCATGGTAACCGCTGTTGAACTGGATGACGATGTCGACGTTACAGTGGGGCAGTTGGGTGAAGGTCAGAGAACTGACGTCGGACCATATCTATAGTAGACAGGTAGATATACACCCACTCATTAGACAGTGAACGCGTAAGTAGCATTTTGACAGAAACAATGATTATGCATAGATGATAATGATGTGAGAGAAATAAATAAATGCTCTGGGTGAGATAAATATAACACTGGACCACAACAAAACGAATCTTGTTCGTTCTGATCTTCCCTGCCTTGCCTATCATGGTGTTACTAATGATATCAAATTTCTAGATGCAGTTTAGTTTGAAGACTGTTGTAACGCTGCGAACGCTTTGTAGAGCTTTTCATGATAAGCGTTGTCATTGATAGACTTCAAACTTCTGTCTCCAACATATGAGTCAGTAAAGCGTATTGGTCCTGCAAATCTTCAAGACCTGACTTCAAAATATGGTCCTGCGAACCAACGTCGTTCAACCGATCAACTTCTCCTTGATGTTCATGTCTATCAAATGTCAACTAAAACGCTTTCACTTCATCAGCTGCATCTCTGAATTCCCTCCCACTGACCCTGAAAACTGCTCCCTCTCTTTCTGCTTTTAAATCTGGATGGAAAACTTAAAATAATAAAGACAGTCCAAATGACAAATGTCAGCTATTGGGCGGCATGGTGGCCAAGTCGTTTTAAGCTTCAGCAGAGCAAGAAAACCTTGGTCGTGGGTTTCATTCCAGGTTCGGCCTAAAAATGTTTCCAGGTTTGTCAGAACCATGCCCATGCTCGTGGGTTTCTCCACTGTGGAAGACGTCTACGACCTGTATCAGTTCGAGCTTCGATATAACTGAACTACAGTAACCTTGCCCCAGTGTAGAATCGCTTCCCATGACCTGTGTTTGAAACATGCGTCGACGAAGCTAGATCGGGTGGTCAAACCCATTTGCTGGGTTTATTGCGACTTATCGCGATCGTCAGACTCAATTACATGGATCGATGCTCATGCTTTAGCCACTGCTTTTACTCGCCCATATTCAAGCATATTGGCTTTACTACGGCGTTAAACGACATTCACACACCGAAACCAAACTCACGCACTCGATAATTTACGTAGACACCACATAGGCATGCAAGATGTACAACCTTTAACTTGCAATACGCTTTACCTTAAACTTGCAATACGCTTTACCTTAACCATGCAATACGCTTGAACTTAAACATGCAAGACATTTTACCTTAAACATGCAAACCACTTTACCTTTAATATGCAATAGGCTTTACCTTAAATATGCAATACGCTGGAACTTAAACATGCAAGACGTTATACCTTAAACATGCAATATGCTTTACCTTAAATATGCAATATGCTTTACCTTCAACATGCAATACGCTTTACCTTAAACATGCAATACGCTTTCCCTTAAACACGCAATACGCTTTAGCTTAACCATGCAATACCTTTTAACTTAAACATGCAATACGCTTGACCTTAAACATACAATATGCTTTACCTTAAACGTGCAATACGCTTTACCTTAAACTTGCCATACGCTTTACCTTAAACATGTAATACGCTTTACCTTAAACATGCAATACGCTTGACCTTAAACATGCAAGACGTATTACCTTAAACATACAAGACGTATTACCTTAAACGCTTTGGCCAGCACCCGGTCAACTCCGGAATGTGTTGTGTCGGGTGCGAGCGGGTATGTTCTCACGCAGTACGTCAGGTTTGTATGCTTCCATCGAGTATCTATGGCAATGTTTACGGACGTTATTAATAGGTATTACATCATCTACATCACACACTGATTGCTTTAACATAAACATATGTTTATTGTGACGTACTTCACAATGCAGCTCCGATATAAGTGAATCATGAAGTATAGAGATTTGCGGTGATGAGGTGATTTGCGGTCATAGACGTATTCTGGAATTAACAATATGTAAAAAAAAAAAACATACGAAAAAAAAGAAAAAGCTTAAAAGGCAATGTGACATAAAATAATTCAATAATTGCTGGTTATCGAGCAGTTTTTTCATGTCTTTATGTGTACTACTTTCCTGGGGCGTGTAGTTAAGGCGTTGGCTCGTCACGCCGAAGATTCTGGCTCAATTCCCAACATCCATGTTTTGGTGTCCCCGTTCGATATATTGCTGATGAATATTGCTAAAAGCGGAGTACAATCACACTCACTCACTCAATCAATCTGCTACTGTCTGTGCTATCACGTCTCCAACTACTATAACTGCAACCTCATCTACCTCAAATACTGTCTCTCCATCGTGCTAGGGGCGGTGGGATTGCCTAGTGGTTATAACCTTCGCTCGTCACGCCGAAGACCCGGGTACGATTCCCGACATGGGTACAATGTGTGAAGCCAATTTCTGGTGTCTCCCGCCGTGATATTTCTGGAATACTTCTAAAAGCGGCGTAAAACCATGCTCACTCTATTTGTTTGTTTGTTTGTTTGTTGTTTAACGGGGGCACGGGTGGCCCAGTCGTCTAAGGCGCCGCAATTCGCTGTGCAGAGTTGCGTCCCTTGAGCACGCCAGAAACCTATGATTGCGGGTTCGAATTCCGGTTCACCCCGATTATGTTTCTAGGTTTGTCAGCACCATACCCGTGCTCGTGGGTTTTACCGAAGTGGTAAACGTCGAAGACTTGCATCACTTCTGGCTCACACGCCATGATATAACTGGAATACTGTTAAAATCGGCGTTAAACCCAACTCACTCACTCAATGTTGTTTAACGCTGCACATATGGTGGCGATCTATAAACAAGAGTCTGGATCAGACAATCCAGTGATTGACATTATGAGTATCGATCTACGCAATTGGGATATGATGACATGCATCAACCAAGTCAGCGAGCCTGACCACCCGATCCCGTGAGACGCCCCATGCGACCAACATGGCTTGCTAAAGACCAATTCTAACCCGGATCTTCACGGGAATCTGCTGTTCTCCCGCTGTTCACTAGATCTCTGTATGGTTGCAATACTGCCTATGTAACTTGTTATACTTTCCGTTCTGGTTTGTCTGGTCCAGATTCGATTATTTCCAGATGTGTTATAGTTGACTACGGCATTAGACAACATTCACTCATGCACTCACTAATGACAGTAATAGGCCGACGATTTATACGACCACTCCTTCTACTCGACAATTAAGGTCAACAAGTTAGGTACATTATTACATTATACCGCCATTTCTAATGACGAGTGGGGCGGTTGGGTAGCCTAGTGGTTAAAGCGTTCGCTCGTCACGCCGAAGACCCGGGTTCGATTCCCGACATGGGTACAATGTGTGAAGCCCATTTCTGGTGTCCCCCGCCGTGATATTGCTGGAATATTGCTAAAAGCGGCGTAAAACCATACTCACTCACTCACTCTAATGACGAGTTTGACTTAAAGATGTGTATACGTATCTATGGAGTACTGTTATGTACTTTGTCATGTGACTGAGAGGATGAAGAAAGTGTGAAAACACGAGGATACAAGAACGCGACATTTGATGGGTCATGGCATTTCCGCACTTTCAACATATTTGTGTGTTTACGAAAGGTCGAGGTCGCACAAACCGAGGACGCGATGTTGCCCTTGAAGGGGGGCCGAGAGGACACATTGCTTTATTACCCTGCGTCAAGATTGTATCAAGTAGTAGAATATCTTGTGGTCAGTACGGATGACTGTCTACGGCACTGACCCGTGATTTCAGGGTACGATGATGCACAGTCAGCCAGGTTACTGCTCAGAGTGGACCGTGATGGTCAACCATCTACACCATCTGTGACAGTCAACCATCTACACCATCTATGACAGTCAACCATCTACACCATCTATGATAGTCAACCATCTATACCATCTATGAAAGTCAACCATCTACACCATCCATGATAGTCAACCATCTACACCATCCATGACAGTCAACCATCTACACCATCCATGACAGTCAACCATCTACACCATCCATGATAGTCAACCATCTATACCATCTATGACAGTCAACCATCTACACCATCTATGACAGTCAACCATCTACACCATCCATGACAGTCAACCATCTACACCATCTATGATAGTCAACCATCTATACCATCTATGAAAGTCAACCATCTACACCATCTATGATAGTCAACCATCTACACCATCCATGACAGTCAACCATCTACACCATCTATGATAGTCAACCATCTATACCATCTATGATAGTCAACCATCTACACCATCCATGACAGTCAACCATCTATACCATCTATGATAGTCAACCATCTACACCATCCATGATAGTCAACCATCTATACCATCCATGATAGTCAACCATCTATACCATCCATGATAGTCAACCATGTATACCGACCATTGATGGTCAACCATATCTATACCATCTCTGCTGGTCCACTATCTATAATATCCATGATAGTCAACCATCTATACCATCCATGATAGTCAACCATCTACACCATCCACGATGGTCAACCATCTATACCATCCATGACAGTCAACCATCTACACAATCCACGATGGTCAACCATCTACACCATCCATGATAGTCAACCATCTACACCATCCATGATAGTCAACCATCTATACCATCCATTATGGTCAACCATCTACACCATCCACGATGGTCAACCATCTACACCATCCATGATAGTCAAACATCTATACCATCCATGACAGTCAACCATCTATACCATCCATTATGGTCAACCATCTACACCATCCACGATGGTCAACCATCTACACCATCCATGATAGTCAAACATCTATACCATCCATGACAGTCAACCATCTATACCATCCATTATGGTCAACCATCTACACCATCCACGATGGTCAACCATCTATACCATCCACGATAGTCAACCATCTACACCATCCATGATAGTCAACCATCTATACCATCCATGATAGTCAACCATCTACACCATCCATGATAGTCAACCATCTACACCATCTATGATAGTCAACCATCTACACCATCCATGATAGTCAACCATCTATACCATCCATTATGGTCAACCATCTACACCATCCACGATGGTCAACCATCTATACCATCCATGGTAGTCAACCATGTATACCACCCATTGATGGTCAACCATATCTATACCATCTCTGCTGGTCCACTATCTATACCATCCATGATAGTCAACCATCTATACCATCCATTAAGGTCAACCATCTACACCATCCATGATAGTCAACCATCTATACCATCCACGATGGTCAACCATCTATACCATCCATGATAGTCAACCATCTATACCATCCATTATGGTCAACCATCTACACCATCCACGATGGTCAACCATCTATACCATCCACGATAGTCAACCATCTACACCATCCATGATAGTCAAACATCTATACCATCCATGATAGTCAACCATCTATACCATCCATGATAGTCAACCATCTATACCATCCATGATAGTCAACCATCTACACCATCCATGATAGTCAACCATCTATACCATCCATGATAGTCAACCATCTATACCATCCACGATGGTCAACCATCTATACCATCCACGATAGTCAACCATCTATACCATCCACGATGGTCAACCATCTATATCATCCATGAAAGTCAACCATCTATACCATCCATGATAGTCAACCATCTACACCATCCACGATGGTCAACCATCTATACCATCCATGATAGTCAACCATCTACACCATCCATGATAGTCAACCATCTATACCATCCATATTAGTCAACCATCTACACCACCCACGATAGTCAACCATCTATACCATCCATGATAGTCAACCATCTGTACCATCCATGATAGTCAACCATCTATACCATCCATGATAGTCAACCATGTATACCGACCATTGATGGTCAACCATATCTATACCATCTCTGCTGGTCCACTATCTATAATATCCATGATAGTCAACAATCTATACCATCCATGACAGTCAACCATCTGTACCATCCATGACAGTCAACCATATATACCATTCTTGATAGTCAACATCTATACCATCCATGATAGTAAAACATCTATACCATCCATCACTAATTTTTAAGTGAGTGAGTGGGTTGTGTTTAATACAACTTTTACTTTTTTAAGAGTATTCCAGTTATATAATCGCGTGTCAACTTAATGTGGGAGGAAATTGATGGTCTTAGATGTTTACAGCTTTGGTGAAACCAACAAGCACGGGCAGGGTGCTGACAAACCTAGAAACATAATCAGAGCGAACAGGGATTCGGGCCCACAATCATAGTTTTGTGTGGTGGCTAAAGGCGCAACTCGGTACAGCGAATTGCAGCACCGAGACGACTGTCCCACCCGTGCCCCATGTTTGTTGAGAGACGATATCCAAGAGGTCATTTGTACGTCACATATATACGAGATTGCGTTATATTAATATGAAGAAAAGAAAATTCTATACGTACCATCTAGGACATAGCGCTTTATTCTCGATGATGTCACAACGAACCGGATTATGTCGGGCACGCCACACCGCTTCCGGTTTATCATGTTGAGGGTTTCCGGATTGAGACGACCTGCAACAAGGCATTGAAACCTCGTCAGTCGACCCGGACCCAACAAAAGCGTGACAGTCAGACAGATAGTCACATAGTCATAATAACTAATGTCTTGGTTCCTAGCTTCCACTGCAGGCCCGTAGGACCAAGGGGGCTAGGGGTGGGGATGGGATGGGGTGGGGTCGGGAATGGGGGTGGGGTGGGTCGTATATTCCATGCAATATTATCATTGCAAAGGATTAAACGATATATGAATATTCTTTATCCTGCTTTGAATATATAATACACGCACATAACTAGGGGACATTACGAATTCCCTTCCCTTGATTTACCCAAATGAACCAGATATAAAAGAAACCAGTGAGCCCTCCAAATCTGTTTCATAGTTAGATCTTTGCATGAATATTCAAAGTTACAAAACTCTCCCTACTTCATGACAAGAGGGATAACTTCAACTTTCCAATTATCAGCTTTCCCTTTCTGTCGAGCAATATTCCTGCAGCTCCAGACCTTGGTATCTACATGTCACACCTTTTAAGGTACAACCGAGCATGCATACCACGATTTCAAAGAGCGTCATACGACTCTCGATCAGAAGTTGTTTGATTAAGGACACAATGCCTCAGTAAAGCTTTCCAAAAGTTTTATGGTAGACATGTGGAGGACATTTCTAGGGGAACAATTGACATGCCTTCGCATGTGCCACGGGTGGCTGGATACGTTCACCTTTTCGCGAACACCTGGTATCATCACTGTTTGATAGTGATTCATAAACACATAGCCATGACAAAGTCGGAATCGCACACTTGACTCTTCTTTCGGCAGAGATTTCTTAAGAAATATTTAAATGGTTTTGTCTCTTTATTTAGTCAGCCTTACCGATGATAATTCGAGATATTCAAGAAATGCGGTCATTCTAAGATTCATGTATGTTTTCCTACATGTTCCTACATGTCTCGTTACCCCTACCTCTATTGAGAATTTTATAAGACTTATGTCAGCAGAAAACGAACAAATTATAAAAGGCTTAGGTAAACTTCTCTCCCAAGTCATGAACATCGAACGGAAACACAGCGTTAAACGGTAAATCATTATTAAATCTACTCAGCATGCAGATATATATACATGTACAGTATATTTCCATTGTATTATCCATGGGCCGGTGTCCTGGAGTACCGAATAAATTTGTCTGTCTGTCTGTCATGTAGGTTTTCCATATCTTACCCATGTAAGTTTTAGAGCTAGACTATTAAAAACTCGTCATTGAATTTATTGTTCCAATGACGTAACGTTACGAATTTATGACGTCATGAACAATGTGACGTCAGATTAGATCGCCTATCCAACCAGCTTTGAGAATTAGTAAAGTGCAACTATCAGAGAGTTATTGTACCCTTATGTGTATCAGTTATATATACATTACTTACCTGTAAGCTGAAGATGCGCGCGTCGCTGAAACTCTGCTATGGCATCATGGAATGAACCAGGAAGCCATGGAAACTGTGTCATCAGGTAACCATAGTGATAGAGGTAGTTCTTGGCGAAATAGAAAAGGGAAAATTGTTCACCTTTATTCAACAAATACAAATATGAGTTTTTACAGACACGGAATATCATGGACACTTTAAGACTGGCAAGGCAAGGGAGTTACATGTAACTGACTTAAAGTGAAAGTCCAGTTTCCATCCTTGCCGAACCAGGCTGGAATTTCTAGGCTCGATCGTAGCGCCACCAGTGGCTATTACGAGTTATGTCCCTCCCGTTGACCAATCAGATACTACCCTCATATAACCTGCATTTGCTTCAAACAAAATGGCGGCGCCCAGTCAATACGATCTGATCGATAATCAAAATCTATATTGAGATAAAATGCTACGTACATCAAAGCACGTGAGCACAATGATTAAAAACATGAAACGATTTGGAAAATAGCTGCTGACGCCGAGTTGTCGGTACACATTCTTTGTAAAACGGATGTCGATTTCGTTGCGCAACTCGTTAGTCCAGCCAAAATATAACTCTATAATTCCAGCCTAGTTCGGCAAGGGTGGAAACTGGACTTTTAAAGTTAAACACCCTTGCCACGGGAACATGAACAATACTCGAACAAAAATACAAGTAACAGCTGCAGTTTTTGCAGTGACATGCAATTATCGGGGAAGTAGCATACTGTGCATTAAATCGTTAAAAACTAAACAGTCATTACTGTCTGACAATACTGGCAATATCAGGGAAGCATTTACGAACATTTCACAAACAGAAATTAAACATTATTCACGCTCAGTAAATTGATCCATGTGAAGTATTTACCGACAGATTGCTATAAGGAAATAACTCACCACTACTCGAAAATAATCCGCTGCGGTTATGCTAATTTCTGTGTTTATGTCATATATCGAAAAACACATAAATATCCCCAAAAGGAGCAAACTGTTATGCGACATCTTTGCCGTCGTGTTTTTCTCCTGAAAATGAACCGTTATGCGAGAGATGGTAAATGTTTACTTCGGCCAAACTAAAGGATGAGCGTTTCTTTTCTTTAACTCAAATTGACAATTACTTCGTACAAAGTAAACCCACTTATTCACTGGTATGTGTGTTCTGTTCATCATTAGCTCTCAACGGAAGTACCGTACATCTATAATCAAATACAAGGGGCCAATTAAACCGTTACGCGGTGACTTTACCCACAAGGAATGACAATCTATCGCTTTAAAGCTGGTTTCGTTCAACTGTGTTGATACTCAGAGCAAGCCCGAGTTTTGTCCGGACACATTGTAAATGGTTGTGAGAACTGTATTCCCTTCTCTTCCAGCACCTTACGTCCACCTGGGTACTATACGTCACGGATTCTGCTGATCAGCCATAATCATTTTCCTCGTTACTGGTGTGATAAATGAATGCATTAAAAACCCCTGCAACCTTTTGAAACCAACGATTCGAATTATTTTACTTGGTTGGCTTATTTTTATGACGTGATATGCATTTATTATCTCATAACAATGATACTAGTATTCATAGTACTACAAGTAGTAGTAGTTGTTATTGCTGCTATAATTATTATTATCATTCTTCTTCTTATTATTTAATTACATAAATAATAATAATGATAATAACAAAAACAATAATAATAATAAGAGCAACAACAACAACAACAACAACAATAATAATAATAAGAAGAAGAACAACAATAATAATAATAAGAGCAACAACAACAGCAACAATAAGAAGAAGAGCAGCAACAACAACAACAACAACAATAATAATAATAAAAATAAAAATAATAATAACAACAACAATAATAATAATAACTAACAATACTGACACAAGGTGGAGCTGGTCGTATAATACCACTAATTATTATTACTACTACACAAACACCCGGTGTCAAAATTATGAGATTTTCCTTTGTGCCTCTCCGTTTTCTGTCACAGATAGCCAAACTGGGTACTCCCTGACTAAGATGAGTAAGCATTTTTAAATATCACCTAGGCTTGAGTTGAAAGGTGACACAACAATCTCCACAATTTACTGAACACTTAGTAAAGGTGTCGGTATTCCTAAAGTTAGTTTGAACTTTACACACGTGGCCTTGCTTTATCCATTGTTGAGGTTTATCTAAAAAGGTCGAACGGATAATGGATTCGCTTTTCAGTTAGACAATGTCGAGTTACTTTCAACACATAACGTGGGTATGGTTAATATAAACGTAACAATGCTTATTTACATTCTACTGACCATGTTCATGTGATAGCATTGGAATGTTTTAAATCTTCAACGGTTGACCTGACCTATCTCATTTGAATGTGTCTCATACTGTTGATTTCGTGGGTGTTACAGTGAGAGGTATAGTGAGTGAGTGAGTAGGGTTTAACGCGGATTTTAACAGTATTCCAGTTATATCGAGACGTGTCAGCTTAATGTGGGAGGAAAGCCCGAAGTGATGCAGGTCTCAGACGTTTACCACTTCGGTGAAACCCACGAGCACGGGTATGGTGCTAACAAACCTAGAAACATAATCGCGGCGAACCGGGATTCGAACCCACATTCATAGGTTTCTGGCGTGCCCAAGGGACGCAACTCGGCACAGCGACTCGAGACGATTGGGCCACCCCTGCCCCACTGTGAGAGGTATAATTAAGTCGATCTGTTTATACTCATTACGATATCGTGGTATTCAAAGGCTTACCTCTTGTTGTTGTCGTTTGCTGATGAAATGTGTTTTTTTGGTATATTTAAGAAATAAACGAGTGGGAGTTGTTTATGATACAATAGAACAATGAAACACCGCAGGGAGAATAAATCACGAGGGGCGCAGTACGATACATTTGGTCTAGATTATTCTCCCTGAAGTGTTCGATAAACAACTCCCACACGTCGATTATTTCTTAAATATAACAAAAAACACATTTCATATATTTGAAACAATTTTGTCAAGATATATAGTGTCTATTCATAACATATATATCTAAACAAGTCCATAAATGTTCAAGACTCCGAGGCTTTACTTATATACTTCAGTGTGAAAGACTGAGTACAAGAGTTGCCTCCCCTTAAATTGTCTCCCTTTATCGTAAGTGTCACGCCCGTACACAATCTATTGAAGTTCTTTTAACGTTAGTTCCGCATTGACAAGTCAAATAATGGCAGACGATCATTTATCGAGTTAATATCACTTCTTGACGTTTGTTATTCTCTCGAAAATGTTATGAACGTTATAAAACTGTAAATTTCTGATTGAACTCTTCAATCGAGACTATTCGTTTCGCAAAGCGCCATGTTGGTTACTTAACCAGCGTGTATTCTTTCGCTTCCAACAACGGTCTTCTAGTTTTCAAGAATATTTTTTGTTAAAGTTGATTTTGTATAAAATCATACCGAACTGTATGTTAAAGAATTTTCATGACCCTTTATATTTTGTGATACTTTTGTTTATGTTTTTAAGATTGTGCAAACACGAAACTACTTTTAAGTCGCAAATACAAGAGGTGGTGAACCCTAAGGTAGGGAGAATTTACGTTTCAAGGTTTTACAATTGTAATGAAATAATTTAATGTTTCTGTAGAACGACACAAAAAGTATCTTATATATAGGATAGTCCGTGTGTCTCGTGAAATATCATGTTTCTCTCATCTCGTGACAGGGAAAAAGGAGATATTTTCACTCGTGGCTTCTCCACTCGTGAAAATATCTCCTTTCCCCCGTCACTCGAGGAGAGAAACATGATATTATCGTGACACATGAAATGTCCTCCATTTCTTTCTATTTATCATGTAAAAGCATTGTCCTAACCCTTTCAGTTGTAATTAGTTATAAGCTGTCTTCAGTGTAAAATGTACTGATGACCACATTCAGTAGATTGTGACGTCATGGAAAGCGATGGCATCACAATGGTTTGCAAAGCATTATGGTGCAATTTTATTGCAGCGATATCTCCTAGTACGCATTATCTCACCCAATTGGTTAATAATTAACAAAGTGGATATCGCGTTATCAGTCATTCGAAACGACGGGGATGACGATATATTACGCGATAATGCCTGTAATAATTCGACCCCAATCATTTAAGAATTGACCTTCACTTTGTGTGAGTTCACACAAAGTAAAAGTCAATTCTTATAAAAAAAATTATCACAATTTCTTACCTCAAAGGATGTAGGCCAAGATCTAAACACATTTTTATTTAGTACGCGTGACTTCATGTTTACACTGACAGCCATACAACAACAAGCCAGATCGCGGAGTAAAATAGTTCCTCAAAAAGAGAGGTGACATGGGCGTATGGATGCACAACTTGAATTTCAGAAACATCTTACGCAGCACATGTGTTCAAATCATATCCTCATTAGATGAGGAAGGTCTGTAAAGAACTACCTCAGTAAGTCAGTCACAATGACAGCGCGTCGTAATACATTTACAGCAAGTACAAAACGTCTAAATGGCCGACACGATAAACGTGACGGGAGAGATTTCCGAAGTTGTTAATGAACCTGTGGCGGTTACATGTGTTAGTCATCATTGATCAACTGGCCGATCATTGAAAGGTGAATAAAGAAGCGTCAAACAGACACTAAGGTAAATTCATAGATTGCTGGAGACGGTCAATGTCAGCCTAGGCACGGATCGAGTCGATACTACGATAGTTTAGATGTGCATTTCATCGTTTGTTCATTAGGACGGGCCGTGGCAATGATATTCGTGAACAATCATGCAGTCACGCTCTCTGACATTTCTCAATGTATACTGAAACGCTGAGACCAAGAATAAAGGTTCTAAATGATCAGAAAGAACGCATATGTATGTTTTCGTGCTAGGGAATTCCCAGGGGTTTCCCCAGGAATGTGGAAGTAGTCCGTCAGTGTTTACGTCATTTCAAGAACACGGTCTCGTGAAAAACGTATGAACGTCAAATTGTGTCGTTCATACACTTATGAACTTCAGTTTCGCGGTCATGTGACCGACCTCTCGTCCAATGGAAAAGCCGTATATCGTGTAAACTTATAATAATTTATCAGATCGTCTTTAACGTTCAACCCTTATCAAGTGGCGCTAATGATGCCTCGTCAAGAAAGGTCAATATGCCTAAGCCTGATGCATTGTGCGTCTCTCTATGACAACTTAGTGTACAAACTCACCTCAGGCATGTCCGGTAGACCCAAATGTGCAAATCGATGTGCATGGCCATCTTCTATTTGGTCATGTAGGAAATGATGATAGCCTAATAATAGAAACGCGAGTACAGTAGGTGTCATAATCCCAGTAGCCATGCATTGTCTCCATCGACTGATAACCTCGGTCAACTCGGTGTTTTGTTATTGTGTCTGTGCTAACCTTTAAGGGCAGACGGACACACTTGACATCAAAGCTAAACATCACCCTGTACACACCAAAATGAACAAATCCTACTTTACTTCAAAAGAGTGACATTTAACCGTCTCTGACATGCGGCTACAACAATGCTGTAGCCAACAGAAGCTTAAATAAGTGGTAAGCTACACTGGCGGTTTAACGTCTTTGTCATGTTTCCATAACGTTTGTCTTTAATGAGGTGGGGTGAAATGGGGCTTTACGCCGCGTTCAGGATTATTCCATTTATAAGACGACGTGTGAGTGAGTGAGTATATTTGTTTTTTACGCCGCTTTTAGCAATACACAAGCAATATCATGGCGAGGACACCAGAAATGGGTTTCACACATTGTACCCATGTCGGGATTTGAACCCGGGTCTTTGGTGTGACGAGCGAACACTTTAACCACTAGGCTACCCGACCGACCCTTTAGGCGACGTGTGTGTATGTGTGTGTGCTTTCAGATATCTAACGCATTTTATCATAGATAATCCCTAGTATATATATTGACTCCGCGCTTGTTTCATCCCATTCGTGCGGAGCGGCAGGCAGCGTTTCCACAATTGTCATCTTTTAACGTCTTTTGGTGTGACACGGCCGGGAATCGAACCACCGACCTTCCGCTCTCCGACTAGACGCCCTTTCTATCCACTACACCCCGAAGGCTGTCTTCAGTTGTCAGTGTGTATAACTCTTAACTGTGACTCATTGTGTGTTGAGATGCATCTACGAAGACGTTGTAGATGCGACGTCATGGAAATTGTGACGTCATACAATGAGAAATAGCACCAAATTACGAAGAATAAATACCTAATACTAAATATGTCGGTATCAATGTTGTACATAATTCGCAACTGTTTCGATGGTCGGGGATTGTAGTGACTAGAATATGTTGATTCCGGGGGTTTGTTTGTTTGTTTGTTGTTTAACGCCGCACTCAGCAATATTTCAGCTATGTGACGGCGGTCTGTAAATAATCGAGTCTGGACCAGACAATCCAATGATTGACATCATGAGCATCGATCCACGCAATTGGGATCGATGACATGCATCAGTCAAGTCAGCGAGCCTGACCACCCGATCCCGTTGGTCGCCTCTTACGACAGGCATAGTCGCCGTTTACTGCAAGCATGGGTTGCTGAAGACCTGTTCTACCCCGGATCTTCACAGGTCTGATTCCGGAAGTAGAACCTGGAAGTAGAATCTGGAAGTAGAACCCGGAAGTAGAATCTGGAAGTAGAATCAACGAGCCCCAAATGGGCGAGTTAAGTCGACTTCAGGAACTAACAGATTCGCGTGATTTCTCCGTCATGAACCATGTAATGGTTGATATAGACAGTTTTAGTTGTTAAAATGCCTGCCCAGAATGGCAAGTGAATTCCTTGCTCAAAATCAGCTGCAACAACAATAGCGTGACGCCATCATAATGGTTTAAATCTTACACGTCCCTTTCACAAACAGTGACAATTGCTGTGAGAGAGAGTTGCTCACTTAAGTCGCTAGCCGTTGGGGCTGCATGCTTTTTATCTACCCAAGCCCCCATAGGGGTTCCAGGGGCTAAAGTGCCTGTCTGAAATTAAACGATCTCAATTGGCTGATATGTGTCATCGTACCCTTATGAGGTGATTGTTGTTCCTGCCATCAATCACTGGTTTACCTGGTACGGACTCGAGAAGTTGCAGAACGCAGGGATGTGTCGCGAATTTTGTTCCCGCTATCAATCACTGGTTTACCTGGTACCGACTCGAGTAGTTGCAGAATTCAGGAATGTGTCGCGAATGTTGTTCCTGCTATCAATCACTGGTTTACCTGGTACCATACAAACAAACTTTCCATATGTGAACGTGTTGGGTCTCACGCCGATGTAAACACGTTTTCGTTATTACGGCGTCAGGAGAGCCTGGTGTGACGAAAACATTTTAACACAATGGGCACCCACAGAACAAGGTGCTGGCAGACCAAGGGAGACAATCGGGGTGAATCAAGGATCCAGACCCATGGCTTACGGATCCACTTAGACCACTGTTTCACATCTATCCCTTTGAGTGAATGAATGATAAATGTAAATAAATGCATCAAAACCCTTTCCATACTCCTACAAATTCCTGAAATATCCAGTTCATACAAATGTAAGATACGTCTTGAAAAGAATGACTTCGTCGTCTAGACGAGAAGAAAGGGAGGTAATCACTATATTATTGATTGCAACCCGGCCGATCAACAGCCGTGGAAGGAATCTTGTTTCGTATCTTTTTATCTCTCAGACCTTTTGAATCACCCTATGATATCTAGGTGATCGAGCTCCTTGAGCTTCGGATCCCGATTTACATAAACACGAAGGTAGGTTATAGCGTGGGGTGTTTAGCGCAATGACTGTGCGTCTTCTGCCTGTAGTTGTCAGATACGAGAGCACTCTCGAAATAGTTGCATTCGCCTTTCATGTTGTTGACCTACATCAGGCTCACTGGGGGAAAATCAGTGCCAGCATGTAACGCAAAACACGACTAGCGGGGACTACAAGCAAGACATGGAGAGTTAAGGTCAAAGGTGATGTTATGGCGGTATTTGTTGACATACATGCATTTTGTACTGACCGTGGTCTTTTCTCGCGAAGTCTGAATACGCACAGATAACTCTTACTGTTAAGTTTGTAGTGAGTCAGTGAGGGAGCGTGTACGGTTTTACGCCACTTTTTGCAAAATTCCTGCAATTTCACGGCTTCACGCAACGTACCTATGTGGGGTTCGGGTCTTCTGCGTGACGAGCGAACGCTTTAACCACCAGGCTACCCCACCGCCCCTTAATTTAACGAGTGCGTGAGTGAGTATGGTTTTACGCCGCTTTTAGCAATGTTCCAGCAATATGACGGCGGGGGCACCAGAAATGGGCTTCACACATTATACCCATGTCGGGAATCGAACACGGGTCTTCGGTGTGATGAGCGAACGCTTTAACCACCAGGCTACCCCACCGCCCCTTAATTTATAAGATAAAAAGGGCAATCAGCAATCTGTGTTAAACTGACCTGAAGGGATTGGCTTTACGGCGACGATGTCTTGATGAGGATATTTTCGTCATTAATGTTTGTTTGTTGTTAACGCCGTACTCAGCAATATTCCAGCTGTATGACGTCGGTCTGTAAATAATCGAGTCTCGACCAAAAATCCAGTGATTGACATCATGGTCGTTATTAATGCATTTTTAACTACGTGTGAAAATTGTTCCAAAGTCGTTTATATCAAACCTTTTAAATATGTATAATATAAAAAATCAAAATGTTCCACTTAAGAATCTACGGGTCTCTGTGTTTTGTAGCACGAGGCGCACATTCAGATTACCCAACTAACTACACGTTTCTCACTGAAGTCTCCGCCATTGATTGTGTAGAGTTGCGCCCCCTACTCACGCCAGGATACGCTGGTGGTGAGTTCAATCCCAAATTCATTTCGCTTATGATGCAGTACTGACTTAACATTACACCACTACCGCAAGGTAATTTAATCACGTGTCTGTCTTTTCTTTGTAAAGAAACGCGCCAATACTGAAATGAGATGAGAAATCCGTCTTTCAGTGCGATATTCAGATCACGTGTACAGAAATGAAAATATTCAACTACAATCGCGATAGTGTGGAGTAGGACCACTTATCATATAATTATGAATGAGATGAGGCATTTTGCATTTGTGATAGAGCCAGACGGTCATATCACAGGCGGTGTAATAACCAGATCCGTATTACACCCCTTGCCGTGCAGATATGGCTTGTAAATCATTTTGAAAGGGCGATCGATATTCGCCCGGGTGGTAAGAAATTAGAGTTACGTCCCTCAGTGCGTCGTCTGCCCGTCTGCTCGTCCAATTTTCTCGTGAAAAACATTAGAGAACATTAAAAAGCATCTTATAAATACTAAAGGTATCCTGAATAAATATACATGAGTGAGTGAGTGAGTGAGTGAGTGAGTGAGTATGGTTTGACGCCGCTTTTACCAATATTCCAGCAATATCACGAAGGGGGACACCAGAAATAGGCTTCACACATTGTATCTTTGTCGTACAGGTACATGTCATGTGAAACTTAAAACTCAGAACTTAACACTTACAACCTAAGACGTTAAGGGTCAAAGGGAGACTACCATTCAAACCTCCTCGGCCAAACCTTGTTGATAATTTTAACTTTATATAAAGTTATTAAAGTCACGAACGTGATTAAAAAAACATGAACGCCCTTGCACATCGAAATTAATGATATTAAAACACAAAACAGTGTCGAATAACGAATTTCTGTTCCAGAAATTTAATGTGTAATATGTGTGGTGGGTGTTGAAAAACCCAAGATGGTTTTTACTGACGGTATGCGATCTCATATTAGGTCAGTATGAACCATCTTGGATTTTTACTGACGGTAGACGGGCTCATGTGGGGTCAGTACTTCTGCTCTCTGATTGGTCAATCTCACTTTGAGGCATAATAATAAGATTTCCATATGATAGCCTCTAAATATCCTTACACATCAAGACCCGTGAGGATCCGGGGTGGAATAGGTCTTCAGCAACCCACGCTTGTCGTAAAAGGCGACTAACGGGATCGGATGGTCTGGCTCGCTGACTTGGTTGATGCATGTCATCCGTCCCAATCGATGCTAATGATATCAATCACAGGATTGTCTGGTCAAGACTCGATTATTTACAGACCGCCGTCATATAGCTGGAATATTGCTGAGTGCGGCGTAAAACAACAAACAAACAAACACATCAAAGTACCCCTTGCCATCGAAATGTTTCCGGTGTCTGCACGTGGAACCGCTTAATGTTTAATGATACTTTGTCAATGAAAATTAACCATTTCAAGACATATGTTTCAATAATTGTGCACCCTTTCCAAACATGAAATGAATAATAAACATATAAAAGTGCTGAACTGACTGTAAGATTTAAAGAATGGTCAGGTCGCTGCCCTGTGGCACGGTACTGGGTAGCAAAGTGAATTGACAACAAGTTTTAATCAGATTACGGCACACAGACCTGTTCCTTTTGTCGAGTATAAGTCATATACAGACTTAAGCCTCCCTCTGAAATATTACATAGTATCTAATTTGCTAGTCATTCCTTTGCATTTGATTGGCTATGCAAGCAAATGTGTTTTTTTCGTTAAGGCTTCCACAAACCCAAACAGACCTATATGCCACGCCCACTAATGGTCTACTGTTTTTCGATTGATCGATAATAGAATGGGCGGGGATTGAGTTGCAGTATTGCGTTTAATGATGTGTTTGTGGCTTCAGATTTTTGTAGTCTTTATGATTAAATAAGCAGTCTGTGAAATTTTTTTTGTTGAAGTTTATATTTTACGGTTTATGGAGTTGAAAAGCGTCTCTTTACGTTTATACGTCATTAAACGCAACAAAAAATGATTGAAGTCATTTATTGTATGTTCCCTTTTATTTTTTTCATCAGTAAATAATTCATACTATCATGAAGCGTATCTATTTACACAATTTGAGTTAGATACTATTTTCATCAGATATCTTATCACTATCGACAATGCCCATTCACTTTTCCAGGCCCTTGTCAGGTTGAGGCTTGGTTCGTTCGTTGTGTTTGACTCCCATTGTAGTGCTTTGAGCGAGTGAGTGGTTTGATCAGATGGACATGTAAAATCGTGGACAATCAACATGAATAAATGATGTCAAAAAAAATAAAACAAAAATAAATAAATATGGACATGGATAGGGCGCGTTATAAATGTGCTTTATGTTTTATTATAATTACAATAATATTTTATACTTATGTATGCTACGGGCATTATAACACACAGATGTACGTTATCGACTGCATAGATACACCTAATTGACAACCAGGGCAGTGAGCTTTAGTTGGTAACACGCCGACGTGTTACAGCTGTAGTATTGCTGAGTGCGGGGAAAGCAGCATTCATTTACCTTTTCTTCTTTCAGAGTTGTCTCCTTTGTAGCAAGGCGGACAATGTCCTGCACGTGGCGCGACTGCACGGACAACGGCGGCGAGAAGATCAAGGTTGAGTGTTTTGATGGCCTTCTGTTCCCGCCAAAACCCATCGACGTCACGTCCGAGAAACAGTGTCACGATATCCGGGACTTGGAGGTCAGAGAGGACGATGTCTTCGTACTGTCCTACCCCAAATCAGGTTATTAATTAGCTTTATCTTACCTTACACGCGAATATCGGATTCCGAGACCCATTCTATAATTATAATTGCGCGCTAACATGGAAGGTGTACTCGATATGGCGAAATGCAAGTACAGTAAACTACGGTTATAACGAACACGCTTATAACGAACTTACGGATATAACGAACTTACTTTTTTGGTCCTGACTATTTGCTGTAGTTATGCTGTATATATGCATATAACGAACTACGGTTATAACGAACTAAAATTAGTAGTCCCTTTGAGTTCGTTATAACCGTACTTTACTGTATTACATTTGCAACATACCAACCGCAATTGTACATCTCGAATTAATCATGTAAGACGTCATTTTCCGGATACTTACGATATTTTCCAAATGAAATGTATCTAGAGGGGAATAACTCCTAAGTTTGTTTTCTGTCGACTGCAGTTTTTCGATCGATTAGAAAACGAAGGAAGTTGATGAATGCTTAACTATGCTATTCTTACCGATTCTGAACAAAGTATGCACAAGACTTACCTGCAATATAATTTGGTGTGTCGTAAGATAAACTCTAATGACATGGAAATGCCTGCTTGGTCTAGTGGTAAAGCGTCTGCCAGACGTCGGTGGTTCGATCAACAGCCGCGTCATACCCATCTTCCCGAGGCAAGTGAGTTAACTGACTATAAAAGTCCAGTTTCCACCCTTGCCGAACTAGGCTGGTATTATGGAGTTACATTTTGGCTGGGCTAACGAGTCTATGCATAGTCCAATCAAAATCGCGCACCGAAATCGGAATCCGGTTCGTAAAGTGTCATGCAGATTTCGGTCGACTGCAGGACTTGCAAAGCATGTGCGCCGCTAACTCGTTGTCAACAGATATTTTCTAAATCTTTTCATGTTTTTAATCAAGGTGCTCACGTGATTTGATGCACTTGGCGATGTAAGAATCGTTTTATCACAATATAGATCTTGATTATCGATCAGATCGTCTTGACTGGGCGCCACCGTTTTGTTTGAAGCAAATGCAAGTGATACGAGAGGTTGAATCTGATTGGTCAGTAGGAGAGGCATAGAAAGGACATAACTCGTAATAGCCACTGGATGCGCTACGATCGAGCCCAGGAATTTCAGCCTAGTTCGGCAAGGGTGGAAACTGGACTTTTAAAGTCAGTTAACTCTCTTGCCTCGGGAAGATGCGTCATACCAACCAGGCGCTTTACATAAAGGGCTTGAAATAAGGACTATTCGGCTCGTATCAGTATATTGTGTCTGAGTGAGGTATTCATGTAAAACTGCGGCATGGTATCTCAGTGGACTAGAAATGTAAAATCGGTGGCATTAGTCCGGACAAGCACAAGTAGCCACGCACTCACGCGCGCGTCGCTATATAAGTGCTATAATCTTGGACGCGACGAAAATGGGGTGTATGTACCGTCAATGTTAGTCAAGTTTCCCTGCAGGGGAGGAGCCCCAACACAAACTTGATCACCATAGGACACGGTATAATGAGGCACTGTAGGCATAGTATGAGAACTGAGATAAATATGTAGCTATCGTTATGTATTTGTTTTAAAGTGAAGGTAATACGGCTTTTCCTTTGGACGAGAAACTGAAACATTTCTGGAGAAACCCAGGGGAATTCCCTCGCACAAATAAATACAGCATCGTTTCTCATCATTTAGACCCTTTGATCTTGAACTTAGCGTTTTAGTATACATTGGGATATGTCAGAGAATTTGATTGCATGCCCCTTCAAAGATATTCACACTACAACCCATCCTTGAGACGAAAACGAAGAAATCCAATTCATCGTAGTATCTGGACTACAGTGACAGTTTACAGCAATCAATACAACTTCGGATATCTGCCCCGTCACGTTTTTTGTGTTGACCATTTGGAGTCTTGTGCTTGATATAAATGTGTCATTGTGATTAACTTACTGAAGTAGTTCTTAACAGACCTTTCTCATCTTATGAGGATATTTTTTGAATACATTTATTGTTCAGAAACTACAAAAGTCCCTGTAGAGCATATTGTGCATATATACTCTGATGCCTCTCGTTTTGAGGAACTATTTTATTCTGCGATACAGCTGGTTGTTGTGTGGCTGTCAGTGTAAACATGAAGTCACTCATGCTAGGCCTAAATATAATTGTGTATAGATCTTGGTCTACATCCTCTGAGGTAATAAATAGTGATATAAAAATTATAAGAAATGACTTTCACTTTGTGTGAGCTTATTGGAGTATAAACCTTCATAGAATGAGGGCCAAACAAGCAAGGTCCGACTTTCATACAATTTGGAACTCATTCTATGAAGGTTCATACTCAATTCTACCATGACAATGAAGAATGCTTGATTCTGACTGGACTACATCAAATTTCAAAACACAGTAGGTTTATCTCCTAAATGAACTCACACAAAGTGAAAGTCAATTATTAAGAATCTTCGTAAGTTATCAGATATGATCCTACGATTGAATATTTGACTTTGTTTGTTTCAACAACTGTGGCTGTAAATGTAAATGTGTCAAAAAAGGATGAAAAGGTTTTCAATATTTGAATATCAGCAAGTTGTAAGTGATATGAACATGTGCAATAATTTTGATGATGAGTTTAGAATAGAACAGAACAGAACTTTATTACGCCCAAGGCTACAAAAAGTAGCATGTTGAGGTTTAACAGGAGATGTGACGTATAATAGTGATGGCAGCTTTAATAGTTATTTAAATGTAGCCATTACTATTTTACAATATTTTGATAATTTTTTCAAGAAGATATTATTTTTACAATGAAACATCTGTTGAAGTTTAAACATAGATGGATGTACAATAAGAGTCTTTGGTATGTATATGTCTTACTTCTTTAAAATATTCACATTTAAAAATATAATGATATTCATCCGCAATGTCTTGGCTTTTACAAACAGTACACTTTCTATCTAATAACCAAGGCTTACTCCCCTCTCGTAAATATAACACGTCCTAAGGATCATACAGGGTAGTGAGAAAAACTCAATGACCATGATACACCCCAGTGATGTAAGCACCAAACACAACCTTTGGATTCGTCATTAGTCGGTAACAGGTGTTTGCATGATTGTCTGTATGATAAGCCGTACATTTGTCAAATATGCATCAGTAACATAATATACATACATTCTAGTCACACCATTCCACCTTGACACTGAAAAATGCTTGATTCTGATTGGTGAAAATAAGACTAAAATCAGATATCTAACTCCTTTTGACACTTCAAAATCAACATCCCCTTTCTTAAAAAAATACCATGATAGGAAAACATCCGTTAGTCCACAATGCCTGTTTTTTAAACCCTTATCAGTCGTGATGAAATCTATTAAAGAACACGCACAATTAAGTGTAACACACGCTGACCACTGTGTAAGGGCCACATTCATCGGCAACAAAAATGAGCAATCTCTCAGAGATGACCAGTCTCCTGTCGTACATACCCGCCTCGTCTTCAGCTAAAAACGGCGGTCTTCAGACATAAGAGACTTTCCGTTGGCAATGGATGTCCAAGAAGTCTCGTTTACTTAATCGTGAACTCAGGTAATATTTATGCTTGTCACTGCTTATGTCCCCCTTTCGGCAGGTTCTTAGATAACCGAGTTAGTTGCCAATGTGAATGTTCGCGCTCCGTTGTCAAAGCGCTCTTGTGGTCATTATAGAATCGAGAGTGTTTGATACCTCTTATTTATGGGCTTAAGCGCTCGGTTACAAATTGAAATAAGAATATCTAATCTTCAGTATCTCACATGTCAAAACACAGTTGGTTTATCTTATTGTAAGGACAGATGATAGTTATCCTGGTTCAGTTACGCAGCACTTACCTGTGCAGAGTTGCGCCCCTTTAAGGATCAGCATGTCTTGCGTTCCATTCCAAGATTCCCATTAGCACTATGCCTGATTATTCAAACTAGAAAATTGTTTCAAATACTTGTCATGACTTACCCTAAACCACGGAAACCTAAGTAACCTCAGTGACCTGAGAGACTGGTTGGCCCACTGGTCTAAGACCAGGAGTTCACAGTTGCGTCCCTTGCTCGCCCCGATTATGATCTTTGGTTTTTTAGCATCATGGCGTAAGACCTGAATCACTTCGAGCTTTCCTCCCACATTGACATGCCGTGATACAAGTGAATGGCGTATAAATCCAAGTCACTTTTCCTAGGGTAGTTCCCGTACGGAGTTGCGTTCCTTAGGCCTGCCAGAATCATTGATGCCAACCCGGAATCGCCCTGATTATGTTTCTAGTTTTCAGCACCATGCCAGTCTCGTGGATTTCATTAAAGTGGTATACAGCTAAGACCTCCTCCCACATTAGGGGGCACGGGTGGCCCTGTCGTCTAAGGCGCCGCGATTCGCTGGTCAGAGTTGCGTCCCTTGGTCGCGCCAGAAACCTATGTTAAACAAGAGTCACTCACTCACTCACTCACTCACTCACTCCTTCCACATTATGCTGACACACCGTGATACAACTGATATACTGTTCAAAGCGGCGTTAAACCCAAGTTACTCACTCACTCCTTCCACATTATGCTGACACGCCGTGATACAACTGATATACTGTTCAAAGCGGCGTTAAACCCAAGTTACTCACTCACTCCTTCCACATTATGCTGACACACCGTGATACAACTGATATACTGTTCAAAGCGGCGTTAAACCCAAGTTACTCACTCACTCACTCACTCCTTCCACATTATGCTGACACACCGTGATACAACTGATATACTGTTCAAAGCGGCGTTAAACCCAAGTCACTCACTCACTCACTCACTCACTCCACATTATGCTGACACACCGTGATACAACTGATATACTGTTCAAAGCGGCGTTAAACCCAAGTTACTCACTCACTCACTCACTCCTTCCACATTGTGCTGACACACCGTGATACAACTGATATACTGTTCAAAGCGGCGTTAAACCCAAGTCACTCACTCACTCACTCACTCACTCCACATTATGCTGACACACCGTGATACAACTGATATACTGTTCAAAGCGGCGTTAAACCCAAGTCACTCACTCACTCACTCACTCACTCCACATTATGCTGACACACCGTGATACAACTGATATACTGTTCAAAGCGGCGTTAAACCCAAGTTACTCACTCACTCACTCATTCACTCCACATTATGCTGACACACCGTGATACAACTGATATACTGTTCAAAGCGGCGTTTAACCCAAGTCACTCACTCACTCACTCATTCACTCCACATTATGCTGACACGCCGTGATACAACTGATATACTGTTCAAAGCGGCGTTAAACCCAAGTCACTCACTCACTCACTCACTCACTCCACATTATGCTGACACACCGTGATACAACTGATATACTGTTCAAAGCGGCGTTAAACCCAAGTTACTCACTCACTCACTCATTCACTCCACATTATGCTGACACGCCGTGATACAACTGATATACTGTTCAAAGCGGCGTTAAACCCAAGTCACTCACTCACTCACTCACTCACTCCACATTATGCTGACACACCGTGATACAACTGATATACTGTTCAAAGCGGCGTTAAACCCAAGTTACTCACTCACTCACTCATTCACTCCACATTATGCTGACACACCGTGATACAACTGATATACTGTTCAAAGCGGCGTTTAACCCAAGTCACTCACTCACTCACTCATTCACTCCACATTATGCTGACACACCGTGATACAACTGATATACTGTTCAAAGCGGCGTTAAACCCGTGTCACTCACTCACTCACTCACTCCTTCCACATTATGCTGACACACCGTGATACAACTGATATACTGTTCAAAGCGGCGTTAAACCCGTGTCACTCACTCACTCACTCCAGATTATGCTGACACACCGTGATACAACCGATATACTGTTCAAAGCGGCGTTAAACCCGTGTCACTCACTCCTTCCACATTATGCTGACACGCCGTGATACAACTGATATACTGTTCAAAGCGGCGTTTAACCCGTGTCACTCACTCACTCACTCCACATTATGCTGACACACCGTGATACAACTGATATACTGTTCAAAGCGGCGTTAAACCCGTGTCACTCACTCCTTCCACATTATGCTGACACGCCGTGATACAACTGATATACTGTTCAAAGCGGCGTTAAACCCGTGTCACTCACTCCTTCCACATTATGCTGACACGCCGTGATACAACTGATATACTGTTCAAAGCGGCGTTTAACCCGTGTCACTCACTCACTCACTCACTCACTCCACATTATGCTGACACACCGTGATACAACTGATATACTGTTCAAAGCGGCGTTAAACCCGTGTCACTCACTCACTCACTCCACATTATGCTGACACACCGTGATACAACTGATATACTGTTCAAAGCGGCGTTTAACCCGTGTCACTCACTCACTCACTCACTCACTCCACATTATGCTGACACACCGTGATACAACTGATATACTGTTCAAAGCGGCGTTAAACCCGTGTCACTCACTCCTTCCACATTATGCTGACACACCGTGATACAACTGATATACTGTTCAAAGCGGCGTTAAACCCGTGTCACTCACATTTCTCTCCGTGGTTCTAGGGACTCACTGGACGTGGGAGGTGACACAGATGCTTGTAGCTGAAACATCCGAGTACCGCAAAGAAAGAATGCCAGTTTTTGTTCTGGATATAACGTCCAAGGCGGACCTGGACGCTATGACGTCTCCCAGGGTGTTCGCGACTCACTTCCGCTTCCGGTACTTCCCACAACAGGTGCTCAAGAAGGGAAACAAAGTTGTCATGGTTCACAGGAATCCTAAGGACGTCGCCGTGTCAACTTATGGGATGTACACGGGGACAAAGAGCATGGCCATGTACGACGGCAAGTGGGACGACTACTTCGACATGTGGTTGAGCGGGGACGGTAATGTAGGAGCGAAATATCTTGATGTAAATGTTTTATGGATGTAAATGGATTTGTTTTAATTATTTTTTATTAGAAAATACTAACATAAGATGTTGGGAATACTGAACATTGTTCGGTTTAACCAGATTGTATTATTTGAGTGAGTCGGGGTTTTCACCCCTTTTAGCAATATTCCAGCAATATCACTGAGGGTTACACTGGAAAGGGGCTTCACCCATTGTATCCATGTTGGGAATGGTGTGACGAGCGAACGCTTTAACCACAAGGCTACCCCATCGCCATTGTATGTTTGGAAGCAGTGGCCGAGACATATTGAACAATGTCGGTGCGCTTGTTGGGCATGGGTGACTAAGGCATAATGCGTGGCATTTCGCTGTTCAGATTTGACAGATTATTATGGTCGTGGGTTCGAATCCCATATTCGTTCTGATGAGGTTTGGTTAGTCAGCAACCTGCCTATGCTTATAGGTTTCACCAAAGTGGTGAGCTTCTAAAATCTGGATCACGATGGCTGTTTCTCCCTATTAAGGCTGACATGCAGTCATATAATAAAATATAGATAGGTCTTCAGCAAGCCATGCTTGCCGTAAAAAGCGACTTTGCTTGTCGTAAGCGGCGACTAACGGGGTCGGGTGGTCAGGCTCGCTGACTTGGTTGATGTATGTAATCACATCCCAATTGCGTGGATCGATGTTCATGATGTCAATCACTGGATTGTCTGGTCCAGGCTCGATTATTTACAGACCGCTGTCATATAGCTGGAATACTGCTACGTGCGGCGTTAAACAACAAACAAACAAACAAACACTCAGTCACTCACTCACTCCAGACTGTAAACGTTCTAGTGCCCTACAACTCATGGTTCGACTTTGAGCTGGAGTGGCAGAAGGAGTTGGGAGAACACCCAGAGATGAACGTGCATCACGTGCATTATGAAAAAATGAAGAAGGTACAGTACATTGTAGCATTATAGATCAACTCAATATGCACAGTGACAGGAATCACATTACATCGATTGTCGAAATATCAAACAATTCTTGAGTGAATATTCCTCACTGCTTCATTAGCAAGTTTGATAAGATAAAAGCCAAAACCTCAGGTCAGAATATTAACGGTTGTTCAGCCAACCCTAACTAGTGAGAAAGTGTATGCAGTGACACCTCGTTAATCCGGACAAGTAAGGAACAGGTAAGGCTACACATCTTTCACTGTTCGTTTCAAGGGCCAGCCACCCCCACTGAAAAACAGCCGGTCCAAAAAATAAACTAAACATAAAAATATTTATTTTTAATATGTCTCACGCTCCTAATATAGACCATCTTATACAGTGGAAAATGTTATATATAAATTCCATGTCTACATCACTATCAGTGATTCGAGAAGCCAGCTGCAGTTTTAACTCCACGGCAGAATGACTTTCAAATAAATGAATGAATGAATGAATGAATGAATGAATGAATGAATCAATGAATGAATGAATCAATCAATCAATCAATCAATCAATCAATCAATCAATAAATAAATAAATAAATAAATTTCGACCGACTTTGTGTGGAAAAGCTTGAATATATCCGTGAAACATAAAACAACATATCCGAAGCCATTACTTCTTAGTGGTGTTATTTCCTGCTGCCGGGTGGAGATGGTGCTATCAGTTATCAGTGCATTTGTAAACGTTTCAGGACCCCGTCGAGTGTGTTAAAGGCATAGCCTCGTTCCTGGGTCGTGACGTCAGTGACGAGACATGCGCGGACATCGCAGAAGCTTGTGGGTTCCAGAAGCTCCGCCAAGCGTACAGCGACTTCAAGGGCGATAAGTTGAAGGGGGCCTGGAAGGACGGCACGGGGATTTTCAGAAAAGGTGACACACAGTCTCAACTGCTAACACGCTTCCATTGAAACAATGTGTGAAGCAAGGGGAGTTTCTACGGGGATTTCAACATGCGAACTCATTTAGGGCATTCGATACCTATTTAAATCTAACCCTCTAAACCTCGACTCGTTTTTCACAGTAATACGTTTTTGTTATTTATGTGTCTATATCTACGGTTAACCATTATGGTATGTCTGGTTATAGAAGGAATGCTCTCAAATCTCATCGCACCGGCATATAAAGTAGGGTTTTAAAACCATCAGCATGGCTGTCTCTCCGTCCGTCCGGTTCTTCCTCCGGATCAGGGTCCACTTGCACAAAGCAATCTTAGCGCTACAATTATTGTAAATCCTTAAGATCGCGATCTCAGGCTTCGGCTACAATCGTCATCCACTTGCACAAAGCGATTGTAGGCTAAGATCATTGTAAGCTACAATCGAAACTTACAATTGGTCCGGACCAATCTTAAGTAGCTAAGATCGTTGTAGTCCCTGAATAAACTTGACAAAATGGCGTGCAAGGCTTAGTCTGTTTCACATAAATAATCTGCTTTACGTTCAAACATTGCCTCTCTTTTTTTCTAAACTTTATCATTCGAATCGACACTTTAACAACATGAAGAACGCACCACAGATTTAACGTCAGCAATATCGTTAATTACTATAGTTAAATACGTAACTATCGAGTCGATAGCTAAAAGGAATATTCCCATCCGACTCAATACTGAAAGAAATGTGAAACAACATACCTTTTCGCTAAACAAGGGAAGGATAAAAACCTAAGTCGTCCCGCAAGCGATTTGCAACGTCCGTGACCTTTTCGATAAATCAAGGGCAGCTAATCTTAGTTTATACTCTAGATGGGAGTGGTTTCCCTTTGTATAAGCCCGTAGAGTACAATCTACCTTACCCAGTGTATCAATGTTGTTGAATCGCTGAGCTTCCCCTATATATTTTTTGGGTCATATTCGTGTCAGTTATTTTGTCTTTAGTTTATCATGAAATTAATCTACAAATAAGTACAAGCTGAAGAGCAAATCATACATGTTTAAATCTAAAATCAAATGGGACGGGGACGAGCGGTTAATCAGAGATTAAAAGAAAAAAATACAAGTATTCATCAAACAAGCAAATATACATGATGAAACATTTGATTTTTTTTGCAAAATATCCCATAAATAGCAAAAATAAAATTCACATTTTAAAATATTTTTTTTTTTAAATTGATACCTAGGGAATATATATTAACAATTGCTTTCTCGAAACATTACTCATTATTCTTATTTCCCGTCTATGCGTTTTTGAAAGTTCCCGTCTTTCTGTGTTTTGAAATGGTAGTCATAACATCCTTTGTTGTAGCAACGAAACGAAAACATGAAGGATATATTTAGGATTTTACGAAAAACTCCCCCAAATAGATGACGATCATGCATTTACACGTTGGGTTTTAGGAAATATTATTATTATTTATTTTAATTTTCATAATAATTGTGTTACTAAATAATGTATTTATTCGCATTTCAATACTTTAAATCAAAACATGAGTAGGTATTTCTATTGTTGAATTAGAAAACAATTCCTAAATCACGACAGTATTAATGCCGACAAGAATATATGCCTTCATTCTAGTAATCGTTTCCTTCAAATAATTGGGAAAAGTGCGATGGAGGGAGGTACGTGTTGCGTGTCGTTACCGGTTCCACTTATTGTATGCGCAGCAAACTATGCCCGTTTGCAGACAACTATAGACAGGAGTCGAGTTTAAAATATTCGTACCTCCACAGTTGAAGATTTCAATCTTAGCTAAGATCGCGATCTTAACTCCAAGCCGTCTTACAATCGCGCTAAGATCGGTTTGTGCAAGTGGAATAGGACAATTGTATGGTGATTGTAAAGTTGATTGTAGCCGCCTAAGATCGATTGTAACTAAGATTGTTCTGTGCAAGTGGGCCCAGGACCTGTTTCATTTTCGAGACGTCTACACACCTACATTGAATGGTTAACTTTCACTGAGCAAATATCCTAAAACGTGAAAAACTATTTGAATTTGCGTTGTTATCCTTTGTTGACATTGGCTGTACGGCTCCACGTGCTGTCATGGAAGTCCAAGAGAGAGCTAGCGTTCCGGTCACTTTGGTGTTTAAATATATATTGTCACGCACCTCACTGTCGCACTTGCAGTAGCATATCTATATAATTATGCAAAACAATATGTAAAGCTCCCCAAAAAGCTTGTATTAGGCCAATCTGTTCTGATATCGGAATAAGCGCGTTTATTTACGAAAAAAACGGAGAAAGTCCGGTCACGTGATATGCATATTAGCCTGTGGCAGTGGTGCTATATGAAGTCACCATTGCGCCGGAGTGTGTGTACCTGTATATACCTGTCGGTCATAACGATATACTCTCGACGTCAACGCTCCATCGTATCTATATACCTCTCGGTCGTAACGTTATACTCTCGACGTCAACATCCTTGTTGAATACACCTGTCGGTCGTAGCGTTATGCTCTCGACATTCACCGCTCCATTGTATATACCTGTCGGTCGTAACGTTATACTCTCGACGTCAACGCCTCTTTGAATATATCTGTCGGTCGTAACGTTATACTCTCAATCCCATCGCTTCTTTTATGTACGGTGCACGGGTGGCCCAGTCGTCTAAGTCGCCGCAATACGCTGTGCAAAGTTGCGTCCCCTGGGCACACCTCAAACCTATGATTGTGGGTTCGAATCCCGGTTGGCCCCGATTATGTTTCAAGGTTTGTCAGCTCCATTCCCGTGCTCGTGGGTTTCACCGAAGTGGTAAACGTGTAAGACCTGCATCACTTCAGGCTTTCCTCCCACATTAGGCTGACACGCCGTGATATAACTGGAATACTGTTAAAAGCGGCGTTAAACACAACTCACTCACTCTTTCATATACCCACATTTTCTGTGTTATCGAACCATAGTTTGGTGTGTTAGATTAACAGATCAGAACATACAGTCATATTGAACAAACGGACGCCACAGCTCAGTGTCACACCACCCTTGTGATGTTTTTGAGAACTGAACTAACCAGTTAATGGTATTAAACACACTGCAGTTTTGAAACAGTGTGGATGGTAATGAGGAAAGGTAATGGATATATTATTAGACACGTGTAGGATATCGTTATGTTCCACAGGCGAGGTCGGGGACTGGAAGAACTGGTTCACGGTGTCCCAGAGTGAGAGGCTAGACCAGGAATTCACGGATAGGATGGGAGCCAGTAGGTGGACGTATAGCTTCACCATGTGACCCCTCTCTATCAGCTGTGTATGAAGAACGGGTCAGTGGTTACAATTAATAATGGTGTGAGACTCATAACTTTCCGATATTTGCACATTTTTGCGATTCCCAGTACTTACTGACCGTTGAAGCGATATGAACTTAACACGTCATCCGTTGTTCATGATGTCATAAATTGATAACTATTCTGAATAAATCAATGGACCGACTTCCATCATGTGTCTCAATAGAATTGATTTTTTTATATCTTGATGACTTACTCGAAAGGGATGACGGATTATCTATCCGTCGGTCTCTCACAATTCTTTCACTCGGGTCAGGGTAATTCATCGTAGCTTTTTTATTTTCTTATTTCCCCAGGGAGTCAGCATCAATGACCGGTCCCCCATCCCTAACAGTTGTGAATTGCGGGTTGATGACTGTACAAGGTGTATTGAGTCGTGGTCAGATGCTTGTAGTCAAGGGACGCTTTTGCCTTGTTAGAGTTGTCTAGTCAAGACATGTAATCGGAACAGTTTCTCAGTAATATCACTACGTTTTCCACAATGGGGAATCCACGAGCACGGTTATATTTGTGCCCCCCCCCCCCCCCCCCCAAAAAAAAAAGAAAAAGAAAAAGAAAAAGAATCATAATCAGAGTAAAAACATTATATCCCAAGTTCTCGGGCTGTTAACTCCATTTATCAATTTATCATAAAACAAAATGGTTTTCACGGGAGACGTGGCGTGGTTGAGAACACATGCTGTCTCCTAAGAGATATCGCTACAATGAAATTTCATCACACTGCTTTGCAGACCATTGTGACATCATCGGTTACCATGACGTCATTATCAAATGTCATCACTAATCCCTCTTCCACTGAACCTGTTCAGCTGTACGTTTTACACCCAAGAAACTGGTTATTACTCTTTACAAACTGAAAAGTGGGAAGAATGATTTGGATGATAAATAGATTCTCACCCCCGTGTCTTCTCAGATCAAATATATCAAGACCCGTGGATAAAAGTCCAAATATCCTGAAATATTACGATTCCGCGAAAACATGCGATTCGTAAGACAAGCAGAAGTTGCCACTATACGATTATCTCAAAAACATATTTAAATTCGCACTGAATAAATGTATTTTGCGATTCATCGAAGTGAAAGTCAAATGACAGAGTGTTGGAGCATTGTAAAAGTCTTTATTTTTTTTAATCAGAACTTTTAATCGGATTCACGTGGTCTAGATTACTGTTTATAGTCTTATAAAAAGTATTCGTACCTTATCTTTATCGAAAATTACGACATACTGGATAAAACGTTGTATTATCCTAATTAAATCTACCTGTTGTAAGTACGCATTTAACAAATGTGTACCTTATCTTGTTAGACTTGAATTTGTATGAATGTTTAGACGTGAAGTATTTTAATTTTGATATTTGTAAATGACATCATAGATATATAATATAGTGTAGAGGATTAGGGAAATCAATTCGACGGTGTTGGATCGCTGTAGCATACATGTATTGGAACAAGACGTCTCGTATCTTTTGAGTTATGTATGTGTTGATGTTAATCCTTCATGTAAACGCGGTGTTGTAACGCTGCTATTTTGATTCAAGCGCTAACGGTTGTGTGATCATTAATATGCCTTGTCTTAATGGCTGTATGTCTAAGTGGTTTATTGTCCCATTGAAGACTGTTTATCTCTGCAGCTTACCAAGGTGAAAGTCTACCTTTTTAACAGGGTGTTGAAGCATTGCAAACTGACGGTGAAATGTCAAAATATGCCGGCGAACAAATGCTCTGAAATGCAAAATCGCTGAATATATCTGACGAGATGTCCTTACAAAGTTTCGACTCATACCGCTCACAAACACTACTGTTCAGACACTCCAGGTGAGTGAGTGAGTGAGTGAGTGAGTGAGTGAGTGAGTGAGTGAGTGAATGAGTGAGTGAGTGAGTGAGTGAGTGAGTGAGTGAGTGAGTGAGTGAGTGAGTGAAAGTTGCCTAAAGTCACAATCAGCAATATTTCTCCTACATCACGGCGGCTTTGTTGATTTTGTTGTTGTTTATGCCGCACTCAGCAATATTTCAGCTGTATGACGTCGATCTGTAAACAGACAAGACAATCTACCGATTGATATCATGAGCATCGATCTACGCAATTGGGATACGATTACGTGCAATCAACAAAGACACCAAGCCTGACAACCCGATCCATTTCGTCGCCTCGTACGACAAACATAGGTTGCTGGGGATCTATAGTCCTGTCAAAAGGGCACGTTGAGATGTAATCAGCCAGGACACCGAATTTGACTACCCTCTTCAGTCGCTCTTGGATGTTGGGACTGCTCTACCCTGCAGCGGTACCTGCATATATATTGTCATGTACCCCTTGTGTGAGACGCGCTGTGTTTGTAAGCTACTTGTAATTGTAACGAACTAAAGATTTGGAAGAACCAATCTAGATGTCCGAAAAGATGCACGTGAGTCAGTGAGTGCCGATTTGCGACAGGAAACAGCAATATTATTATAGCTATGTATCATCGGATCCTGGATATCGATGATCCCTGTTAGAATAGGTCTTCAGCAACTTCTGCTTGTCTTACGAATCGACTAACAGGATCGGGTGATGCATGTCATCGTATCCCCATTGCTAAGATCGATGCTCATGATATTAACCACTGGATTGTCTGGTCCAGGCTCGATTGAATACAGACCCCCGTCTGTATTGCTGCGTGCGGCGTTAAACCACAAACAAACAAACAAACAAACAAACAATGTAACGTCGACCCTTGAACAAAGAAGCCTTGTTGAAAGACCCATCCGTTGCATTCCAATTATTTTGTAAGATGGGTCTATTCTGCCCTGAAAAGTGTGTTCATCGTTAAATTATCTAAAAAAAACGAAGTTATCACATTTACAATAATTTATTTTCAAATTTGGTTTAAATATCATGTTCAACAATTATGACCATATCATAGTGCTCTCTCAAGCGTATTGTTCTCAACAATTAAGCACCGTGGCGTCATATCGCTTCATCAACTTACACATCAACATTGAGAATCACTAAAATGCATTTGTGATTATATCTCAACATTTAGGTGTAATGTCCTCCTCTCCCATGGCGTCTTGATACTCCAACACTGCATCGACGTCAAAGTGTATGTTTTAACAATTAAGCAGTGTGGCTTCATCAACTCACCAATCAACATTGAGAATCACTAAAATGTATTTGTGATTATATCAGAAAGTTTTGTCACACGATATCTCAACATTTAAGTGTAATGTCCTCCTCTCTTGCGTCTTGATACTCCAACACTGCGTCGATGTAGTCCACAGCCAGTTTCCCTGCCCAGGATTCAAGCTTGTAGTTCTCAATGAATCCACAGTGACCACCCTTCTCTGTCGTCAACAACATCCAGTTAGGCCGCTGGAAATGATCATAGGGTATGTTGCCAGCAACACAGATCGGATCGTCCAGACTGTTGATACACAACACAGGGGAGACAACTGAATCAACGTTAGCCATTGGGTCGTTGTGCAGCCACATGTCATCAACGTCCTTGAACCCATGCATCTTGAAGTAAAGGTGACCCTCCATTTCCTCTATAGACTTTGAATTGTAAACAGCTTGGATGTCCACAACTGGCTTCAGAATATGTTCGTTCGGTTTAACCAAAGACGTTTTCACCAAATGAAGTATCAATTTCTCATATATGGTACTCATGCCCTCGATTTCTGATAGATCGAATCCCGACCCAATGAATACAGAGGGGCCGATGTACGACCTCCCAGCGTACTCACCCATATACCTACTCAGTATAGCCGTTCCTGCGGAGTAAGCAACACCAGCCATGGCAGCATTAGGGAACTTTCGGTGAATATGCTCCACACAGTAGCGAAAGTCAATTGTTTCCCCAAAGCACTGGAGACGCGGTGTTGTGAGTAAGGAACCACTATGGCCGCGCCTGTTGAACACTGCAACTCTGAATCTCCCGGCCGCCATCTTGCACACTTTGTTGATACCCTCCTTCCCTCCCCCCACCCCCGGAATTACGACCAACACGGGACTTGTGTCCGTCAGACACGCCTCGTTGTCCAACCAGTCTAGAGAAGCGAGACCACCGTCCGGTAAATGTACGTTTTCTCTCTTGTAGTTCAGAGGTGAGAGCTCAAGGCAACAGATAATTGTATGTACATGTCTATTGCCGAGTCCCAACGGCGGGATGTAAGGTTCTTTCAGCCGTGGTACTTTATTTATAATGTACTCGTGGAGTTTGGAATCACCATAGAACAGCTTCGGTGTAGACTTCCTTCGTCGGAACCAACTGTGATAGATGTAGATGGCAAGACAACTGACGCAAATAACCACAAATATCATCTCGACCCTTGCGAGAGAAACAGACCCGATGTGGAATATATTGCCGACTGTCTAACTTTGCGGCGCTTCCCAATGCTTATAAAGTAACGCTTCGGTGGCGTCGGCGTCAACACTAATTTAATGGTAATTGATCAGTCTCCACTATGAATAACAGACGTGGCCACACATGGAGAAATGTGGGCTGGTGATAATTGATATGTACCTGCGAAGAACAATGTTTACGTTAGCAATGGTTGCACGCCTGCGCAAAGTCATTGTATTGTGCGGATATAATGTCAGTAACAATTTGCCAATAACTTTGTAATTAACTTTAAATTATGACAGTAAAAGAAAAATGTAATTTGAACCTCAATTTTATGCTGGTTGGAAAAGTTCTGGGGTCCGTTCAACACAACAATCGTAGCTCTAACGTGACCATAACTTCCATTTTTAACAAAGACTAACGACCATGTACATGTCAATCGATAGATTCCACTTAAAGCAAATGATGTTGAACATTGCCAATTACACATCTGATGAATGATGGAAAAGTATTTATTTCGAGTATAGTAATGACATTCCGTATCAACTCTCAAACTGAACCGGTTTCGAGAAATGAATGCTAACCAGATGTTTCAGCGGGGTTTTTTTTACGTAACATTTCGCCACATCTGTCGTCCAAAATGAAGGAACTATTTCGGTTTTAGCAATGTGGTCCAAATATAAGTTTTTGACACTGATAAGATGCGGCTTGAGTTTGATGCTCTGCACAAATACCGATTTGATTTATTTCTATTAATAATGATCTGTATATGGGTGAGTGAGTGCGTTATTTACAATCGTATTTTGCCAACATCATGACTTGTTGGCTTCATGAGAAATCATACAACGGGGATGGGTCCCAGTCGTTTACCAATCGCTGCGCATGGATCTGGGTCTGAAACTCCGAACTCCCGAACTCCGTGAATCGACTGCCCCCTGCGACTCCCACCGCGTCAGCTATACAAATACATGTACGTGTACAAAATGCCAAAATATTTCAGTCTTTTTACAATTATTGTTCTATTTCTTATATTATGATAACGAACAAAAAAGGTTGTTATGCTCTAATTCACCACCCAGTGGCTGACAATGATAGGATTAAAAGTAAACGAAAGTCAGTATATTTTTTGTATTTTTTTACTTCAATCTAAGCGTGGGGCGGTCGGGTAGCCTAGTGGTTAAAGCGTTCGCTCGTCACGTCGAAGACCCGGGTTCGATTCCCGACATGGGTACAATGTGTGAAGCCCATTTCTGGTATCCCCCGCCGTGATATTGCTGGAAAATTACTAAAAGCGGCGTAAGACCATACTCACTTACTCAGTCTAGGCGTACGTAATTAGACCATTGTGATGCCATTTTGAAGTTCTCAAGAACTTTTAGTCTATCTGACGGATCAATAATTGTAAAATGACCAAAATATTTTGGCATTTTGTGAAGTGAATTTTTCAGGTATTTTAAACATTGACTGATTTTACACATGCACTCTAACATACAGTTGTTCCAGGGTTTAATACAAGATACAATAACTACTGGGTAACCGTAATAGTGCTGCAACCTGTTTGGACGCAATCAGTTCAATATCGAAAGAATTACAAACACATGGGAACAGTGGACAGTTGACAGCAATGTGCATAAAGGTGTGTGTATGTGTGTGTGTTACCGAATCACGCAAAGATGTCAGATCTTATCTACATTAGCATTTAAAAAGAAACATACAAAGTAAATATCATAAACTAAGATAGTTAACAATACAAGTGTTCATACACACGGTATCAGGAGAGGAGCTGTATAGACGCATTGTACACTCGAACAAAAAAGTTTCAGTTTAGTTTGACACAGTTTCCAGCAAAGACGAAAGCGTGATGGATATTATGAGCTATGTCCCATGCCATTTTCGGATGATGTTTTGTTTGTTGTTTTGCGCCGCACTCAGCGAGCGAGCCTGACCACCCAACTCAGACTAAGTATACTGACTCCGAGCCGACCAGTCCTTGTTTTAGCCCCTTAATGCCGAGTGCCAGACAGGGTAACAACAAGTACGATCTTTTAACGTATTTTGGTATGACGCGGGCGGACGATCTACCACTAGAGGTTGGTACACGTAGGTGGTCTACATGAAAAAATATAAAATGTGGAGGTGAGTAATGTCAAATATGCTTTCGCCGGATATTGAGACATTCTGCGTGCTTACACGGGGGAAATTTGCGAAGTAAGTGGATGTGTGGTTTTAAATAGGAGAATTTGTATTTGAGTCGAGGAAGAAAATAGATAAATGTTCTTGTTTCAATTTTCTGCTTCCCGCTTCATTGGAAAATATACGTGCTCCGTACACAAGTACCTAAATACCCACATCCCAATACTTACGCCTCAAACAGGGCAATGTGTGTGACGGCATGAAAATATATACAGTATGGCAGTGAATAATGTCAAATGTTTGAGACATTCTGCGTGCTTACACGTGAGAAATTAATGAAATAAGTGAAAAGATGGTTAAAAATAAGGAAAAGTATTTATTGATGTCAACCACTTTATTACGAGGAACACAACGTTGAGGAGTATAAACTTACTCCTTCATCAGGTGTTCCTCATAATACAGAAGTTGACATTCATAAATTCTCTTCCTTATGAGTATCACTTTTAAATGCCTTTCAAAGGCTTGGGTGGAATTGAATATATATTTGAGTGTAAAACCTAAAGAGATGATGCCAACTTGACTTTATCGGTATTAATTATAATTACCATTTAAAAGTAATATTTCTTATAAAATTCACTTTAACGAGGCAATGAAACATTAATCTATCATCATTCAACCCTGTACAAATATTAATTATCCACATGAAAGTAACCTTCCTACTTCACATGTATGTACATCATTTGCTTGATCATGGTGTAAGTATCTACACCGAAACGTCGCAGTCATAGAAATATCCCTACAACTATCTCTCATGTTCATCATACCATTAGTTAACCTCTTTGGTTGTAATCATACTACAGTGAACTTTTGTATAAATAAACGCGACAACAGCCTTTCATTATTCACAGGAATTCTCTGTCTAAACTGTCGATAGTACGGTTCCGACTATATGGTAAGCATGTGTTTATGAATCCCTATCAAATAGTGATGATACCAGGTGCTGCGAAAACATGTGCAATCTTCTATGTGAAATACACATGTGCGATCTTCTTTGCTTGGTAGTGTTGGGAACTTGGGGTCTGCAGTAATATAAGCCACGATATTCTTCAATGTGCACTTTAAGGCGTTTGTGAAACCCTATGCGAAATCAGAAGAACATTATGTATGTGGGAGTCAAACTATGCATATTATGCTATCTAAGTTAAACTATTGCACGATATATTTGTTATCCCCGTTCTTCATCCAGATTTCCTTTATTAACATTCACACTGGTTCTTCCTGTCCAAAAACCTTACTTTATGGGCGCCAAATATGGTCGAAGTGCAAAGGTCCGGTCATCACACTTTTAACAAAAAGGACTCGGATTGGCCACAATTTTTTTCATCATGGCTGCAATGACGGCCATATTGAAAATTAGATTCGAAAAAATTCAGATGACATGATTGGTGGGAAAAGGCATGTAAAGCTTGGGATTACTTGGAATGACTTGTTTCTAAACATTCGTCCACACATCCAGTGCCCTTGTCAGTGTTAGTGTTGTTGGTCTTCAATGGTCTTCGTCTTCCCATATGTTATAAATTATGCCATATTTTAGATATTACTGCCTTACGTATCTTGTGGGAACTTTAAAGATATGTTTCCTTCACACATCTTCTTAAGTTGGTTCAACTTTTGACATGACTCCTAAAGCTTTAGACTGGATTTGAATGCTCCATACAAAAAAATAATTCCATACAAAAAGATATGTTACTGGGTCCAGCAAATGTACCACCAAATCCTGGTCTCAAAGATAAACCATAATCCTTAATACAATCAAGGAAAGGCTTCCTGCATTTTCAAATAAAGTATTTGAGACAAGTGGAATTAGTACCAAAACCTCAAAAGATTAGCTTGACTTTCTAAAAAAAGAACCAACTTCAGTTCTGTCACAACATTTGATTTTTCAACATTGTACACCATTATCTCACATGCCAAACTTTAGGAAATAATTATTTCCTTGATCCATGTTTTTTTGGTTACAAAACAAGAAGGTATCTTTAGCTTCAGGTGTACCGATGATCTGATATCATTCAATTTCCTTCAAATAGCTTCCCTTCCACTGATTTACCCACCTGAAGCAAAGGATACAGCTCATATGTTTCATTTTTAGATCTATGCATAAAAGTTCAGAGTGACAATACACTATCCACAGGATGACAAGAGGGATGACTTCAATTTTTCCCATTATGTCAAGCAAAATTCCTGCAGCTCCAGTGTTTGGTGTTTACATTTCACAACTTTTGAGGTACAATCGGGCATGCTCTGTCTACTAGGATTTCAAGGAGCGGCATACGACGCTTGCTCAGAAGTTGTTTGATCAAAGTTACATCATAAAAGACCTCAGTACAACTTTTGAAAAGTTTTGAGGTAGACAAGTTGAGGACATTCGACGCATAGACAACAAAAATGATCTTAAATGTTATTCCCTATCTTCACTTGTACCATATGTTACCGGGTTTTTTTCAGGGACACAATTGACTTGCCTTTGCATGTTTTTATGACTGGTGCCACCGTTTGGGCAGTATAACCTCACCTTCTTGTGATCACCTGGTACAATCACTATTTGATAGTGATTCATGATATCATGATATGGTCGGAATCCTAAATTGATTCTGCAGAGATTTCTTATAGATATGGAAAGGGTTTTATCGCGTTTATAGATACCATTATTTCTTTTAAATGTATAGAAGAACGCCCGCTATACTAAGGTGGCCTGTAAACAATCGAGTCTGGACAGGTCAGTCCAGAGATAGTAGACCAGACACGATAGTGCGTTTACAGATGTTATTGAAACTAAAAGTAATAAATGTACAAGTGCAGAGATCCTTCTGCTTACAAAGACAAAAACACAAAATTTAATGTTATTATGAAACTCAGGGATTTAATATCTTCACAGCCCAAGTAAAACATACGTCAACGATGGGTGATGGGTGTAACATAATTTGAGAATCAGCAATGAAGAATTTATACATTTTATACATCATCTATCCTGAGTGAATGATTGCTAGACGCTCATGGCGAGTTACAGCATGGACAGGTAATCTGTAATCCCGAATTACTCAGTATCAGTTTAAAAAAGAAAATGAAAGTAAATCGTATCAAATGTCAAGGTTACTGAGAAAATCTTAACTGAAGCCAGCAAATTGCTCAGATGACGTAATATTATCAATTTGTTACGACATGAACAATGGATGACGTCAAAGTGTATGTTTTAACAATTGAGCACTGTGGCTTCATCAACTGACCAATCAACATTGAGAATCACTAAAATGTATTTGTGATTATATCAGAAAGTTTTGTCACACGATATCTCAACATTTAAGTGTAATGTCCTCCTCTCTTGCGTCTTGATACTCCAACACTGCATCGATGTAGTCCACAGCCAGTTTCCCTGCCCAGGATTCAAGCTTGTAGTTCTCTATGAATCCACAGTGACCACCTTTCTCTGTCGTCACCAACATCCAGTTAGGCCGCTGGAAATGATCATAGGGTATGTTGCCAGCAACACAGATCGGATCGTCCAGACTGTTGATACACAACACAGGGGAGACAACTGAATCAACGTTAGCCATTGGGTCGTTGTGCAGCCACATGTCATCAACGTCCTTGAACCCATGCATCTTGAAGTAAAGGTGACCCTCAAATTCCTCTATAGACTTTGAATTGTAAACAGCTTGGATGTCCACAACTGGCTTCAGAATAAGTTCGTTCGGTTTAACCAAAGACGTTTTCAGCATATGTAGTATAAATTTCTCATATATGGTACTCATGCCCTCGATTTCTGATAGATCGAATCCCGACCCAATGAATACAGAGGGGCCGATGTACGACCTCCCAGCGTACTCACCCATATACCTACTCAGTATAGCCGTTCCTGCGGAGTAAGCAACGCCAGCCATTGCGGCCTTAGGGAACTTCCGGTGAATATGCTCCACACAGTATCGAAAGTCACTTGTTTCCCCAAAGCACTGGAGACGCGGTGTTGTGAGTAAGGAACCACAATGACCGCGTCTGTTAAACACTACAACTCTGAATCTCCCGGCCGCCAGCTTGCACACTTTGTTAATACCCACCTTCCCTCCCCCCACCCCCGGAATTACGACCAACACGGGACTTGTGTCCGTCAGACACGCCTCGTTGTCCAACCAGTCTAGAGAAGCGAGACCACCGTCCGGTAAATGTACGTTTTCTCGCTTGTAGTTCAGAGGCGAGAAGTCCAGGCAACAGATAATTGTATGTACATGTCTATTGCCGAGTCCCAACGGCGGGGTGTATGGTTCTTTCAGCCGTGGTACTTTATTTATAATGTACTCGTGGAGTTTGGAATCACCATAGAACAGCTTCGGTGTAGACTTCCTTCGTCGGAACCAACTGTGATGAATGAAGATGGCAATAGAACTGACGCAAATAACTACAAATATCATCTCGACCCTTGCGAGAGAAACAGACCCGATGTGGAATATATATTGCCGACTGTTGAATATATATAGTAACGCTTCAGCGGCGTCGGCGTCAATACTAATTTAATGGTAATTGATGACGCTTCCCATTGCTTATATAGTAACGCTTCAGTGGCGTCGGTGTCAATACTAATTTAATGGTAATTGATGACGCTTCCCATTGCTTATATAGTAACGCTTCAGCGGCGTCGGTGTCAATACTAATTTAATGGTAATTGATGACGCTTCCCATTGCTTATATAGTAACGCTTCAGCGGCGTCGGCGTCAATACTAATTTAATAGTAATTGATGGCGCTTCCCATTGCTTATATAATAACGCTTCAGTGGCGTCGGTGTCAATACTAATTTAATGGTAATTGATGACGCTTCCCATTGCTTATATAGTAACGCTTCAGCGGCGTCGGTGTCAATACTAATTAAATGGTAATTGATGACGCTTCCCATTGCTTATATAATAACGCTTCAGTGGCGTCGGTGTCAATACTAATTTAATGGTAATTGATGACGCTTCCCATTGCTTATATAGTAACGCTTCAGCGGCGTCGGTGTCAATACTAATTAAATGGTAATTGATAAGTCTCCACTATGAAAAACAGATGGAGAAAGGTGGGCTTGGTGTTAATTGATATGTACCTGTGAAGACAATGTTAACTTGAGCAATTGTTGCCCGCCTGCGCAAAGTCATTGTATTGTGCGGATCCAATTTCAGTAACAATTTGCCAGTAACTTTGTAATTAACTGTAAATTATGACAGTAAAAGAAAAAATGTAATTTGAACCTCGATTGTATGCTTGTTGTAAGAGTCCTGGGGTCCGTTCAACACAACAATCGTAGCTCTAACGTGATCATAACTTTTAACACAGACTTACGACCATGTACATGTCAATCGATAGATTCCACTTAAAGCAAATGATATTGAACATTGCCAATTACACATCTGATGAATGATGGAAAAGTATTTATTTCGAGTATAGTAATGACCTTCCGTATCAACTCTCAAACTTAACCGGTTTCGAGAAGGAAATGAATGCTAACCAGATGCTTGAACAGGTTTTTTTTACGTAACATTTCGCCACACCTGTCATCAAAAATGAAGGAACTATTTCGGTTTTAGCAATGTGGTCCAAATATTAAAGTTTTGGACACTGATTAGATGCGGCTTGAGTTTGATGCTCTGCACAAATATAGATTTGATTTATTTCTATTAATAATGATCTGTATATGGGTGAGTGGGTGAGTGAGTGTGTTATTTAAAATCGTATTTTGGCAACATCATGACTTGTTGGCTTCATGAGAAATTATACAACGGAGATGGGTCCCAGTCGTTTACCAATCGCTGCGCATGGATCTGGGTCTGAAAAACCAAACTGCGAGTTGTGGTTTTTGAGACCGCTTGCTGCTCTGTCTGGAAACATAATTCGCCCCGTTGGGAAACCCGGCTAGAATAGATCCCCAGAAACATATAGGTAGCTATGCTGATCGAAAGACGTGATATAATGGATTAGGTAGCCACCACACCTGGTTAGTGCACGTCACCATACGCCATTGTGTAGATCGTTACTAATAATATTGATCGCAAGATTGTCTGGTCCAGGCTCGATTATTCAGAGGCCGCGGTCAAAGAGTTTGATATTGCTTAGTGGGACCTTTAACAACAAGCAAAAGACAAATAACGCTACTTTGCTTTGGTTAGCGTACCAAGATCATGAACTGACCATAGTGGTCAATGCATAAGTCTTATCGAAGATAGGACCTTTATTGAGCAGACGCTGGAAGACATGGACCATAGAATTGGACCGTGTGTCCCGAGCTCCGTGAATCGACTGCCCCTGCATTCGATTCGCGACATGAGTACAAAGTGTGAAGCCCATTTCTGGTGTCCCCCCCCCCCCCCCCCCCCCCGAATATTACTAAAAGCAGCGTAATACCATACTCACTCACTCATGTGATGTTTTTAGGCCATTTTGAAGTCCTCAAGAACTTTTTGTCTTTCTGACGGAACAATAATTGTAGAATGACCAAAATAATTTGGCATTTTGTGAAGTGAAAATTTCAGTTATCTTAAACTTTGACTGATTTTACACATGCACTGTAACATACAGTTGTTCCAGGGATTAATACAAGATACAGTAACTACTGGGTTACCGTTAGATCTAATACATAGCTGCAACCTGATCAGACGCAATCATTTCAATATCAAAAGAATTACAAACAAAGTTAACAGTGGAATGACAGCAATGTACATAAAGGTGTGTGTAACCGAATCACGCATAGATGTCAGATCTTATCTACATTTGCATGAATAGGTCAGGAACTTTGAAGTTGACGAATGATAAAGTAGCGAATTTTTTCTTTATCATACTGTCACAACAACGTTTCGGTATAGATCCTTACACCGTAGTAAAACGAGTACAGTCTTACTTGAGAATGGTATAAGGATTTTTAACGAATGTCGCTGTTGCAATATAATAAAGAAGTTGTTATCCATAAATATTTTGTCTACTTTTTCAAAAACCATAATGTACACCGTACTGGAAACAACATGGAAGTGACTGGTCTTGTTTAAAGTTTCCGCTTCCCAGACCCACACAACATGTTAGTTAATCAATACTTTATTGGTATATACGTGCTACGCACACGTGTATCTAAATACCCACAGCCCAATACAATTGCCCCAAGGAAGGCAACGTGGTGACACGAAAGTATTTAGATTCACATTCAGTTTATTCAGAATTCAAGGCCATCCGACCAACAGTACATTCATATATCTAACATGTATAGATGTATCTTAATATCTCTTTTGATACAAAGAACCTTGTACCAAAATTTTGACAATTAAAGAAATTTTGTGAATTTAAATATGTACATAGGTTTGCTGCAGCCAATATGAAATTAGAATTAGCTGCAATGTCTTGCAAATTCCAAATTACGTTCTACTGCATAACATGTGCAATAAAATAAAACATGACTTTCATCTTCTATTAAGAAACAGGTTTTACAAAAACAACTTCAAGATCATATATTCCAAGGGGATTCATACATGATTTGAATTTTAACAAAGCCTTTTCTTATAACACACAACGCTAATATCTGTTAAATACAGTTCACATTCAGATATAGATATACAGAAAGAGTAGATTCAAGAGATTTTCGGTCACACATCGCGGCATCTTGTTCAGCAAGTCTACAATATGTTGCCGAAATAACACAACAAACATATTACAACTTCCTACTTCTTGCCACAACTAAATATAAACACAAACCTATTTGGAAAGAAGATTTTTAACATGAGTGGCCCAATTCGGACGGCTTCTATCAGATGTATTTTTAACATTATGTAACACTGGTAGGTATATGTATCATTGGACATAACATAGGTGGGTGAGATGAAATGGGGTTTAACGTCGCGTCCAAGATTATTACACTTATATAGCGACATGCATGCATGCATGTGTGTGTGTGTGTGTGTGTGTGTGTGTGTGTGTGTGTGTGTGTGTGTGTGTGTGTGTGTGTGTCTGATTGTTCTAGTCCGGACAGATGCCGATTTATAGTGCTAGCCCAATGAGATACCATGCAGCAGTTTAACATGAATACCCAACTCAGACAGAGTGTACTGACTCCGAGCCGACCAGTCCTTGTTTTAGCCCCTTAATGCCGAGCGCCAGACAGGGTAACAACAAGCACCATCTTTTAACTTTTTTTTGTATGACGCGGCCGGGGATCGATCCCGGACCTTCCCTTCACCCGGGCTGACGCTCTACCACTAGAGGTTGGTACACGTAGGTGATCTACATGAAACTATATAAAATGTGGAGGTGGGTAATGTCAAATATGTTTTCGCTGAGTATTGAGACATTCTGCGTACTTACACGGGGGAAATTTGCGAATTAAGTGGATGTTTGGTTAGAAATTGGAGAATTTGTATTTGAGTCGAAAAAGAAAATAGAAAATTGTTCTTGTATCAATTTTCCGCTTCCCACTTCATTGGAAAATATACGTGCTCCGTACACAAGCCCCTAAATACCCACATCCCAATACTGACGCCTCAATCAGGGCAATGTGTGTGGTGGCTTTGAAATATATAAAGTATGGAAGTGAATAATGACAAATGTGTTCGAGACATTCTGCGCGCTTACACGTGAGAAATTAATGAAATAAGTGAATAAATGGTTAAAAATAAAGAAAAGAATTTATTGATGTCAACTACTTTATTATGAGGAACACAACGTTGAGGAATATATACTTATTAACCCTGAAATACACATGTGATGTGCGATCTTCTTGGGTTGGTGGTGTTGGGAACTTGGGGTCTGCAGTAATAATATCCACAATATTCTTCAATGTGCACTTTAAGGGCGTTTGTGAAACCCTATGCGAAATCAGAATCGGTCTTCAGAAGATTATGTATGTGGGAATCAAGCGATGCATGTTATGCTATCTAAGGTAAACTATTGCACGATATATTTGCTATTCCCGTTCTTCATCCAGATTTCCTCTATTAACATTCACACTGGTTCTTCCTGTCCAAAAACCTTACTTTATGGGCGGCATATATGGTCGAAGTGCAAAGGTCCGGTCATTTCATTTTTAACAAAAAGGACTCGGATTTGGAACAATTCCTTTTAATGGCTGCAATGTCAGCCGTATTGAAAATTAGGTTCGAAACAAATTCAGATGACATTATTGGTGGGAAAAGGCATGTACAGCTTGGGATTCCTTGGAATGACTTGTATCTAAACGTTCGTCCACACATCCAGTGCCCTTGTCAGTGTAGTGTTGTTGATCTGCCCTGGTCTTTGTTTTCCCATATGTTATAAATTATGCCATAATTTAGATATGACTGCCTTAAGTATCTAGTAGGAACTTCAAAGACATGTTTCCTTCACGCATCTTCTTAAGTTGGTTCAACATTTGGCATGACTCTTAAACCTTTAGATTGGATTCGAATGCTCCATACAAAAAATAATTCCATACAAAAAGATCTATTACTGGGTCCAGCAAATGTACCACCAAATCCTGGTCTTAAAGATAAACCATAATCCTTAATACAATCAAGGAAGGGCTTCCTGTATTTTCACAGAAAGTATTTGAGGCAAGTGGCATTAGTACCAAAACCTCAAAAGATTAGCTTGACTTTCTCAGAAAAGAACCAACTTCAGTTCGGTCAAAACATTTGATTTTTCAACTTTGTTCACAGTTATCTCACACGGCAAACTTTAGGAAATAATTCATTCTTTGATCCATGGAGCGTTTGTTACAAAACATGAAGTGTATCTTCAGGTTCAGGTATATCGAGGATCTGATATCATTCAATTTCCTTCAAATAGCTTCCCTTCCACTGATTTACCCACCTGTAGCAAAGGATACAGCTCATATGTTTCCTATTTAGATCTATGCATAAACGTTCAGGGTGACAAAACACTCTCCACAAAACTGTATGACAAGAAGGATGATTTCAACTTTTCGCGTTATGTCAAGCAATATTCCTGCAGTCCCAGTGTTTATATTTCACTTTTGAGGTACAATCGAGTATGCTCTTTCTACTAGGATTACAAGGAGCGTCATACAACGCTTGCTAAAAAATTGTTTGATCAAAGTTACATAATAAAAGGCCTCAGTAAAACTTTTGAAAAGTTTTGAGGTAGACAAGTGGAGGACACTCGACGCATAGACGACAAAAATTATCTCGAAAAATGTTATTCCCTATTTTTACTTGTACCATATGTTCCAGGTTTTTTTCAGGGAAATGATTGACTTGCCTTTGCATGTTTTTGTGACTGATGCCACCGCTTGGGCAGTTTACCCTCACCTTCTCGTGATCACGTGGTATATTCAATATTTGATAGTGATTCATGGTATCATGATATAGGCGAAATCTTAAATCGATTCTGCAGAGATTTCTTATGGATATGGAAAGGGTTTTGTCGCGTTTATATATACCATTATTTCTTTAAAATGTTAAAACTGCGTAAAAAATAAGCTATTGTTTGCGTCATTGGTAACAAACAGTACTGAGACGCGAAAACGCTCTAAATAGAACCCCAAATTCCGTGAATCTAGGATTCAAACCCACGACCCAGGAGGTCAAAGGGATGGGACCCCTGATAACCTTCTCAGTCAGCCATACGTACATCAATCAATCAACATGTCATTATGGTGACATTTCTAAAATGTACATTTGATATTTCTCAGTAATATCAAGAATTTGCCCCAAATACAAAACGCCAACGTCAGAGTATAATCAGTGTCGATTATCTGCCGAAACAGATTCTTGACCAATGTCCAGTAAAAAAGGAAGTTTTTGTTAACTTACGCTGTATAGAAGTACGCCCGCTATACTAAGGTGGCCTGTAAACAATCGAGTCAGTCCAGAGATTGTAGACCAGACAATTTAGCGACACGATAGTGCGTTTACTGATGTTATTGAAACTAAAAATGATAAATGTACAAGTGCAGAGATCCTTCTGCTGACAAAGAAAGAAACACAAAAGATATATTATTATGAAACTCAGGGATTTAATATCTACGCAGTTCAAGTAAAACATACGTCAACGATGGGCGATGGGTGTAACATAATTTGAGAATCAACAATGAGGAATTACACATCATCTATTCTGAGTGAATGATTGCTTGACGCTCATGGCGAGTTACAGCATGGACAGGTAATCTGTAATCCCGAATTACTCAGTATCAGTTTAAAAAAGAAAATGAAGGTAAATCGTATCAAATGTCAAGGTTACTGAGAAAATCTTAACTGAAGCCAGCAAATTGCTCACATGACGTAATATTATCAATTTGTTACGACATGAACAATGGCTGACGTCAAAGTGTATGTTTTAACAATTGAGCACTGTGGCTTCATCAACTGACCAATCAACATTGAGAATCACTAAAATGTATTTGTAATTATATCAGAAAGATTTGTCACACGATATCTCAACATTTAAGTGTAATGTCCTCCTCTCTTGCGTCTTGATACTCCAACACTGCATCGATGTAGTCCACAGCCAGTTTCCCTGCCCAGGATTCAAGCTTGTAGTTCTCTATGAATCCACAGTGACCACCTTTCTCTGTCGTCACCAACATCCAGTTAGGCCGCTGGTACTCATGCCCTCGATTTCTGATAGATCGAATCCCGATCCAATGAATACAGAGGGGCCGATGTACGACCTCCCAGCGTACTCACCCAAATACCTACTCAGTACAGCCGTTCCTGCGGAGTAAGCAACGCCAGCCATTGCGGCCTTAGGGAACTTCCGGTGAATATGCTCCACACAGTATCGAAAGTCACTTGTTTCCCCAAAGCACTGGAGACGCGGTGTTGTGAGTAAGGAACCACAATGACCGCGTCTGTTAAACACTACAACTCTGAATCTCCCGGCCGCCATCTTGCACACTTTGTTAATACCCTCCTTCCCTCCCCCCACCCCCGGAATTACGACCAACACGGGACTTGTGTCCGTCAGACACGCCTCGTTGTCCAACCAGTCTAGAGAGGCGAGACCACCGTCCGGTAAATGTACGTTTTCTCGCTTGTAGTTCAGAGGCGAGAACTCCAGGCAACAGATAATTGTATGTAAATGTCTATTGCCGAGTCCCAACGGCGGGGTGTAAGGTTCTTTCAGCCGTGGTACTTTATTTATAATGTACTCGTGGAGTTTGGAATCACCATAGAACAGCTTCGGTGTAGACTTCCTTCGTCGGAACCAACTGTGATAGATGTAGATGGCAAGACAACCGACGCAAATAACCACAAATATCATCTCGACCCTTGCGAGAGAAACAGACCCGATGTGGAATATATATTGCCGACTGTTGAATATATATAGTAACGCTTCAGCGGCGTCGGCGTCAATACTAATTTAAAAGTAATTGTTGACGCTTCCCATTGCTGATATAGTAACGCTTCAGTGGCGTCGGTGTCAATACTAATTTAATGGTAATTGATGACGCTTCCCATTGCTTATATAGTAACGCTTCAGTGGCGTCGGTGTCAATACTAATTTAATGGTAAATGATGACGCTTCCCATTGCTTATATAGTAACGCTTCAGTGGCGTCGGTGTCAATACTAATTTAATGGTAATTGATGACGCTTCCCATTGCTTATATAGTAACGCTTCAGTGGCGTCGGTTTCAATACTAATTTAATGGTAATTGATGACGCTTCCCATTGCTTATATAGTAACGCTTCAGTGGCGTCGGTGTCAATACTAATTTAATGGTAATTGATGACGCTTCCCATTGCTTATATAGTAACGCTTCAGTGGCGTCGGTTTCAATACTAATTTAATGGTAATTGATGACGCTTCCCATTGCTTATATAGTAACGCTTCAGCGGCGTCGGTGTCAATACTAATTAAATGGTAATTGATAAGTCTCCACTATGAAAAACAGATGGAGAAAGGTGGGCTTGGTGTTAATTGATATGTACCTGTGAAGACAATGTTAACTTGAGCAATTGTTGCACGCCTGCGCAAAGTCATTGTATTGTGCGGATCCAATTTCAGTAACAATTTGCCAGTTACTTTGTAATTAACTGTAAATTATGACAGTTAAAGAAAAATGTAATTTGAACCTCGATTTTATGCTGGTTGCAAAAGTCCTGGGGTCCGTTCAACACAACAATCGTAGCTCTAACGTGATCATAACTCCCATTTTTAACAAAGAATTACGACCATGTACATGTCAATCGATAGATTCCACTTAAAGCAAATGATATTAAACATTGCCAATTACACATCTGATGAATGATGGAAAAGTATTTATTTCGAGTATAGTAATGACATTCCGTATCAACTCTCAAACTGAACCTGTTTCGAGAAATGAATGCTAACCAGATGTTTCAGCGGGGTTTTTTTTACGTAACATTTCGCCACATCTGTCGTCCAAAATGAAGGAACTATTTCGGTTTTAGCAATGTGGCCCAAATATTAAAGTTTTTGATACTGATTAGATGCGGCTGGAGTTTGATGCTCTGCACAAATATAGATTTGATTTATTTCTATTAATAATGATCTGTATATGGGTGAGTGGGTGAGTGAGTGTGTTATTTACAATCGTATTTTGGCAACATCATGACTTGTTGGCTTCATGAGAAATCATACAACGGAGATGGGTCCCAGTCGTTTACCAGTCGCTGCGCATGGATCTGGGGCAGAGTTGTGGTTTTTGAGACCGCTTGCTGCTCTGTCTGGGAAACTTATTTGCCCCATTGGAAAACCTGGCTAGAATAGATCCCCAGAAACATATAGGTAGCTATGCTGATCGAAAGACGCGACATAATGGATTAGGTAGCCACACCTGGTTTGTGCACGTCATCATACGCCGACAGTGTCGATCGTTACTTAATAATATTGATCGCAAGATTGTCTGGTCCAGGCTCGAGTATTCAGAGGCCGCGGCCATAGAGTTTAGTATTGCTTAGTGGGGCCTAAACAACAAGCAAAAGACAAACGACGTCACTTTGCTTTGATTAACGTACCAAGGTCATGAACTGACCGTAGTGGACAATGCATAAGTCTTATTGAAGATAGGACCTTTATTGAGCGGACACTGGAAGACATGGACCAAAGAGTTGGACCGTGTGTCCCGAACTCCGTGAATTGACTGCCCCCTGCGACTCCCACCGCGTCAGCTATACAAATACAAGAACAAGTAACAGTCAATGTGTAAAATGACTGAAATTTGCACTTAAGTGTCTTTTTACAATTATTGTTCTATTTCTTATACTATGGTAACGAACAAAAAACGTTCTTATTCTCTAATTCATCACCCTGTCGCTGAAAATGATAGGATTAAAAGAAATTAAACGAAAGTAATGTATATTTTTGAATTTTTTACTTCAACCTGAGCGTTGGGCGGTCGGGTAGCTTTGTGGTTAAAGCGTTCGCTCGTCACACCGAAGACCCGGGTTCGGTTCCCGACATGGGTACAAAGTGTGAAGCCCATTTCTGGTGTTCCCCGCCGTGATATTGCTGGAAAATTACTAAAAGCGGTGTAAGACCATACTAACTCACTCAGTCTAGGCGTACGTAATGAGTCCATTGTGATATTCATAAGCCAACATGCAAAGAAACATACAAAGTAGATATCATAAACCTAAAATAATTAACAATACAAGTATTCATACACACGGCACCAGGAGAGGAGCTGTATATACGCATTGTACACTCGAACAAAAATAGTTTCAGTTTAGTTTGACACAGTTTCAAGCAAAGACGAAAGCGTGATTGATATTATGAGCAATGTCCAGTGCCATCTTCGGATGATGTTTTGTTTGTTGTTTTACGCCGCACTCAGCAATATCTAGCTATAAGACTGCAGTCCGTAAATAATCGAGTCTGAAACAGACAATCCGGTGATTGACATCATGAGCATGGATCCAATCAATTGGGATACGATGACGTGCATCAATTCAAGTCAGCGAGCCTGACCACCCCACTCAGACTAAGTATACCGACTCCGAGCCGACCAGTCCTTGTTTTAGCCCCTTAATGCCGAGCGCCAAACAGGGTAACAACAAGTACCATATTTAACGTCTTTTGGCATGACGCGGCGGAGGATCGATCCCGGAACTTCCGCTCTACCCCTAGAGGTAGGTACACGTAGGTGGTCTACATTAAACTATATAAAATGTTGAGGTGAGTAATGTCAAATATGCTTTCGCTGAATATTGAGACATTCTGCGTGCTTCCACGGGGGAAATTTGCGAAATGAGTGGGTGTGTGGTTAGAAATAGGAGAATTTGTATTTGAGTCGAAAATGAAAGTAGATAATTGTTCTTGTATCAATTTTACGCTTCCCACTTCATTGGAAAATATACGTGGTCCGTACACAAGTACCTAAATACACACATCCTAATACTATCAGGGCAATGTGTGTGACGGCATGAAAATATATACAGTATGGAAGTGAATATTGACAAGTGTGATTGAGACATTCTGCGTGCTTACACGTGAGAAATTAATGAAATAAGTGATTAAATGGTTAAAAATAAGGAAAAGAATATATTGATGTCAACTACTTTATTATGAGGAACACAACGTTGAGGAGTATATACTTACTCCTTCGTCAGGTTTTCCTCACAATACAGAAGTTGACATTTATAAATTCTCTTCCTCATGGGTATCACTTTTAAATGCCTTTCAAAGGCTTGGGTAGAAATAGACTATATATTTGAGTGTAAAACCTAAAGAGATGATGCAAACTTGACTTTATCGGTATTAATTATAATTACCATTTCAAAGTAATATTTTTTACTAAAATTCACTTTAACGAGGCAATGAAACATTAATCTATCATCATTCAACCCTGTACAAATATTAATTATCCACAGGAAAGTAACCTTCCTACTTCACATGTATGTACATCATTTGCTTGATAATGGTGTAAGTAGCTTCACCGAAACGTCGCAGTCATAGAAATATCCCTACAACTATCTCTCATGTTCATCATACCATTAGAGGGGCGGTCGGGTAGCCTAGTGGTTAAAGCGTTGGCTCGTCACGCCGAAGACCCGGGTTCGATTCCCGACATGGGTACAATGTGTGAAGCCCATTTCTGGTGTCCCCCGCCGTGATATTGCTGTAATATTGCTAAAACCGGCGTAAAACCATACTCACTCACTCACTCATACCATTAGTTAACCTCTTTGGTTGTAATCATACTACAGCGAACTTTTGTATAAATAAACGCGACAACACCCTTTATTTACAGGATTTCTCTGTCTAAACTGTCAATAGTACGATTCCGACTATATGGTGAGCATGTGTTTATGAATCCCTATCAAATAGTGATGATACCAGGTGCTGCGAAAACATGTGCAATCTTCTATGTGAAATACAGATGTGCGATCTTCTTGGCTTGGTGGTGTTGGGAACTTGGGGTCTGCAGTAATATTATCCACGATATTCTTCAATGTGCACGTTAAGGGCGTTTATGAAACCCTATGCGAAATCAGAAGAACATTATGTATGTGGGAGTCAAACTATGCATATTATGCTATCTAAGTTAAACTATTGCACGATATATTGTTATCCCCGTTCTTCATCCAGATTTCCTTTATTAACATTCACACTGGTTCTTCCTGTCCAAAAACCTTACTTTATGGGCGCCAAATATGGTCGAAGAGCAAAGGTCCGGTCATCATATTTTTAACAAAAAGGACTCGGATTGGCCACAATTTTTTTCATCATGGCTGCAATGTCGGCCATATTGAAAATTAGATTCGAAATAAATTCAGATGACATGATTGGTGGGAAAAGGCATGTAAAGCTTGGGATTACTTGGAATGACTTGTTTCTAAACATTCGTCCACACATCCGGTGCCCTTGTCAGTGTTAGTGTTGTTGGTCTTCAATGGTCTTCGTCTTCCCATATGTTATAAATTATGCCATATTTTAGATATTACTGCCTTACGTATCTTGTGGGAACTTTAAAGATATGTTTCCTTCACACATCTTCTTAAGTTGGTTCAACTTTTAAAATGACTCCTAAAGCTTTAGACTGGATTTGAATGCTCCATACAAAAGAATAATTCCATACAAAAAGATATGTTACTGGGTCCAGCAAATGTACCACCAAATCCTGGTCTCAAAGATAAACCATAATCCTTAATACAATCAAGGAAAGGCTTCCTGCATTTTCAAATAAAGTATTTGAGACAAGTGGAATTAGTACCAAAACCTCCAAAGAAAAGCTTGACTTTCTAAAAAAAGAACCAACTTCAGTTCTGTCAAAACATTTGATTTTTCAACTTTGTACACCATTATCTCACATGGCAAACTTTAGGAAATAATTCTTTCCTTGATCCATGTTTTTTTGGTTACAAAACAAGAAGTGTATCTTCAGCTTCAGGTGTACCGATGATCTGATATCATTCAATTTCCTTCAAATAGCTTCCCTTCCACTGATTTACCCACCTGAAGCAAAGGATACAGCTCATATGTTTCATTTTTAGATCTATGCATAAATGTTCAGAGTGACAATACACTATCCACAGGATGACAAGAAGGATGACTTCAATTTTTCCCATTATGTCAAGCAAAATTCCTGCAGCGCCAGTGTTTGGTGTTTACATTTCACAACTTTTGAGGTACAATCGGGCATGCTCCGTCTACTAGGATTTCAAGGAGCGGCATACGACGCTTGCTCAGAAGTTGTTTGATCAGAGTTACATCATAAAAGACCTCAGTACAACTTTTGAAAAGTTTTGAGGTAGACAAGTTGAGGACATTCGACGCATAGACAACAAAAATGATCTCAAATGTTATTCCCTATCTTCACTTGTACCATATGTTACCGGGGTTTTTTTCAAGGACACAATTGACTTGCCTTTGCATGTTTTTATGACTGGTGCCACCGTTTGGGCAGTATAACCTCACCTTCTTGTAATCACCTGGTACAATCACTATTTGATAGTGATTCATGATATCATGATATGGTCGGAATCCTAAATTGATTCTGCAGAGATTGCTTATAGATATGGAAAGGGTTTTATCGCGTTTATAGATACCATTATTTCTTTTACATGTATAGAAGTACGCCCGCTATACTAAGGTGGCTTGTAAACAATCGAGTCTGGACCAGTCAGTCCAGAGATAGTAGACTAGACAATTCAGCGACACGATAGTGCGTTTACTGATGTTATTGAAACTAAAAGTAATAAATGTACAAGTGCAAAGATCCTTCTGCTTACAAAGAAAGAAACACAAAATTAAATATTATTATGAAACTCAGGGATTTAATATTTCCGCAGTTCAATTAAAACATACGTCAACGATGGGTGATGGGTGTAACATAATTTGAGAATCAACAATGAAGAATTACACATCATCTATCCTTGGCGCTCATGGCGAGTTACAGCATGGACAGGTAATCTGTAATTCCGAATAACTCAGTATCAGTTTAAAAAAGAAAATGAAGGTAAATCGTATCAAATGTCAAGGTTACTGAGAAAATCTTAACTGAAGCAAGCAAATTGCTCACATGACGTAATATTATCAATTTGTTACGACATGAACAATGGATGACGTCAAGGTGTATGTTTTAATAATTAAGCACTGTGGCTTCATCAACTGACGATTCAACATTGAGAATCACTAAAATGTATTTGTGATTATATCAGAAAGTTTTGTCACACGATATCTCAACATTTAAGTGTAATGTCCTCCTCTCTTGCGTCTTGGTACTCCAACACTGCATCGATGTAGTCCACAGCCAGTTTCCCTGCCCAGGATTCAAGCTTGTAGTTCTCTATGAATCCACAGTGACCACCTTTCTCTGTCGTCACCAACATCCAGTTAGGCCGCTGGAAATGATCATAGGGTATGTTGCCAGCAACACAGATCGGATCGTCCAGACTGTTGATACACAACACAGGGGAGACAACTGAATCCACGTTAGCCATTGGGTCGTTGTGCAGCCACATGTCATCAACGTCCTTGAACCCATGCATCTTGAAGTAAAGGTGACCCTCAAATTCCTCTATAGACTTTGAATTGTAAACAGCTTGGATGTCCACAACTGGCTTCAGAATAAGTTCGTTCGGTTTAACCAAAGACGTTTTCAGCATATGTAGTATAAATTTCTCATATATGGTACTCATGCCCTCGATTTCTGATAGATCGAATCCCGACCCAATGAATACAGAGGGGCCGATGTACGACCTCCCAGCGTACTCACCCATATACCTACTCAGTATAGCCGTTCCTGCGGAGTAAGCAACGCCAGCCATTGCGGCCTTAGGGAACTTCCGGTGAATATGCTCCACACAGTATCGAAAGTCACTTGTTTCCCCAAAGCACTGGAGACGCGGTGTTGTGAGTAAGGAACCACAATGACCGCGTCTGTTGAACACTACAACTCTGAATCTCCCGGCCGCCATCTTGCACACTTTGTTGATACCCTCCTTCCCTCCCCCCACCCCCGGAATTACGACCAACACGGGACTTGTGTCCGTCAGACACGCCTCGTTGTCCAACCAGTCTAGAGAAGCGAGACCACCGTCCGGTAAATGTACGTTTTCTCGCTTGTAGTTCAGAGGCGAGAACTCCAGGCAACAGATAATTGTATGTACATGTCTATTGCCTAATCCCAACGGCGGGGTGTAAGGTTCTTTCAGCCGTGGTACTTTATTTATAATGTACTCGTGGAATTTTGAATCACCATAGAACAGCTTCGGTGTAGACTTCCTTCGTCGGAACCAACTGTGATGGATGAAGATGGCAATACAACTGACGCAAATAACCACAAATATCATCTCGACCCTTGCGAGAGAAACAGACCCGATGTGGAATATATATTGCCGACTGTTGAATATATATAGTAACGCTTCAGCGGCGTCGGCGTCAATACTAATTTAATAGTAATTGATGACGCTTCCCAATGCTTATATAGTAACGCTTCAGCGGCGTCGGCGTCAATACAAATTTAATAGTAATTGATGACGCTTCCCAATGCTTATATAGTAACGCTTCAGCGGCGTCGGTGTCAATACTAATTAAATGGTAATTGATGACGCTTCCCATTGCTTATATAGTAACGCTTCAGCGGCGTCGGTGTCAATACTAATTTAATGGTAATTGATGACGCTTCCCATTGCTTATATAGTAACGCTTCAGCGGCGTCGGCGTCAATACTAATTTAATGGTAATTGATGGCGCTTCCCATTGCTTATATAATAACGCTTCAGTGGCGTCGGTGTCAATACTAATTTAATGGTAATTGATGACGCTTCCCATTGCTTATATAATAACGCTTCAGTGGCGTCGGTGTCAATACTAATTTAATGGTAATTGATGACGCTTCCCATTGCTTATATAGTAACGCTTCAGCGGCGTCGGTGTCAATACTAATTAAATGGTAATTGATGACGCTTCCCATTGCTTATATAATAACGCTTCAGTGGCGTCGGTGTCAATACTAATTTAATGGTAATTGATGACGCTTCCCATTGCTTATATAGTAACGCTTCAGTGGCGTCGGTGTCAATACTAATTAAATGGTAATTGATAAGTCTCCACTATCAAAACAGATGGAGAAAGGTGGGCTTGGTGTTAATTGATATGTACCTGTGAAGACAATGTTAACTTGAGCAATTGTTGCACGCCTGCGCAAAGTCATTGTATTGTGCGGATCCAATTTCAGTAACAATTTGCCAGTTACTTTTTAATTAACTGTAAATTATGACAGTAAAAGAAAAATGTAATTTGAACCTCAATTTTATGCTGGTTGGAAAAGTTCTGGGGTCCGTTCAACACAACAATCGTAGCTCTAACGTGACCATAACTTCCATTTTTAACAAAGACTTACGACCATGTACATGACAATCGATAGATTCCACTTAAAGCAAATGATGTTGAACATTGCCAATTACACATCTGATGAATGATGGAAAAGTATTTATTTCGAGTATAGTAATGACATTCCGTATCAACTCTCAAACTGAACCGGTTTCGAGAAATGAATGCTAACCAGATGTTTCAGCGGGTTAGTTTTATGTAACATTTTGCCACATCTGTCTTCCAAAATGAAGGAACTATTTCGGTTTTAGCAATGTGGCCCAAATATTAAAGTTTTTGATACTGATTAGATGCGGCTGGAGTTTGATGCTCTGCACAAATATAGATTTGATTTATTTCTATTAATAATGATCTGTATATGGGTGAGTGGGTGAGTGAGTGTGTTATTTACAATCGTATTTTGGCAACATCATGACTTGTTGGCTTCATGAGAAATCATACAACGGAGATGGGTCCCAGTCGTTTACCAGTCGCAGCGCATGGATCTGGGGCAGAGTTGTGGTTTTTGAGACCGCTTGCTGCTCTGTCTGGGAAACTTATTTGCCCCATTGGAAAACCTGGCTAGAATAGATCCCCAGAAACATATAGGTAGCTATGCTGATCGAAAGACGCGACATAATGGATTAGGTAGTCACACCTGGTTTGTGCACGTCATCATACGCCGACAGTGTCGATCGTTACTTAATAATATTGATCGCAAGATTGTCTGGTCCAGGCTCGATTATTCAGAGGCCGCGGCCATAGAGTTTAGTATTGCTTAGTGGGGCCTAAACAACAAGCAAAAGACAAACGACGTCACTTTGCTTTGATTAACGTACCAAGGTCATGAACTGACCGTAGTGGACAATGCATAAGTCTTATTGAAGATAGGACCTTTATTGAGCGGACACTGGAAGACATGGACCATAGAGTTGGACCGTGTGTCCCGAACTCCGTGAATCGACTGCCCCCTGCGACTCCCACCGCGTCAGCTATACAAATACAAGAACATGTAACAGTCAATGTGTAAAATGACTGAAATTTGCACTTAAGTGTCTTTTTACAATTATTGTTCTATTTCTTATACTATGGTAACGAACAAAAAACGTTCTTATTCTCTAATTCATCACCCTGTCGCTGAAAATGATAGGATTAAAAGAAATTAAACGAAAGTAATGTATATTTTTGAATTTTTTACTTCAATCTGAGCGTTGGGCGGTCGGGTAGCTTTGTGGTTAAAGCGTTCGCTCGTCACACCGAAGACCCGGGTTCGGTTCCCGACATGGGTACAAAGTGTGAAGCCCATTTCTGGTGTCCCCCGCCGTGATATTGCTGGAAAATTACTAAAAGCGGTGTAAGACCATACTAACTCACTCAGTCTAGGCGTACGTAATGAGTCCATTGTGATATTCATAAGCCAACATGCAAAGAAACATACAAAGTAAATATCATAAACCTAAAATAATTAACAATACAAGTATTCATACACACGGCACCAGGAGAGGAGCTGTATATACGCATTGTACACTCGAACAAAAATAGTTTCAGTTTAGTTTGACACAGTTTCCAGCAAAGACGAAAGCGTGATTGATATTATGAGCAATGTCCCGTGCCATCTTCGGATGATGTTTTGTTTGTTGTTTTACGCCGCACTCAGCAATATCTAGCTATAAGACTGCAGTCCGTAAATAATCGAGTCTGAAACAGACAATCCGGTGATTGACATCATGAGCATGGATCCAATCAATTGGGATACGATGACGTGCATCAATTCAAGTCAGCGAGCCTGACCACCCCACTCAGACTAAGTATACCGACTCCGAGCCGACCAGTCCTTGTTTTAGCCCCTTAATGCCGAGCGCCAAACAGGGTAACAACAAGTACCATATTAAACGTCTTTTGGCATGACGCGGCGGAGGATCGATCCCGGAACTTCCGCTCTACCCCTAGAGGTAGGTACACGTAGGTGGTCTACATTAAACTATATAAAATGTTGAGGTGAGTAATGTCAAATATGCTTTCGCTGAATATTGAGACATTCTGCGTGCTTCCACGGGGGAAATTTGCGAAATGAGTGGGTGTGTGGTTAGAAATAGGAGAATTTGTATTTGAGTCGAAAATGAAAGTAGATAATTGTTCTTGTATCAATTTTACGCTTCCCACTTCATTGGAAAATATACGTGGTCCGTACACAAGTACCTAAATACACACATCCTAATACTATCAGGGCAATGTGTGTGACGGCATGAAAATATATACAGTATGGAAGTGAATATTGACAAGTGTGATTGAGACATTCTGCGTGCTTACACGTGAGAAATTAATGAAATAAGTGATTAAATGGTTAAAAATAAGGAAAAGAATATATTGATGTCAACTACTTTATTATGAGGAACACAACGTTGAGGAGTATATACTTACTCCTTCGTCAGGTTTTCCTCACAATACAGAAGTTGACATTTATAAATTCTCTTCCTCATGGGTATCACTTTTAAATGCCTTTCAAAGGCTTGGGTAGAAATAGACTATATATTTGAGTGTAAAACCTAAAGAGATGATGCAAACTTGACTTTATCGGTATTAATTATAATTACCATTTCAAAGTAATATTTTTTACTAAAATTCACTTTAACGAGGCAATGAAACATTAATCTATCATCATTGTGGGAGTCAAACTATGCATATTATGCTATCTAAGTTAAACTATTGCACGATATATTGTTATCCCCGTTCTTCATCCAGATTTCCTCTATTAACATTCACACTGGTTCTTCCTGTCCAAAAACCTTACTTTATGGGCGCCAAATATGGTCGAAGTGCAAAGGTCCGGTCATCACATTTTTAACAAAAAGGACTCGGATTGGCCACAATTTTTTTCATCATGGCTGCAATGTCGGCCATATTGAAAATTAGATTCGAAATAAATTCAGATGACATGATTGGTGGGAAAAGGCATGTAAAGCTTGGGATTACTTGGAATGACTTGTTTCTAAACATTCGTCCACACATCCGGTGCCCTTGTCAGTGTTAGTGTTGTTGGTCTTCAATGGTCTTCGTCTTCCCATATGTTATAAATTATGCCATATTTTAGATATTACTGCCTTACGTATCTTGTGGGAACTTTAAAGATATGTTTCCTTCACACATCTTCTTAAGTTGGTTCAACTTTTAAAATGACTCCTAAAGCTTTAGACTGGATTTGAATGCTCCATACAAAAAAATAATTCCATACAAAAAGATATGTTACTGGGTCCAGCAAATGTACCACCAAATCCTGGTCTCAAAGATAAACCATAATCCTTAATACAATCAAGGAAAGGCTTCCTGCATTTTCAAATAAAGTATTTGAGACAAGTGGAATTAGTACCAAAACCTCCAAAGAAAAGCTTGACTTTCTAAAAAAAGAACCAACTTCAGTTCTGTCAAAACATTTGATTTTTCAACTTTGTACACCATTATCTCACATGGCAAACTTTAGGAAATAATTCTTTCCTTGATCCATGTTTTTTTGGTTACAAAACAAGAAGTGTATCTTCAGCTTCAGGTGTACCGATGATCTGATATCATTCAATTTCCTTCAAATAGCTTCCCTTCCACTGATTTACCCACCTGAAGCAAAGGATACAGCTCATATGTTTCATTTTTAGATCTATGCATAAATGTTCAGAGTGACAATACACTATCCACAGGATGACAAGAGGGATGACTTCAATTTTTCCCATTATGTCAAGCAAAATTCCTGCAGCTCCAGTGTTTGGTGTTTACATTTCACAACTTTTGAGGTACAATCGGGCATGCTCCGTCTACTAGGATTTCAAGGAGCGGCATACGACGCTTGCTCAGAAGTTGTTTGATCAAAGTTACATCATAAAAGACCTCAGTACAACTTTTGAAAAGTTTTGAGGTAGACAAGTTGAGGACATTCGACGCATAGACAACAAAAATGATCTTAAATGTTATTCCCTATCTTCACTTGTACCATATGTTACCGGGTTTTTTTCAGGGACACAATTGACTTGCCTTTGCATGTTTTTATGACTGGTGCCACCGTTTGGGCAGTATAACCTCACCTTCTTGTGATCACCTGGTACAATCACTATTTGATAGTGATTCATGATATCATGATATGGTCGGAATCCTAAATTGATTCTGCAGAGATTTCTTATAGATATGGAAAGGGTTTTATCGCGTTTATAGATACCATTATTTCTTTTACATGTATAGAAGTACGCCCGCTATACTAAGGTGGCTTGTAAACAATCGAGTCTGGACCAGTCAGTCCAGAGATAGTAGACTAGACAATTCAGCGACACGATAGTGCGTTTACTGATGTTATTGAAACTAAAAGTAATAAATGTACAAGTGCAAAGATCCTTCTGCTTACAAAGAAAGAAACACAAAATTAAATATTATTATGAAACTCAGGGATTTAATATTTCCGCAGTTCAATTAAAACATACGTCAACGATGGGTGATGGGTGTAACATAATTTGAGAATCAACAATGAAGAATTACACATCATCTATCCTTGGCGCTCATGGCGAGTTACAGCATGGACAGGTAATCTGTAATTCCGAATAACTCAGTATCAGTTTAAAAAAGAAAATGAAGGTAAATCGTATCAAATGTCAAGGTTACTGAGAAAATCTTAACTGAAGCAAGCAAATTGCTCAGATGACGTAATATTATCAATTTGTTACGACATGAACAATGGATGACGTCAAGGTGTATGTTTTAATAATTAAGCACTGTGGCTTCATCAAATGACGATTCAACATTGAGAATCACTAAAATGTATTTGTGATTATATCAGAAAGTTTTGTCACACGATATCTCAACATTTAAGTGTAATGTCCTCCTCTCTTGCGTCTTGGTACTCCAACACTGCATCGATGTAGTCCACAGCCAGTTTCCCTGCCCAGGATTCAAGCTTGTAGTTCTCTATGAATCCACAGTGACCACCTTTCTCTGTCGTCACCAACATCCAGTTAGGCCGCTGGAAATGATCATAGGGTATGTTGCCAGCAACACAGATCGGATCGTCCAGACTGTTGATACACAACACAGGGGAGACAACTGAATCCACGTTAGCCATTGGGTCGTTGTGCAGCCACATGTCATCAACGTCCTTGAACCCATGCATCTTGAAGTAAAGGTGACCCTCAAATTCCTCTATAGACTTTGAATTGTAAACAGCTTGGATGTCCACAACTGGCTTCAGAATAAGTTCGTTCGGTTTAACCAAAGACGTTTTCAGCATATGTAGTATCAATTTCTCATATATGGTACTCATGCCCTCGATTTCAGATAGATCGAATCCCGATCCTATGAATACAGAGGGGCCGATGTACGACCTCCCAGCGTACTCACCCAAATACCTACTCAGTATAGCCGTTCCTGCGGAGTAAGCAACGCCAGCCATTGCGGCCTTAGGGAACTTCCGGTGAATATGCTCCACACAGTATCGAAAGTCACTTGTTTCCCCAAAGCACTGGAGACGCGGTGTTGTGAGTAAGGAACCACAATGACCACGTCTGTTAAACACTACAACTCTGAATCTCCCGGCCGCCAGCTTGCACACTTTGTTAATACCCACCTTCCCTCCCCCCACCCCCGGAATTACAACCAACACGGGACTTGTGTCCGTCAGACACGCCTCGTTGTCCAACCAGTCTAGAGAAGCGAGACCACCGTCCGGTAAATGTACGTTTTCTCGCTTGTAGTTCAGAGGCGAGAAGTCCAGGCAACAGATAATTGTATGTACATGTCTATTGCCGAGTCCCAACGGCGGGGTGTAAGGTTCTTTCAGCCGTGGTACTTTATTTATAATGTACTCGTGGAGTTTGGAATCACCATAGAACAGCTTCGGTGTAGACTTCCTTCGTCGGAACCAACTGTGATGGATGAAGATGGCAATAGAACTGACGCAAATAACTACAAATATCATCTCGACCCTTGCGAGAGAAACAGACCCGATGTGGAATATATATTGCCGACTGTTGAATATATATAGTAACGCTTCAGCGGCGTCGGCGTCAATACTAATTTAATAGTAATTGATGACGCTTCCCATTGCTTATATAGTAACGCTTCAGTGGCGTCGGTGTCAATACTAATTTAATGGTAATTGATGACGCTTCCCATTGCTTATATAGTAACGCTTCAGCGGCGTCGGTGTCAATACTAATTTAATGGTAATTGATGACACTTCCCATTGCTTATATAGTAACGCTTCAGCGGCGTCGGTGTCAATACTAATTAAATGGTAATTGATGACACTTCCCATTGCTTATATAGTAACGCTTCAGCGGCGTCGGTGTCAATACTAATTAAATGGTAATTGATGACACTTCCCATTGCTTATATAGTAACGCTTCAGCGGCGTCGGTGTCAATACTAATTAAATGGTAATTGATAAGTCTCCACTATGAAAAACAGATGGAGAAAGGTGGGCTTGGTGTTAATTGATATGTACCTGTGAAGACAATGTTAACTTGAGCAATTGTTGCACGCCTGCGCAAAGTCATTGTATTGTGCGGATCCAATTTCAGTAACAATTTGCCAGTAACTTTGTAATTAACTGTAAATTATGACAGTAAAAGAAAAAATGTAATTTGAACCTCGATTGTATGCTTGTTGTAAGAGTCCTGGGGTCCGTTCAACACAACAATCGTAGCTCTAACGTGATCATAACTTTTAACACAGACTTACGACCATGTACATGTCAATCGATAGATTCCACTTAAAGCAAATGATATTGAACATTGCCAATTACACATCTGATGAATGATGGAAAAGTATTTATTTCGAGTATAGTAATGACCTTCCGTATCAACTCTCAAACTTAACCGGTTTCGAGAAGGAAATGAATGCTAACCAGATGCTTGAACAGGTTTGTTTTACGTAACATTTCGCCACACCTGTCATCAAAAATGAAGGAACTATTTCGGTTTTAGCAATGTGGTCCAAATATTAAAGTTTTGGACACTGATTAGATGCGGCTTGAGTTTGATGCTCTGCACAAATATAGATTTGATTTATTTCTATTAATAATGATCTGTATATGGGTGAGTGGGTGAGTGAGTGTGTTATTTAAAATCGTATTTTGGCAACATCATGACTTGTTGGCTTCATGAGAAATTATACAACGGAGATGGGTCCCAGTCGTTTACCAATCGCTGCGCATGGATCTGGGTCTGAAAAACCAAACTGCGAGTTGTGGTTTTTGAGACCGCTTGCTGCTCTGTCTGGAAACATAATTCGCCCCGTTGGGAAACCTGGCTAGAATAGATCCCCAGAAACATATAGGTAGCTATGCTGATCGAAAGACGTGATATAATGGATTAGGTAGCCACCACACCTGGTTAGTGCACGTCACCATACGCCATTGTGTAGATCGTTACTAATAATATTGATCGCAAGATTGTCTGGTCCAGGCTCGATTATTCAGAGGCCGCGGTCAAAGAGTTTGATATTGCTTAGTGGGACCTTTAACAACAAGCAAAAGACAAATAACGCTACTTTGCTTTGGTTAGCGTACCAAGATCATGAACTGACCATAGTGGTCAATGCATAAGTCTTATTGAAGATAGGACCTTTATTGAGCAGACGCTGGAAGACATGGACCATAGAATTTGACCGTGTGTCCCGAGCTCCGTGAATCGACTGCCCCTGCATTCGATTCGCGACATGAGTACAAAGTGTGAAGCCCATTTCTGGTGTGCCCCCCCCCCCCCCCCCCCCCCCGAATATTACTTAAAGCAGCGTAATACCATACTCACTCACTCAATCCAGGCGTACGTAATGAGTCCATTGTGATGTTTTTAGGCCATTTTGAAGTCCTCAAGAACTTTTTGTCTTTCTGACGGAACAATAATTGTAGAATGACCAAAATAATTTGGCATTTTGTGAAGTGAAAATTTCAGTTATCTTAAACTTTGACTGATTTTACACATGCACTGTAACATACAGTTGTTCCAGGGATTAATACAAGATACAGTAACTACTGGGTTACCGTTAGATCTAATTCATAGCTACAACCTGATTAGACGCAATCATTTCAATATCAAAAGAATTACAAACAAAGTAAACAGTGGAATGACAGCAATGTACATAAAGGTGTGTGTAACCGAATCACGCATAGATGTCAGATCTTATCTACATTTGCATGAATAGGTCAGGAACTTTGAAGTTGACGAATGATAAAGTAGCGATTTTTTTCTTTATCATACTGTCACAACAACGTTTCGGTATAGATCCTTACACCGTAGTAAAACGAGTACAGTCTTACTTGAGAATGGTATAAGGATTTTTAACGAATGTCGCTGTTGCAATATAATAAAGAAGTTGTTATCCATAAATATTTTGTCTACTTTTTCAAAAACCATAATGTACACCGTACTGGAAACAACATGGAAGTGACTGGTCTTGTTTAAAGTTTCCGCTTCCCAGACCCACACAACATGTTAGTTAATCAATACTTTATTGGTATATACGTGCTACGCACACGTGTATCTAAATACCCACAGCCCAATACAATTGCCCCAAGGAAGGCAACGTGGTGACACGAAAGTATTTAGATTCACATTCAGTTTATTCAGAATTCAAGGCCATCCGACCAACAGTACATTCATATATCTAACATGTATAGATGTATCTTAATATCTCTTTTGATACAAAGAACCTTGTACCAAAATTTTGACAATTAAAGAAATTTTGTGAATTTAAATATGTACATAGGTTTGCTGCAGCCAATATGAAATTAGAATTAGCTGCAATGTCTTGCAAATTCCAAATTACGTTCTACTGCATAACATGTGCAATAAAATAAAACATGACTTTCATCTTCTATTAAGAAACAGGTTTTACAAAAACAACTTCAAGATCATATATTCCAAGGGGATTCATACATGATTTGAATTTTAACAAAGCCTTTTCTTATAACACACAACGCTAATATCTGTTAAATACAGTTCACATTCAGATATAGATATACAGAAAGAGTAGATTCAAGAGATTTTCGGTCACACATCGCGGCATCTTGTTCAGCAAGTCTACAATATGTTGCCGAAATAACACAACAAACATATTACAACTTCCTACTTCTTGCCACAACTAAATATAAACACAAACCTATTTGGAAAGAAGATTTTTAACATGAGTGGCCCAATTCGGACGGCTTCTATCAGATGTATTTTTAACATTATGTAACACTGGTAGGTATATGTATCATTGGACATAATATAGGTGGGTGAGATGAAATGGGGTTTAACGTCGCGTCCAAGATTATTACACTTATAGAGCGACATGCATGCACGTGTGTGTGTGTGTGTGTGTGTGTGTGCGTGCGCGCGCGCGCGCGCGTGTGTGTGTGTGTGTGTCTGATTGTTCTAGTCCGGACTGATGCCGATTTATAGTGCTAGCTTACTGAGATACCATGCAGCAGTTTAACATGAATACCCAACTCAGACAGAGTGTACTGACTCCGAGCCGACCAGTCCTTGTTTTAGCCCCTTAATGCCGAGCGCCAGACAGGGTAACAACAAGCACCATCTTTTAACTTTTTTTTGTATGACGCGGCCGGGGATCGATCCCGGACCTTCCCTTCACCCGGGCTGACGCTCTACCACTAGAGGTTGGTACACGTAGGTGATCTACATGAAACTATATAAAATGTGGAGGTGGGTAATGTCAAATATGTTTTCGCTGAGTATTGAGACATTCTGCGTACTTACACGGGGGAAATTTGCGAATTAAGTGGATGTTTGGTTAGAAATAGGAGAATTTGTATTTGAGTCGAAAAAGAAAACAGAAAATTGTTCTTGTATCAATTTTCCGCTTCCTACTTCATTGGAAAATGTACGTGCTCCGTACACAAGCCCCTAAATACCCACATCCCAATACTGACGCCTCAATCAGGGCAATGTGTGTGGTGGCTTTGAAGTATATAAAGTATGGAAGTGAATAATGACAAATGTGTTCGAGACATTCTGCGCGCTTACACGTGAGAAATTAATGAAATAAGTGAATAAATGGTTAAAAATAAGGAAAAGAATTTATTGATGTCAACTACTTTATTATGAGGAACACAACGTTGAGGAATACTTACTAACCCTGAAATACACATGTGATGTGCGATCTTCTTGGCTTGGTGGTGTTGGGAACTTGGGGTCTGCAGTAATAATATCCACAATATTCTTCAATGTGCACTTTAAGGGCGTTTGTGAAACCCTATGCGAAATCAGAATCGGTCTTAAGAACATTATGTATGTGGGAGTCAAGCTATGCATGTTATGCTATCTAAGGTAAATTATTGCTCGATATATTTGTTATCCCCGTTCTTCATCCAGATTTCCTCTATTAACATACACACTGGTTCTTCCTGTCCAAAAACTTTACTTTATGGGCGCCAAATATGGTCGAAGTGCAAAGGTCCGGTCATTACATTTTTAAAAAAAAAAAGACTAGGATTGGCCACAATTCTCTTCATCATGGCTGCAACGTCGGCCGTATTGAAAATTAGATTCGAAACAAATTCAGATGACATTATTGGTGGGAAAAGGCATGTAAAGCTTGGGATTCCTTGGAATGACTTCTTTCGAAACGTTCGTCCACACATCCAGTGCCCTTGTCAGTGTAGTGTTGTTGGTCTTCAATGGTCTTTGTTTTCCCATATGTCATAAATTATGCCATAATTTACATATTATTGCCTTAAGTATCTAGTAGGAACTACAAAGATATGTTTCCTTCACACATCTTCTTAAGTTGGTTCAACTTTTCGCATGACTCTTAAACCTTTAGACTGGATTCGAATGCTCCATACAAAAACAGGATCCATACAAAAAGATATATTACTGGGTCCAGCAAATGTACCGACAAATCCTGGTCTCAAAGATTAACCATAATCCTTAATACCATCAAGGAAGGGCTTCCTGTATTTTCAAATAAAGTATTTGAGACAAGTGGAATTAGTACCAAAACCTCAAATTATTAGCATGACTTTCTCAGAAAAGAACCAACTTCAGTTCTGTCAAAACATTTGATTTTTCAACTTTGTACACCATTATCTCACACGGCAAACTTTAGGAAATAATCCATTCTTTGATCCATGGGGCTTTTGTTACAAAACAAGAAGTGTATCTTCAGCTTCAGGTATATCGATGATCTGATATCATTCAATTTCCTTCAAATAGCCACGTCCCTTCCACTGATTTACCCACCTGAACTAGAAATAAAGGATACCGCCTCATATGTTTCCTATTTAGATCTATGCATAAACGTTCAGAGTGAGAAAACACTATCCACAAGACTGTATGGCAAGAGGGATGATTTCACCTTTTCCCATTATGTCAAGCAATATTCCTGCAGCCCCAGTCTTTACATTTCACTTTTGAGGTACAATCGAGTATGATCTTTCTACTAGGATTTCAAGGAAGTTGTTTGATCAAAGTTACATCATAAAAGCCCTCTGTAAAACTTTTGAAAAGTTTTGAGATAGACAAGTGGAGGACATTCGACGCACAGATGACAAAAATTATCTCGAGGAATGTTATTCCCTATCTTTACTTGTACCATATGTTCCCGTGTTTTTTTAGGGAAATATTTTTGACTTGCCTTTACATGTTTTTGTGACTGGTGCCATCGTTTGGGCAGTATAACCTCCCCTTCTCGCGATCACCTGGTATAATCACTATTTGATAGTGATTCATGATATCATGATTTAGGCGGAATCCTAAATCGATTCTGCAGAGATTTCTTATGGATATAGAAAGGGTTTTGTCGCGTTTATATATACCATTATTTCTTTAAAATGTTAAAACTGCGTAAGAAATAAGCTATTGTTTGCGTCATTGGTAACAAACAGTAGTGAGACGCGAATACGCTCTAAATAGAGCCCCAAATTCCGTGAATCTAGGATTCAAACCCACGACACAGCAGATCAAAGGGATGGGACCCCTGATAACCTTCTCAGTCAGCCATACGTATATCAATCAATCAACATGTCATTATGGTGACATTTCTAAAATCTACATTTGATATTTCTCAGTAATATCAAGAATTTGCCCCAAATACAAAACGCCAACGTCAGAGTATAATCAGTGTCGATTATCTGCCGAAACAGATCCTTGTCCAATGTCCAGTAAAAAAGGAAGTTTTTGTTAACTTACGCTCTATAGAAGTACGCCCGCTACACTAGGGTGGCCTGTAAACAATCGAGTCTGGACCAGTCAGTCCAGAGATAGTAGACCAGACAATTCAGCGACACGATAGTGCGTTTACTGATGTTATTGAAACTAAAAATGATAAATGTACAAGTGCAGAGATCCTTCTGCTTACAAAGAAAGAAACACAAAAGAAACATTATCATGAAACTCAGGGATTTAATATCTCCGCAGTTCAACGATGGGCGATGGGTGTAACATAATTTGAGAATCAACAATGAGGAATTATACATCATCTGTCCTGAGTGAATGATTCCTAGAAGTTTATGGCGAGTTACAGCATGGACAGGTAATCTGTAATTCCGAATAACTCAGTATCAGTTTAAAAAAGAAAATGAAGGTAAATCGTATCAAATGTCAAGGTTACTGAGAAAATCTTAACTGAAGCCAGCAAATTGCTCAGATGACGTAATATTATCAATTTGTTACGACATGAACAATGGATGACGTCAAAGTGTATGTTTTAACAATTAAGCACTGTGGCTTCATCAACTGACCAATCAACATAGACAATCACTAAAATGTATTTGTGATTATATCAGAAAGTTTTGTCACACGATATCTCAACATTTAGGTGTAATGTCCTCCTCTCTTGCGTCTTGATACTCCAACACTGCATCGATGTAGTCCACAGCCAGTTTCCCTGCCCAGGATTCAAGCTTGTAGTTCTCTATGAATCCACAGTGACCACCTTTCTCTGTCGTCACCAACATCCAGTTAGGCCGCTGGAAATGATCATAGGGTATGTTGCCAGCAACACAGATCGGATCGTCCAGACTGTTGATACACAACACAGGGGAGACAACTGAATCAACGTTAGCCATTGGGTCGTTGTGCAGCCACATGTCATCAGCGTCCTTGAACCCATGCATCTTGAAGTAGAGGTGACCCTCAAATTCCTCTATAGACTTTGAATTGTAAACAGCTTGGATGTCCACAACTGGCTTCAGAATATGTTCGTTCGGTTTAACCAAAGAGGTTTTTAGCATATATACTATAAATTTCTCATATACGGTGATCATGGCCTCAAATTCAGGTAGATCGAATCCCGACCCTATGAATACAGAGGGGCCGATGTACGACCTCCCAGCGTACTCACCCAAATACCTACTCAGTATAGCCGTTCCTGCGGAGTAAGCAACGCCAGCCATAGCAGCCTTAGGGAACTTCCGGTGAATATGCTCCACACAGTATCGAAAGTCACTTGTTTCCCCAAAGCACTGGAGACGCGGTGTTGTGAGTAAGGAACCACAATGACCGCGCCTGTTGAACACTGCAACTCTGAATCTCCCGGCCGCCATCTTGCACACATTGCTAATACCCCCCTTCCCTCCCCCCACCCCTGGAATTACGACCAACACGGGACTTGTGTCCGTCAGACACGCCTCGTTGTCCAACCAGTCAAGAGAAACGAGACCACCGTCCGGTAAATGTACGTTTTCTCTCTTGTAGTTCAGAGGCGAGAACTCCAGACAACAGATAATTGTATGTACATGTCTATTGCCGAGTCCCCACGGCGGGGTGTAAGGTTCTTTCAGCCGTGGTACTTTATTTATAACGTACTCGTGGAGTTTGGAATCACCATAGAACAGCTTCGGTGCAGACTTTCTTCGTCGGAACCCACCATAATAGGTGTAGACGGCAAGACAACCGACGCAAATGACCACAAATATCATCTCGACCCTTGTGAGAGAAACAGGTCTGATTCGCAATATCTATATCGACAAAAGTCGACTGTCCAACGGCGGCGTTTACCGATGTTAATATAGTAACGGTTTAATGGCGTCGGCGTCAATACTAACTTGATGATAATTGACGTGCTTCCATTGTGAATAACAGCCATTCCCACACATGCACAGCACGTGGACGTGATGATAATTGTTATGTTGCTGTAGAGACAATGCTGTCCTTTAACGTTATGATGGCTGCACCCATGCGCAATATCAATGTATTGTGCGGATTCAATTTCAGTGGCCATTTACTAACATTTTAATTAAAGGGAAAATTATGACAGTAACAGACAAATGTTCATGCTAGTTTCAAAAGTCCTGGGGTCCGTTCCACAAAGCGACCTTCGCGCTCAGGTGATCGTAACTCCCATTCTTGAACACAGACTGACGACTTCTGGGCATCAGTATTAATTAAGTGATTAAAACGCTCCACTATGTACGTGCCAATCTATAGATTTAACTTTAAGCAAATGATATTTTTTACATTGCCATTTTCGGATCTTTAGGGTCACTGCTGCGTCCAATCAGGTTGCAGCTATTTATTATATTTAACGGTAACTCATTAGTTATTGTACGTTTTACACAGAGACAGATCAAACTCGATCTAAGTTATGGAAAGTAGAAATTACATTTTTATTTCAAACACAACTGTGGAGCTACCTCAGCCACTATGCATACAGATCATAAGAAAGATGATTCAATCACATCGGTATTGGTGTATAAAGTCAAACAGCTTGATACAAACACAGCGTGGTGCAGAGCTTCATCATCCAGGCACATTAATCAGCATAATAATGTTAAAAAATGTTTGGACCACAGAGCTAAATTGAATTAGTCCCTTCATTTTGGAAAACAGATTTGGCGAAATGGTACGTGAAACAAACCCGTTCCAGTGCCTGGTTTGCATTAGACTTCTTGTCGATAATGGTTGCAATTTCAGTTTTGATAAGGAATGTTGTCATTGTTTGAAAATATTGGAAACAGCTAAATAATGTTAATAATCAGAAAAGACCATGTTTGGTTGGATGTGATAAACAGGGTATGTTGTGTAAATAGGGTGTAAATATCGTGGAAAGTACACAATAGTGTTAATATCGAATGAATTGTAAACATTATGCAACAGAATGCATTGGCAGCAATATACACGTGTTTATGTGTTTACATAAACGTGTGTGTTACCGATAGATGCATAGATGTCAAATCTTATAAACTTTTGCATTTCAAAAGAAAAATACAAAATATATTTTAAGCTAAAACATTTAAAATCCAAGTGTTTATACACAATATTAGAGGAGCTGTATGGATGCATTGCACACACTGATGAAACTAGTTTCAGTTCAGGTTGACACAGTTTCCAGCAGAAGACGAAAACGTGATTGATATTATGAGCAATGTCCAAGCCTTCTGGTATTGTAACACTCAATGACCTCGTCCATTTGGTCGCCTTTAATGATCAGCATTGGTTACTGGAGACCAACTGGAACCCGGTATCCTACGTTTGACATTATCACAGAGAACATCTAAGTTCAAGCCCCGTTCCATCCAAATGCCCTCTTATTGCGTCGTCAAATTCTTCGTCTTGTGTCACTGTGAGCCAGTTCTTCCATTCTCCTACCTGACCTACAAAGCATGAACAATGAATCAGCAAGGACGCATCGTCAGTAGCACACATATGACTGAATCAACATTCTTAATTCTGTTTCTTGTTTGTCTCCACAGCAATATTGCAGCCATAACAGAGCCGCCTGTTTATACCCCATCTGGGTAAGGCCAACCAGTGTACCCTGTCTGGCGCTCGGCATTAGGGGGCTAAAACAAGGACCGGTCGGCTCGGAGTCAGTATACTGTGTCTGAGTGGGGTATTCATGTTAAACTGCGGCATGGTATCTCAGTGAGCTAGCACTATAAATCGGCATCAATACGGACTAGTACAAGCAGCCACACAAACACACACACGTACATGCACGTCGCTATATAAGTGCAATAATCTTGGACGCGACGTTATACCCCATTTCACCTCACCTCACCATCCAGTGATGGTATGGTATTGATATCTGTAGGGTACGATGACACGCAACCTGGCAGGCCCAGACAACCCAATCCCCATTTCAAAGGGCTCTGACTACAAGTTTTTAGAGACCCGGATTTGCCATTGGGACGTTATCAATTACGCCTTACACTCTACTATGTATATTAGTATCTGAACAAAAGCGACAATAATCCACAATCCATAATCATAAGAAATATTGTACAATGTGCAATTCCGACATTACCATAAGCATGACTGTGTATATGAATCACTATCAAATGGGGATGATACCAGGTGTTCGCGAAAGGATTGGCTTATCTTCCCCAACCAATGGCACATGTTACAAGCACATGCAAAGGCCAATCAACTGTTTCCCTTAAAAAAGGGACTTGCATTGGACATCAGTTTTCTCACTGACGCATCAAATTTGAAAGTGTGCTCAACCATGAGACATAATGAAAGCGTCACCCAGGTCTTGAATGTTGTAACACTGATCAAACAACTCTTAAACAGAAGTCGCCTATTGAAGTCATTGAGGTGAGGTGAAATGGGGTTTAACGTCGCGTCCTAGATTATTGCACTTATATAGCGACGTGTATGCGCGTGTGTGTGTGGCTGCTTGTACTAGTCCGGACTCATGCCGATTTATAGTGCTAGCCCACGGACTGAGATACCCTGCGGCAGTTTAACATGAATACCCCACTCAGAAACAATATACTCCGACTCCGAGCCGACCAGTCCTTGTTTTAGCCCCTAATGCCGAGCGCCAGAGAGGGGAACAACAAGTGCGATCTTTTAACGTATTTTTGAAGTGTTTGAAGAAAGAGCATGCTCGATTGAACCTCGAAAGTTGTGAAACGTTGACACCAAAGTCTGAAGCTGATGGCATATTGTTCGTCATAAAGGGAATGTTGACTATTGGAAAGTTGTCATACAGTCCAGTGGATAGATTTTCGTTACTCTCAGTATTTCAGATTTCTATTTCAATCTTCTTGATGAATCAACTTTATTATTATTAAACTTTGCGCGAAACTTTAGTCAGTTTCTTGGTCGTGTTAATACGAATGTGCAGGTGATGTAACATAAAGCATGGTTAATTTTAATATGTTATCGAGATGTCTGGGCCTTTGGTTTAAGGACTTTGGGCGGAAATCAGCCTAGCTTGTGTAATCGATCCTTTGCATTGAACACTGATGCCGAAAGGGTTTAATCCTCTTTGGAAAACATGGTGAGTACGCCAGGAGAAGACTTGCTGGGGCGGCGTATGTCATTATTAAATCAGTAACTCACCCTCGGTGTCGTACATGTCTGACGTGAGGGGCATGCCGTCACAGTGGGCCTCCGTCTTTACGCGTTTAGCTGGCTGCATTTTGCTGGTGTCACAGGTCGCCTCCACCAAGTCGCCTATAGCTTCTTCATCCATGTCAAGATCCAGAAACTTGCAAAGACCTCGCGTTTGTTTGTAGGGGTTCTGTTGAAATAATCGAGGCATTAAAATTCAGATGAGATGTGAATTCGGTTTACCGATGCTTTGAAGAGTATTTCAGTTACATCACCACACGTCAGCTTGATGTGGGAGGGAAGTGATGTTTATCACTCCTATGAAACCCGCGAGCACGAGTATGGTGTGGACAAACCTACAAAGATATTCAGGACGAACTGGGATTCAAACCCACGATCATAGGTTTCTTGCACGCCTATTGGGTGCAACCCTGTATGCCAAACTGCGACGCCTCCGTACAGGACTATCCTTACCACGTTAATTTCCCCCTTCTGTATGTATATATTGTTCAGGTAGAAAACTTGACTGTTTCCGAAAATAAGTGACATTAACATTCACGCTTACAGACCAAAAGTCTTCCTTATTGGCGGCCATATTGGTCGAAGTGCAAAGATCAGGTCAAAGTAAAAACATAAACAATCACAATATATAATATTATTATATAATATCACAAAGAAAATGGAACCTGTATCCCGAGACCCACTACCAGCTGCACTGGCATCGAATTTCTTTACATTTTGAACAATAACGGCCATAAATAGCGTTAATATTGTGGCTGCAAAGGCGACCATATCTAAAACTGGATTCGCAGCTCTTGGACAAATGCAGATGACAAGATTGGTGTGAACAAGAACCAATCTCCAAGACATACCTTCCGTCTATATCGTTTAAAAGATTGCCTTGAGCTATTTACAGTAAATCTGCCATCACCTATATCATAATGTTTTTTTCGCAGGTCGTCAGACCTCATATTCCTGGAATTGTTTACAGTTCTCTTACCTAAACAATCTTGATCCGGATGAGCTCGATGGTGACAGGGGACATCTTTACGTATGGTTATGCCACTTTCAGCACATTACCATGATTACTTTATAGGGTATTTGGTAATAACAACGACACATGTACTGAACATCAAAACATTAAATTATATTGATTTCACATTTTACATAATAACAAGATGTAACTATATATATTGAACATATATAAAAAAAATATAGAAATAAAGACTTTATGGATAAACTTGAATAAGTGTTTATAACCTAAATAATAAATTTCATTGGTAGATAGTTACTAAGATTTAACCGCATAAGACTCAGAGCACAATAGTACAATATCATGTGAAGAATTGGTGTCAGTTAACAACTTGAGATGAGATGCATGTCATGCAGGTAGTCATCAGAAATAATATCTTAACCATCAACCCAGATATCGTTCTTGTACATAAAGTCATTTGTGTTCTGGCTGACTAAATCTCCTAAAAAACCAGCACACCATTAGCTAGGTCAGACCCACGGTACCATAATAGGTCTCCGGGGAGACAACATCAGACAAGCATGCAACTAGAAAGTGTTTTTACTCGTAAAAACATATGTCTCCCCCCACTCCCCTAACCCCCATTCATTCGTTTACTTCACGTTAAACCCCATCTCTTCATTCCCACCCTCCATTACTAAAAAACAGGGACAAAAATAGAACTCCTAGAAATTTCAAACAACTAATGGGCACCACTTCAGTGCTGGGTTAATGTGTATACAAAGTTTCGCGAAAAAATATTAAACGGTTTCTGAGTTATGGTCAGGAAACAAAGCTTACCCCCATTCAGAGTCTATGTTCAACTTATCTCCATGGAAACGAGAAAAAATAAAAATGTCAAAAATCTCTAAATAGCAAAAGCCACCACTTCAGTGCTGGGTTAATGTGTATACAAAGTTTCGCGAAAAAATATTAAACGGTTTCCGAGTTATGGTCCGGAAACCAAGCTTACCCCCATTCAGAGTCTATGTTCAACTTATCTCCATGGAAACGAGAAAAAATAAAAATGTCAAAAATCTCTAAATAGCAAAAGGCACCACTTCAGTGCTGGGTTAATGTGTATACAAAGTTTCGCGAAAAAATATTAAACGGTTTCCGAGTTATGGTCCGGAAACCAAGCTTACCCCCATTCAGAGTCTATGTTCAACTTATCTCCATGGAAACGAGAAAAAATAAAAATGTCAAAAATCTCTAAATAGCAAAAGGCACCACTTCAGTGCTGGGTTAATGTGTATACAAAGTTTCGCGAAAAAATATTAAACGGTTTCCGAGTTATGGTCCGGAAACCAAGCTTACCCCCATTCAGAGTCTATGTTCAACTTATCTCCATGGAAACGAGAAGAAATAAAAATGTCAAAAATCTCTAAATAGCAAAAGGCACCACTTCAGTGCTGGGTTAATGTGTATACAAAGTTTCGCGAAAAAATATTAAACGGTTTCTGAGTTATGGTCCGGAAACGGTGGGAACACCGACGCCGACGCCAACGCCGACGCCGACGGGAACCGTGCCAAAAACAATATGTCTCCCTCCATTCTGGGGGAGACATAATGACATAAGCTCGATAACTTTAAGTCTTTAACTAAATAGTGTTAGCTGTTACGATGTAAAAAAGAGATTGAATCTTACCAACTGAAATAATGCATGAAAAGCAAAAAATAAAAGACACAACAGGTTGGTATGATCAAAAACGTGTATTCAAATTAACAATCAATATCAATGACAGAGTCACTATAGCTAATAGAACGGACAAGTCGCTGGTGCACAAGGTCACACGACATGATACAGAAGGTACAATGACAATACAATGATCCGATAACAACCTCAAAATGTTGACAAAGTATGCTGCACGTAAAAACCACAATCAGAATTCCCTGATTTTCTGTATCAAGAAGTAATCAGGAACAAATTGGACAAATATGAATTTTAAGATCTAAAATCAACATCATGATAATACCTTCAACACAAACAGAAATGGCAATAATTTCAGTGTCAAGTATTACCAAGGAAACCATGAGTCAGAAACAAGCTCAGCTAATGAGCAAGTGAGTATGGCTTTACGCATCTTCCCGAGGCAAGGGAGTTAACTGACTATAAGAGTCCAGTTTCCACCCTTGCCGAACTAGGCTGGTATCATGGAGTTACATTTTGGCTGGACTAACGAGTCTATGCATGGTCCAATCAAAATCGCGCTCCGAAATCGAAAACCGGTTCGCAAACTGTCATGTAGATTTCGGTCGATTGGAGGATTTGCAAAGCATGTGCACCGCTAACTCAACAGATATATTCTAAATCGTTTCATGTTTTTAATCAAGGTGCTCACGTGATTTGATGCACTTCGCGATGTAAGACTCGTTTTATCACAATATCAGATCGTCTTAACTGGGCGCCACCGTTTTGTTTGAAGCAAACGCAAGTGATACGAGAGGGGGAATCTGATTGGTCCATAGGAGAGGCATAGAAGGAATATAACTTGTAATAGCCACTGGTGGTGGTACGATCGAGCCCAGGAAATTGAGCATAGCTCGGCAAGGGTGGAAACTGGATTTTTAAAGTCAGTTCACTCTCTCGCCTCGGGAAGATGAGCTTTACGCCGTGTTCAGCAATATTCCAGCAATATCATGGCAGGGGTACCAGAGATGTGTTTCACATATTGTAACCATATCGGGATTCGAATCTGGGTCTTCGGCGTCCATCACTGGGCTACCCGATCGCCCCAGTTCAACTAATGATACCTTCTACACTAAAACCTCTACTGACAACAGGGAAAGTGTTTGCAGGTAAAGGACTTGCAGAAGCAGCACCACACAACCATTTCTAGAAGTCCCCAGAAATCATTCCATCCCAGTGTGATACAATTAACTTCCATTTAGTGAAATACATCAAGGATATGGACCTGTTCAGATGAGGATACTTCGCCTCAGGTCTCCAGCAAATGTCAAAACAAATTCACAAATGGGAATAGATATTTCCCACTTTCGTTTATAGTCATAACTAACTTAACTGATGGTTTGGTCAAGGTGACACATAATTCCCTGACATCAGGACCAATAAATATGACAACAAGGAAGAGTCTTTAATGCTTAATTTTCATTGTTGCAGTGACTGATTAAAGTACCTCTGACAGTCTGAAAATAAGATTTAAAAATATCAAAATCAAACAAAATGGTTTTTTTCCAAATTTGCCTGCTGCATGTCTTCTAAAACGGGGAACTATCTAAAACATGCACAAGGCATGTCTACTGTAATGACATCACTTCAAGTCGTATGACATGTCTGGTAAGGGAACACATGCAAGATGCAGTATAAGTTTTCACCAGAACACCCTATGACATTAATAAGAATGTTATACATATTTTGATTGAATGATATCACTTAAGACTTGGTAAAAACATGTCAAACACAGTATTACTGTAAAACAGAAAGTCCTGTACCTCCAACGACATTAACATGAAAAGTAAGTAAGACATCACTTTTCTGGTTGAATGAAATCACTTTTGGTTTGAAAAACACATATATTATCCAGAGATCCAACAAATGTCCTTGGAGATATTGCTTTCCTGAAAACACATTGGTCAAATAATATTAGCATTAGTGTTAGGTTTAATTGTTCAAATCTATTTGTAACTATATTTTCCTTGAAAACACTTACATTTTATTCCATCAGTGCAATGACATGAGTGAGTTGTGTTTAGCGCCGCTTTTAACAGTCTTCAAGTTATCTCAGGGCGTGTCAGCTTAATGTGGGAGGAAAGCCCGAAGTGATGCAGGTCTAAGACGTTTAACACTTCCATGAAACCCACGAGCATGGGTATGGAGCTGACAAACCTAGAAACATAATCGGGGCGAACCGGGATTCAGACCCACAATCATAGGTTTTTGGTGTACCAAAGGGACGCAACTCCGCACAGCGAATCGCGGCGACTGAGCCACCCGTGCCCCGCAATGACATGACGGTCAGAATACTGAACTAAAAGAACATCGTGCAGACTCCGAGTTTTGTCACATTTATCGACTTGTGTTGACATATAGACCCGTGAAGATCCGGGGTAGAATTGGTCTTCAGCAACCCATGCTTGTCGTAAATGGCGACTATGCGTGTCGTAAGAGGCGACTAACGGGATCGAGCGGTGAGGCTCGCTGACTTGGTTGATGCATGTCATCATATCCCAAATGCGTGGATCGATGCTCCTGATGTCAATGCCTAGATTGTCTGGCCCAGACTCGATTATTTACAGACCGCCGTCATATAGCTGGAGTGCGGCGTTAAGCAACAAACAAAATGTGTTGACATATTCTATTCAAAAGAAGTAAAAGAACACTTGATTCTTTCATAAGACTACAGCTTACCATCAGTTTTGATTTCAGACAGATTTGCTAATCATGTCTTAAACAGATGGTTTAACATCATTCAGAGAATCGAACTGTATCCCGTCATGAACTGAATTGTTATTAGCTGTCACTAGAATCAAATATTTACGATTTTATAAAGCGTTTTTGTACTTGAACTTGTAAGTCAGTTATAGATTTCTTAAAAAAGACAACTCTCATATATACGTAGTATTTCATTTGACAGTAATGTGGTCACTGGTCATTGTCACATTTGAGCAGATACTACCAGGATAAGTGCGGTATATAAATGTATTATATTATAATAATAATTAACACTGTCAACATGGTCAAACCATGACAAATACTTGATTTTGTTATTGTTTCACTGAATACAATAAATGATACATCAACTGCTGACTTGTTATCGTATTCATGAATAAATATTCATATTCGTTCCCTATATTCGTGATATGTATCCCATTCGCCACATAGTACATCCCTCCATCACAGTGGCATTGATAAACCATACCTAGACTTCATGTCACAGTCATATGCAAAGAAATATTGTCCTGATATGAAAGGTGCAACGTCCAAGTAAAAGAGAGAACTGGTTGAAGATAAGATGGATTCAGGTGCTTAGAGATTATCCCCAGACTACTGATAACCCAGGCACAACTTCCTGGAAATAAACATCCAGTGAACCAATGGAAGATGATTGGAGTGTGTAGGGGTGTGTGTGTTATGCTACAAATCTAAACTGCCAATATCAGAAGCAAAGAATAAAGATCTTAGATTCCTTGAAAAAGGAAAATTATCCCTGATGATTTCCAAGTATATTATGCTGCACTGCCATGTTCAAATGCAGAAAAAAACCAACTCTTGCTTCCAGATCATGATCATTTCAACGGCACCGATTCAGAATTGTGATAATTTGTCCTGTCACCCTTACTTATTCTTGTTAAGTAATGCGCATTCATTACAAGTTGAAATGCAGTCAGTTTTGAACGGACTCTGTGACTTTCAATGAAACAAGGTGCCATGTGTCAGTTCACACTTTGTTGACTATCTTCACCTTGCTGCGTTAACCCATCGATATGTCCAGTTTGTCTAACAACCTACACCTTTAAGTCCCTTTAAGGCTTCAGCTTCTTTCAAAAGGATGACCTTGACCCTCAATCTCAGTCCATCAATGGCTTGATTACTTCTTGTTGACACAGAACCCAAGATAACCTGTGCATTTATGTAAAATAAGCAAACAATTAACCAGTAAACAATTAATTTTGACCTTTTTGCAAAAAATATGCATGAATTTGTTTAAAAAAATATATAATTATATAACCATGTGATAACACTTTGCACTTTAACCTAATGTATCCTTTTCAACCCCTGTACCTGTATTTCATCACAGATTGTTAGTTCACTGATTGAAAGCACAGATACATTAAATTCTACTGCAGTGAATAATGCATCGACATTATAAAAGGGTACTTCATGCATATCACTGTCATGGCTGCTGTTGGTTGTTAATGCAACATGTTGTACACCAGGTGTTGCACATGATGCAAATTAGAAGTCACCTGAAACAACATTTTAATCAATATTACATGAAAAATGTCCACAGTACTCATTGGTGTAAAAATACCCAACTGACTGGAATCAATGGACTACAAATATCCTGAGTTACCAAAGAAAACTATCAAATATGTGAATGCTAGCTTGTTGGTAAACGGGGGCATTGGTGGCCCAGTTGTCTATGGCACTGTGATTCGCTGTGCAGAGTTGCATCCCTTGGGCACACCAGAAACCTATGATTGTGGGTTGGAATCCCGGTTCTCCCCGATGATGTTTCTAGGTTTGTCTGCACCATATCTGTGCCCATGGGTTTCACCAAAGTGGTAAACGTGTGAGACCTGCATCACTTCGGGCTTTCCTCCCACATTAAGCTGACAAGTCGTGATATAACTGGAATACTGTTAAAAGCGACATTTACACTCAATGGCCCAAACTATTACCTGGAGCCCTGTGAAACTATGGTGCTAGTTTGTACAGACATCAACACAGTGGCTGAGTTAAGTATATGAAGAATCTGAACAACCAATGAATGACCATTTAAGTAACCTTGACCCTCAATGACCACCAGAAGTATATGGACCAAATTTCATCCAAATGCAGTAAAGAATTCTTGTGTGTTGGACCATGTGCTTGTGGAGATAGGGGTTGACCTTCAATATCAGCTACATTTATTTCAAGAACAAGGCCAAGGATACCAACACATCAGCAAAATATGATGTCCCCAGGAGGAATTCATTGCAGCAAAGCAATGTTGCATACAATAACAGTACAGTGATCCCTCGCTACAACGCTACCTTTGGGGTCCAAATTATCGATCAACGTTATGGACGTTATGTAGTAGAATGTAGATCCCCATGATTAACAACTGATATTCATGACAGAAGAATCCCTTGTCATACATGACTTCGATAAGTATTAAAATAATACAAACACTACATGATAAGTTTTAGAAATATCAGGTGTTTTAGAGAAATGGCAAAAGCTCTTTATGAATGACCTTACACATTTTACATGTAGGCATGAAATGTATATGTCCTTGACCAACAGTAAGTCCACTTCTAGTTTGGCAGTACACAATTACTACATATCCAATGAGCACCTCAGCTATCTTGGTCATGCTAGGTGTTTAATAACGTTTTTATTCCATGACCTTGAGGATGAAATTGACCATTGACACGACAGACAAAGTGTCAAAAATATTTCTAAAGGCAATGAAGGAGATACACATGATATGATATCCCTTAGATAACCAAGGTGTGTTGGGATTTTTTTTAAACAATAATAATTTGATCCAGAAAATACTGGAATTTGTGTTTTTTACCTTAGTTTATACAAACAAAAACATTTAACTAGCCATACAGGATGTGGTAAATATGTTTATAATTTGAATGAAATGTGGGTCTTGATAAAGTGTGCTAAAATTTATTTGGTCTCAAACAAAAATTCAAGACCAGATACCAATTATCAAATGGCCGGTCCCTCAGTAAGAACAAAATGTTGAGATGGTAATGCATGCCGTCCAAGCCTCACACCACATTTATATCCTTCTATGGACCATGTCAACTGTGTTTGTGTCTTTTGTGTCTCTCCAGGAATCCTGATTTCTTAAATACTTTCCCACACACATCGCACTCAAATGACTTAACTCCGCTGTGATGCCGCCTTTTGTGTGTCTGAAGATTACTTGATCCTGTAAATGTCTTCTCACATTCATCACACTTGTAAGGTTTGACTCCACTGTGGCTCCTCATATGCATCTGCAGCTGCCCGGATGTTGTGAACGCTTTCCTACACTCACAACACTGAAAAGGTTTCACGCCACTGTGGCGCTTCATGTGTACATTCAGGCTGCTCTTTTCCGTAAACCCTTTCCCACACACGCTGCACTTACAAGGCTTTTCACCAGTGTGGCTCCTCATGTGTATTTGCAGCTTAATTGAACGTGCAAAGGCTTTCCCACAAACCCCACACTCAAATGGCCTGACTCCGCTGTGACCCTTCATGTGTTCCTGCAGGTTACCTGATCTTGCAAACGCTTTCCCACACTCACCACACACAAACGACCTGACACCACTGTGACACTTTGAATGTTTCTGTAGGTTACCTCGTTGTCTAAACCTTTTCCCACACTCTTTACACTCAAAAGGCTCATCTGTCCTGTGACACATCATGTGCCTCTGCAGGTCACCCGATTCTGTAAAAGTCTTTCCACACTCATTGCACCCAAATGGCCTAATTGTACTGTGACTCCTCATGTGTTTTTTAAGATTATGCGGAAGTCCAAATGTCTTCCCACATTCCATACACACCAAGTTAGATTTGACTGCACTGTGAACAATCATGTGTCGAAGTAAATGGGCCGATTGTATGAACTTTTTCCCACAGTCTGTACACTCAAAGGGCTTGACTCCGCCATGACTGACCATGTGAGTATTCAAGTTGCTTGATTGCGTATATTTCTTCCCACACACTTTACACTCATACGGCTTCACTCCGCTGTGATACAGCATGTGATTCTGTAAGTTACTTGTCTGTTTAAATTTTTTCCCACACACTGTACATTCATAAGGCTTGAGTCCGCTGTGATTGAGCATGTGTATCTGTAAGTTACTGGTTTGTGAGAATGTTTTCCCACACTCAATACATTCATGAGGCTTGATTCCGCTGTGACACAACATGTGTGTCTTTAGGTGTCCTGATCTTTTAAATCTTTTCCCACACTCAGTACACTCATGCCGTCTTACTTCATGTTCCCTAGGATGGCTCCTTTCTAGCAGTTCTCCCACACATCCAGTGTCCTGGTCACTGAAAGAGTTGCTGATCTGAACTGGACTTGTTTCTGGCAGTTCTCCCACACATCCAGTGTTCTGGTCACTGATAGAGTTGTTGATCTGAACTGGACTTGTTTCTATAAGTTCACCCACACATCCAGTGTCCCGGTCACTGATAGAGATGTTGATCTGAACTGGACTTGTTTCTAGAAGTTCTCCCACACATCTAGTGTTCTGGTCACTGATAGAGTTGTTGATCTGAACTGGACTTGTTTCTATAAGTTCTCCCACACATCCAGTGTCCTGGTCACTGAAAGAGTTGCTGATCTGAACTGGACTTGTTTCTGGCAGTTCTCCCACACATCCAGTGTTCTGGTCACTGATAGAGTTGTTGATCTGAACTGGACTTGTTTCTATAAGTTCTCCCACACATCCAGTGTTTTGGTCACTGATAGAGTTGTTGATCTGTACTGGACTTGTTTCTATAAGTTCTCCCACACATCCAGTGTTTTGGTCACTGATAGAGTTGCTTATCTGAACTGGACTTGTTTCTAGAAGTTCCCCCACACATCCAGTGTTCTGGTCACTGATAGAGTTGTTGATCTGTACTGGACTTGTTTCTAGAAGTTCTCCCACACATCCAGTGTTCTGGTCACTGATAGAGTTGTTGATCTGAACTGGACTTGTTTCTAGAAGTTCTCCATCACATCCAGTGTACTGGTCACTGATAGAGTTGCTTATCTGAACTAGACTTGTTTCTAGTAGTTCTCCCACACATCCAGTGTTCTGGTCACTGATAGAGTTGCTTATCTGAACTGGACTTGTTTCTAGGAGTTCTCCCCCACATCCAGTGTTCTGGTCACTGATAGAGTTGCTGATCTGAACTGGACTTGTTTCTAGGAGTTCTCCCACACATCCAGTGTTCTGGTCACTGATAGAGTTGCTTATCTGAACTGGACTTGTTTCTAGGAGTTCTCCCACACATCCAGTGTCCTGGTCACTGATAGAGTTGTTGATCTGAACTGGACTTGTTTCTGGCAGTTCTCCCACACATCCAGGATGTCCAGTTTTCTGGTCACTAATAGTGTCGCGGATGTGTACTGGACCTTGTTTTTCCATATTTTGGATATTACTGCCTTAAGTATCTAGCATGAACTTCAAAGATGTGTTTTCCTTCACACATCTTCTTAAGTTGGTTCAGCACCACACATGAAACCAGCTTAAAACTGAAAAGGAACCACAGAAGTATATTATTATGATATTGACATGATAACAAGTTGTAAGTTACATTGCAGAAATACCCCTGCTAGAGAGTGAGTAAGAGGGTGTGGTTTTATGACGCTTTTAGCAATATTCCAGCAATATCCCGGTGGTGGACACCAGAAATAGGCTTCACATACTGTACCCATATGGAGAATTGAACCCAGGCCTGACAACGGACGCTTTAACCACTAAGCTACCCTACCGCTCACCAGCTAGAGGAACAAATTAAATAACTGATTCTTGTCAGGAGTAACAGTTTACTAGTCACTGATAGCATGAACAAAGACTGTAGGTACATGATAACACAAGATCACATGTTTAATCACATTACCCCAGGTCATTTGTTTGGTTCATGCAGCAGTAAGCAAATATTTCATTATTTTCACTGTGGCCCATAAACATGATAAATGAGGGTGCCAACCCCTCCTGCCATGAAACCTGAATACCATCTAATTGCTCACTCTGAGTCTCATTGGCTTACCCCTAAATCCTGAATACCACTTAACAACAAATTTCACCAACAAAAATTTATTGAAAACATTTCTGGGTCATATAGGGTGTGATTTGCAGTTAGATCACTTACGTACAACATTATTGCTATTCTTTTTTAATGTTTAACCTCATAGCAAGTACTTATTGTATTTGCACCAATGGAACAAACACCGCAGAGACCCTCTACAAAGAACCTACCCGTGGAGATCTAGGTTAGAAGTATTGTGTACAGTCATTCATGTAATGCTGCTGCAACTCAGCTTGGAGAGGTGGGTGTTTGATGTTTGTTGTTTAACGCCACACTCAGCAATATTCCAGCTATATGACAGTGGTCTGTAAATAATCGAGTCTGGACCAGACAATCCAGTGATTGACATCATGAGCATTGATCCACACAATTGAGATACAATGACATGCATCAACCAAGTGAGCCTGACCACCCAATCCTGTTAGTCGCCTCTTACGACAAGCATAGTCGCCCTTTACTGCAAGTATGGACTGTTGAAGACCTATTCAACCCCGGATCTTCATGGAGAAATGATTGAGTGAGAACAATTAACTGTGATAACAAATGCTTCCAAATGAGTGTACCACCTGTCCCAAAACAGAATAATTTCAAGTCAGTGAGAGTAACTTAGTGAGTTCTCAGTGACAAATATAGGTATGTCTTTTGGAATGTTGCCATTTCACTTTCTTCAATCTTATCACCATTGTAAGCATGATACATATACATAGTATAACTGACATATATATTCTGATAAGAAATACACTCATTATTCAGCGTGTTTGTGGTTGATTTTATTCCAATTAACATTGAAACCTCAAAGATACACATGATATACACATGATACAGGTTGAAGGGTTCCGAGCATGTGCATGACAGCCTTGGACCCCTCAAAATTTTCACTGAGTGTCCCTTGACTCAAAAATAGTTAGACCTAGGTAAATTGACAGTTTCACTTCAGAGCTTGTCATGACATTTCAACCGAACAATCCTTCCCCACCCCTTCTGTACTGCTGCCCTTGAAGATTCGGGTTAGAATATGTCTTCAGCAACCCATGCTTTGGTTGGGATTTGGTGGTCAGACTCGGTGACTTGTTTGATTGTTTCATATCCCAATTATGTGTATAAACGCTCATGATATCACTCTCTGGATTGTCTGATCCAGACTTGATTAATCGAAGGTAGCTTGAATATTGCTGAGTGTGTCATTAAACAACAAACAAAACATTGGTCTGCCATGTGTGTGTTACCTGACAAGTTATACATTTACAGGGTCAAACCTGGATTACAGCCTTACCAAGATTTTGAGCCAAGACAGGAGAAATGTCAAATGGGAACAACTGATTGGTCGATACAGATCCAAGACATCATCATGCAAATTCCCACACATCACAGGTGGGATCTTAAGGTTGGTCATGACAGCTATCATTGTATATTTAGCATTGTTATTGTCAAGTAATACCTCCAACTACGCCTTTACTAAAGTAATAAGCTGAGCATCAGGTAAATGATGGCCTCTGGCCTCATGGCAGTACTGGCCTCCAGGCAGTAATTGTTCAGTTATTTCTTAAATATTTAGTCTGAGGTACGACTAACTTTGGCTGTTGGCCTTGTTGTGGGCACAGGTACTACCAGATATCTTTTTGAATACACAAATGTACCCTAGCTTGGCAATATATTTACAGTACCATTTTCACAATGCATGAACCCGGTCTCAGTCCTGTGTGCAATATGCCATACAATTCCTACAGAAAGTTACCGGGGGTATAATTTGTGTATACAGAACGCTACCTGGGGTACAATTCTGAAGTACCTGTGCTGACAATGAACTCTGAATATTGGTGCTCATTTTGGTGCATGAATATGGTCTTCAGTTGATTTCAGATATAAAAGTTACCCAGTTAGTGCCCAAACATCTACCTGCTAGAACTTGTGACATGGTTATTTGGGCATAATCTCTATTACTATTATGTATATGTGAGTCTGTAAATGACCATGTACACATGGATCTTACCTCTAGAGACAAGAATAAACTTAACTAGAATCAGCTGTATTTCCATGATTACATTAATCACAAACCAATAAGACGTGATAGGTACAGTAGATATGTAGAGTGGGTGAACACTCCCAGCGATTCTTAGCCGAGAGCCACAATGGGATCTGACAGTCAAGCAATGACCCTACAGTATGACGCTCTCGGATAGCTGGTTCTATATAGAGTGGGGAGTTGGATGGTTAACATGAAATCAATCAATTTCATTATCTTAATTAGAACTTTATCCTGGGTATCAACTAGTGGTGGGATGATACACCGATGCATCGTGATTTTTTACTTCTCGATACAAGTATCGATCACAGTCACACACAAAGTAAAAATTTTTAATTCTGACCTTAAATGTTTGCTTTAATAACTGTTCCACTAATCAGTAGTGCAAATTAATATTAAAAACATAAATATTTTCATCCATTGTGCCATACTTCACACTACCAACTGTAAATCATCAGTGAACCCAACAGTGAACACACAATGCCATTTAGAAAGTGGTTAAATGTAACAAATGTTTTATTTGGGATAACAGTTTCTTAGTAAAGCAAAGATTCTCCGGGATTCGAACCCACACTGCCAGAGTGAGGCACCTAATCTTTACTGAGAAAGTGTTATCCCAAATATAACATTTGTTACATGAACCCAAAAGGTTCTCACCACAGGAACTCGATGATAGCGTGTATAACATAATATATTCGTATCGAAAAAAAATCACACCCCTCTATATACATGATATACGTAGAGAATCTATGTATATAGAGTGGTCTGATTTTTTCTCTCTATTCAGTGTGCAGGCAAAAACGGCACCTCAGCAAAAGGTCATAGATTTCTTTGGCGAAAACTGCCACTATGTGTTGGCGAAAACGGCACCTCTATTTTTGATAACGATAAGAACGATTTAGTATTATATCTTCATCACATATTTATAACATCAGTTCATGTACCACTGAGCATTGTGATAGTAGCTGACTCAGCTAATATCTCGATAACAGGCCACAGAAAGTCTGGTACCACATACACAATTGGTCCACTGGTCACTGTGGTCAGATGGTACAGCATGTTGATTTTTTCTGACATTCTTCTTGCATGCAATTCATCCAAAGGCCATTGTGAATAATATTGATCAGACATCACCATGTTAGGCCTCTTAAATACAGTTTCAGCTTGACATTAAGTTAAACTGAGTAAATGTACCTAAACTTCAAGGCGTAGAGTGTTTTCACAATAAGTTAGCTGAGCCCCCTATCAGAGTCGGCGAGTAAATTGGAGTAGGGGACTAATTTCTAAGGTAAACTTGTTTTAACATTTCACAATTATTTGTGTTTGTAAGAGATGATGTGAGTTTAATTTCATTTATTTTACTTCAAAGCATGTTATGTTTTCACAATAAGTTGAGTTGCGTATAGGCAAAGTTGGAATATAGTTGGCGTAGAGGCTAATTTCTAATGTAAACTTGTTTTAACATTTCACAATTATTCATGTTTGCAAGTTACCATGTAAGTTTAATTTCATTTACACATTTATTTGACCAAGGTAAAAAAACATAAGGTGCCGTTTTCGCCAGGCAATAGTAGCCGTTTTCGCTTGAGGCGAGGTGACGTTTCCGCCAATCGGTGCCGTTTTCGCCAATCGGTGCCGTTTTGCTCAGGTGCCGTTTTAGCTATAAGTTATAACCCCCCAAATATGTTATACACGCGATCATCGAGTTCCTCTGGTTTTCACGGGGCAGGGTTAAAAGATGATTTTAAAAGTAACAACCTACTGCACTTTCAAAAAGTAACCTCGGTCCGCAAATGATCCGTATCGAGCTAGAGACATACCCGGAGGTGTCATGAATTTGACCATGAAACTTATAATAATAACAAACCAAACTCGGGCCAGACGAGACCTCTCTGACTGATTGCAATCTTAAAGAAGGCTTCACTCTTTGTAAACGCTTGGGGAAAGTCGGATAACGTATCGGGTCGCGCGGTAGTGTATATCTATATCTTTTCCATTCATCTTTCTAAACATGTATACCTACCATGTTACTGCGTCAGGAGATAAATGATTCCAATGAACACATCGCGTGAAAGAGTCAAGCTTCGAGCTTTGTTTTTCTCAAAGCTCCTCACAGCGATCACCAGTGCGACGATAGGAGGCAAAAGACAGTGTTACGCGCTGAGATAGAGTTGGGGTCAAAGGGAAGTAACTCTAAATATCGCACCAGTCATTTGTTGCTAAGAGTGTTCAAGTTCGATTCTAACTTGACCAATCTTTTCAAAATGTTTTTCATAATTTTTTGAAGTGTCAACAGGAATTTTGATCAATGTGTGATGCTATTTAGATAAATCATGGACTTATATTTTTTTTGATGAGCTCTTGTTTACATATATCCGTGACTAAATAAGTAACTAAATACATTAAAATATATTTACAAAGACGCCTGCTCACGTATATATGCCAAGCATTTCATAACACCGAGTCGCCAAAGAGCGAAGTGTACGTGCGAAAAGTTCTGGTTGCACATTTTAGTTCACATTCATGAGGCTGCCAACCTTTTGGTACGCGGGATTCGGGAAGCTATTTCAATAGAAATGAGTCGCGTCCAAGATTATTGCACTTATACAGCGACGTGCATGGACATGTGTGTGTGTGTGGCTGCTTGTACTAGTCCGGACTCATGCCGATTTATAGTACTAGCCCACGGACTGAGACACCATGTCGCAGTTTATCATGAATACCCCACTCAGACACAGAATATACTGATTCCGAGCCGACCAGTCCTTGTTTTAGCCCCTTTATGCCGAGCACAAGGCAGGGTAACAACAAGCACCATCTTTTAACGTCTTTTAAATTGGTATGACGCGGTCGGGTATTTCAATAGAGAGTATGCGGGACTCAGCAGTGTGGTATCCATGACGCAAATAAAATTGCAAACAAACATAAAACATTGGTCAACCATGTTAATTCGGGTTAAACCATTCCAGGGCTATGAAATCGAACGTAAATACAGTTAATTATATAAGCAGATAGTTCGTGATACAAAAGTTTTTAATGCATCACAAATATCCGTGTTTCAGAACAAAGATAAAACTCGACAGATGAGATGACATATATCATCATGATCACTTAAAACAGATTTGATACCCCAATCCCACCATCTCTGCTCGGGAGTACACTTGAAATGTAGCATTGATTCAATAAAATGTAGAATGTATTTTGATATTTGAAAAAAACACAAACAAACATCACATGCAATTCCGCAATTCCAACAGGTAATAGAAAATACAAATAAACAGCTGTTAATGGAAATGCTCCTGTGGATAGACTGCATTCCCTTTCATGTGCTCAACAGATTGTTTGAAGCAACCACAATGAAGCCAGATAACATGATGAGCTATAACGAACCAGCAAGCTTGGTATGTTAGCAATCCTTTTAGTTTCAGACTTGAGTACCCTTGGCTCTCTCATAAAGCATCCCCATGAACATTGGCCATCGTTGCACTTTGTTGTTGAAACACGTGGTGCTCATAGACGCCAGTCAGGTATCATATCCCAAATATCTCTTTTGTAATATATTATTCTCAGATCTGCTTCGAAGACGGCTCATTTATATTAAAGTTCAAGGTTATCCTGAAGGTCATGCCTTAAAAAGCGACTAACAAGATACTCATTTACCGAAGATCCGTTAAACTTCGTTGAGACTAGAAAGGGTCACGAGTGACCAACGTTTGAGGTAAAGGACACATTGAAGGTCATTCGCAAAGAGGGTTTGCCAAGGCTCTTTTCTTCAGACATGACAATTCCCGTGCATGTAGTCGGAAGCGCTGAGGATGGGTATACTAGAAGCGTAACCGCTTGTAGATTTACATATCTGACGTCGTGTGTATGACTATTTCACAATATTCAAGACCTACAGAGTTCACAATGATCCAGAGAGGAGAGATATAGAGAGAAAGAAATTGTCACTTACCTGGTGACCTGGTGATGTTATTGCCTTGTCCTGACTCCGGGACGGCCCCCGTGGTCTAGTGGATACATCGTATGCCCGGTCAGCGGCATGTGGTTTGATCCCGTGCGTCATACCAAAATACGTTAAAAGATGGTACTTGTTGTTGCCCTGCCCGACGATCGGCATTAAGGCCTAAAACAATGACTGGTCGGCTCGGAGTCAGTATACTATGTCCGAGTTGAGTATCGATATTAAACAGCGGCATGGTATCTCATCAGTAGGCTAGGACTATATAACCGTCATTAGCTCGGACGAACGCGCGTGCAATCACAGGCACACACAAACGCAAGCACGCGCGCGCACACACACACGTGCATGCACGTCTCTTTTTAAGTGCAATAATCTTGAACGCCATTACAGCTCAACTGACTCAATAAGGCATCAACTGTACACAATTGGCACACAATTATTTTTTTCTGGTTGCAGGGTTCACTTTCAAGAAGAACACGTGAAACCGCTCTCACTGAGGACCTCCTGGTCACCTCTACTGCTGACACGGCTGCCTGGACGGGTCACTGCCTACTGTAGTAGCGCCCTCGGGTTCTAGAAACCTATGACATTGGGTTCGAACACCAATTCGCCCTGATTATGTCCCTAGGTTTGGCAGCACCATACGAGTGACTCACTCAGTCAGTCTACCTGCTTGATTGGAAAACAAAGATATTCCCCTGAATTCCTACCCTAGCAGCCTTGGCCCCGTTACACAAAGACATCTTAGCATACTTTAACACTGGCCTACGATAGTCGTAGCGCTAAGATCGCTTTGTGGAACGGTGCCCTGGTCATGATTCTCGCTGCCCATGTGTATATCAACCTGCATTGGCACATGCCATCTTTGATAGTGGACATAATCTCCCACATAAATAACTAATGACTTAACACGACCACAAAGCAGTAACGGTAAATTACGAACCGGAACATGCCAAAGAGTTTTTGTCTGGCGGTGGATTCAAAATTGTGGCCGAAGCAGTGACATATTCGGAAGCCTTTGAGGGCCATTTTTTCTTACATAACAGGGATAATGCGACTGTTTTGTGTCTTCTCGTCACGCCAGGTCTGCGTTGAGTTGGCCAAAGTGCCAGGAAACATTATTTGCAGACAAATGATATTAACGGCATGTACATACAGAAGGGAAAATAATACTGACATACCATTAGCTATGTAAACGTGTTTGTTAGAGCCCGAGAACTGCTTGGGTCACTACTTCAAGATATTTTTTTGTTTCTCATGGGGAGGCCGTACGTTTTTGATTTCTAACATAACATATTTTTCCAGGGCATACAACATATCCAGGGAACAACTCGCGAACATTCTCAGATATCAATGAAAGTCAACTTGTTTCATTAAAATGGCATCTGACGAGAACTCTTGTAGTATTCTCGAGACATCTCAAAATAATTTTGCGGTTTTGTGGTAGACATGACTCTGTCTTTCTAAGTGAGTGAGGTGGGTTTAACGCTGCTTTTAACAGGATTCCAGTAATATCGCGGTCTGTCCGCTTAATGTGGGAGGAAAGCCCAAAGTGATGCAGGTCTCACACTTTTATCACTTCGGTGAAACCCACGAGCACGGGTATGGTGCTGACAAACCTAGAAACATGGTCGGGGCGAACTGGGATTCGAACCCACAATCATAGGTTGCTGGCGTGCCCAAGGGACGCAACTCTGCACACCGAATCGCGGCGACTTAGACAACTGGGCCACCCGTGTCCCCTGTCTTTCTTAACAACTTGTTAGATGCATAAATACTCTGCAGGTCAAAGAAAGTATGGACCCATGTGTGATGGGGGCTAAAACTGAAACAAACAAGAAATGGTTTCTAGTATTCCATGGTGGTGTATTTGATACGGGTATCATGGTTGTGTTTTGGACCTAAGTTTGCAGTGTTTCGGTTACTGTATTCAGACTACTGACGTTCTGATATCGCTTGTAATTTTGGGACAAATGAACGTTTCAATTAGATGCGTTTTTGGCCCGGCAGTTTACATTAATACACATTGGATCCTACCGCTTGGGTGTCTTCAAAACGGAGTGTGTGGACCAGGAGATCTCGATGCCCAGTAAAGTCCTGCTGATATTGCCTCACATGGTGGAACCACCCGTCATATCCAGCTGCAACGTCAAGAACTTCATGAACACATCGTGAACTTTAAGACAGGATTAATGAACAGGCAAATGACAAGCTGAGAAATAAGACAAATGAGTACAGTCGTACTGACTTACAGTATTTCTCTACACATCTTCGGATGATCTGAAATTTCGTCACTGATCATTGTGCTATATTCCATATTTTCCTGTATACTTGCATTTCCGAGAATTTGAAATAGTGCCACGGTTTCGTAGCTCACCTGGGTATGTAGCCAACAGCTTTTAAATGTCAACAAAATCAGTATCAACATCAGTGGATGTCAGCATTGCTTTTCAAATAGTTTCTGCATAAATTCGTAAATACATGATAATAGTATTAACGAATATTAAACAAGTAACTTCATTTTACACCTTTTTTAATCTGCAAGAGTGAATGTACTATCGTATACATTGTTGCAATGTAAAACATTTAAATTTACTGTATGCAATGGCTTATGCACCTTAAAGGATAATGCCACACACGACTTCCAATTGGTTCACGAAGAACACAATATTATTCCAATAATTTGAAAAAAATATGATGTCATCATTAGGAGAAACGTAATAGCAATGTTGATCTTCCTCTGTTTGGCAATTGCAGAGGAGAAGAAGAAGAAGATCCAAAAGTGCTTTTAGAGAAGATGAGAACAGGAGTGGCTGCGCAGTAGCCATAAAAAGGTTTTTCAATCAGTATCCAACACGTCTAATATGAATCAGGGCCTCAACCACAAAGTTTTCATGTGATGATACGATTTACGATACATTTCTTTCTGTATCAAAACGATACATTTACTGAAATATATTACTTACTTCTTGTTTAATAAGCTCCAGCATGTTTGTCAGTCAAATATCGCAAATGAGTTGTCATCAGTGTTTCATGTTCACTACTAAATATAGCCACTACATCGAGTCTAAAGCTGGATTTTCTTTTTGAAGCTGCTGTGAAATATTTACAGGTCAATAGGTTTCGATATATCTAACGTATCTTGATACGTATCATATCGTGACTTTACTGGATCGTTTCACCCTAGGTCTAGGCAGTATAGGAGATGTATTATGTTTATGATGTATATGTGTAGACACTTTAAATAATAAGTATTCTGGTTAATCTTTTTTTAACCTAAGGCTAGTTTGAGGACTAGTATACTAGCTGCTAAGACAGCGACATTTAACCTCTTCAACAGGTTCCTTTGTCACACAAACGTTCACATCTGTGGAGCCCCACTACTGACTACACCAAATTTTCATTACATTTTAAACAAAAATGGCTGAACAGTGGCCACCCATAGTTTCAATATGGCTGCTGTGGCGACCATATTGAAAATCTGATTTGAAGCTCTTGATCAAATATAGGTGTAATCACTGGTAAGATGAAATATGTTAAGTTTTATCTTCATAAGTCCAGTGATGTCAAAAGAGATGATGTTATTAAAGTACTAGGAAATGCATATTTAGAGAATGTAGAAATATGGTGAGGTCAGATGACAAATGTAACATATTGCAAAAGCGGATCAGACATGTTGGGCTCCACTTCAAAATGCATGGACACAACTGAATTACATTTTGAACAAAAAGGCCGTGAACAGTTATTTATCTAGAAGCCTATAGGAACTTCAACCTCAGCTGTCAGCATCAATGGGATGAAGCATGAAGATTCAGCTTCATTGGTCGTGTGGTTCCTGAGGTGGAGTTGTTTAAAGATGACGCCGGATGTCGGAGAACCAGGCTGTAGGCATAAGCCCAATTTCTTTTCAATAAGGTGAGCAATAAATTAATGTTATTCATTACTAGCTTTGGTATTCTCTACACAGAGCGAATATCTACACAAATACATTACGTTTAAGGAATAATTATATGTATGATTTCAATGATTTAATTTGTTCTGTGTGACATCGGAGAACAAATCCTCAATATTACAGCGAGGATATTAAACTGGTTTAAAACAAAACAGAAATCCAAATATATATCCCATTAAATATTCACCCAACAGGGACAGTATGGAAATAACGGATCGCGAACAAGAACCTTCCTTTGACCTGGACGTCTGTATGAGTATAGTCACCCTTCCTTCACATTAAAAAAAAATATGACGCTCGTACAAATGGGAACCAGGGTCGCAAATTAGGTGTGATATCTGCTCCTATCCGAAAAAATTATATGATCAAACCTTCTTTTATAATCTTATGCTGTACTGACAGGAGGCAAAATTGCATAAACCAGTTATATAATCAAATCTGAAGAAAATTTGGTCATAGTATCTCGCGTTTCTGATATGAATAAACATTTTAAGAGTTTATGCTGGGAATAAGATTATTTGCATTAAATAAATATTTTCATTGTTCATCAATCAACACTTACTGGAATGATTCAAAAATGCCTGAAGGAAAGACTGAAAGGTTCTCCTGCATCCTCCTCTCCCCTTCTGTGTGTGGAGATACTGGGACACGCACACATCCTTGGGGTTCCGGACGAGGTAGAGAATCTTTGGCTTGTGGGTGAGGATCTGTGACGGGAGGAACCGGAGGGGGTAGTGGGAATGGAGGAGCCTGGGGGAGGGGAGGTCAGCGAGCTGGTCAGCTGAGGTACGGTCCAGTAGGTGGAACTGACCAGTCCGGTGATGGTCGTCTGAGCCGGGGGTCGGGAGGCTGGTAAGGATATTCCACAATGAAGAGCATCCTGGAGAAGAAACATGCAGTGTGTGATTAGGTTTTCATGACGCTTTAGTATTAGTCCATCCATTTTACAGCCAGGGAACACCTGTAATGGTCTTCCGACAAAGTTTGCAATTGAACCCGGATGTTCGGAATGAGTGAGTTTACGCCGCTGTTAGCAATAGTCCAGCAATATCACGCGGAGACCAGAAATGGTCTTCAAGCATTGTACAAATGTTGGGAATCGAACTGGGTGTTCGGGTGGCGAGTCAATATTTTAGCCACTGGACTGCCCCGAGTGTTGAAGAGGATGGGGTTGAGTGACTGAGCAGAAGGGGTTTTACGTTCCGGTGTGGGAATCGAACCCGGGCTTTTGCGTGACGTGTGAACGCTCTAACGAAAAGGCTGTCTTCATCCTGGATTATTGAATATTGTGTCATATATACGATCAACGAACAAAATAATGAACTGAAAAATCGAACTGATGTTGTGATTGGGATATGTTGACTGTTCATTTGGGGACTAACAATGACTGATAGTATTTGTAAACACTTCAGTTATATATGACGTGTTCATGTCATACTAGAGCAAATTCCGCATACACACACACAAATTATATATATAGATACACATTCTACATATAGATATTGCTTTTGTGATTGTTGTTTAACGCAACAGGCAGCAGTGCTTCAGCCATATGAGGGCGGCCTGCAAATAGTCCGAACTGGGTCAGACAGACCAGTGATTAATATTATGAACAATGAACCACGTCACCGAACCAGACCACCCCATCCATGTAGTTGCTGCCAAAAACGATCAGCACAGTTTTCTCGTTCTCTCCCTCCCTCCCTCCTTCTCACACTCTCTCTCCCTCCCTCACCCCCTCTCTCTCATTCTCTCACTCTCTCTCTCCCTCCTCACTCTCTCATTCTCTCACTCTCTCTCCCTCCCTCACCCCCTCTCTCTCTCATTCTCTCACTCTCTCTCTCCCTCCTCACTCTCTCTCTATCTCTCGCGCTCTCTCTCCCTCCCTCTCTCTCTCCCTCTCTCTTTCTCTCGCTTCTCTCTCCCTCCCTCACCCCCTCTCTCTCTCTCCCTCCCTCACCCCTCTCTCTCTTTCTCTCTCCCTCCCCCACCCCCTCTCTCTTTTTCTCTCGCTCTCTCTCTCCCTCCCTCTCATTTTGCGCTTTGATTTTCTGCACTCACCTGAATATGGATATCCAATAATGAACACATCGTCTTGCCTCACTGCCAGATCCCTCACCTGTGTGATGTGTGTATGTAGGGCCCTGTCTCCGGGATACACCTGGAACTCACACCCATCGTACTCCATCAAGGGGAGGTAGTCCCCAGGTCGTGGCGTCTCACACATGGAAGGGCAGTAATTGGGTTCGTAGAGAAATACGCACAGGTGAAATGGTACCTGCCTTGGAAACAAGGAGACTGTCAATGAGAACTATAAACATTCCTAGTTTGTAACTACTAAATATTAAATCCATGATTAGAACATTCCCTATGGACAAAGCCGTCTGGCTATTATTGCCGGTAAGGGAGAGACGTGGGTTTACCGCCGCTTTGAACAGTATTTAGTCATTATTGAGGGAGCTATCTGGCTTAAAAAGTGAGGGAGCTATCTGGCATAATAAGTGTGGGAGCTATCTGGCATAATTAGTGAGGGAGCTATCTGGCATAATTAGTAGGGGAGCTATCTGGCATAATTAGTGAGGGAGCTATCTGGCATAATGAGTGAGGGAGCAATCTGGCATAAAAAGTGAGGGGGCTATCTGGCATAATTAGTGAGGGAGCAATCTGGCATAATTAGTGAGGGAGCAATCTGGCATAATTAGTGAGGGAGCAATCTGGCATAATCAGTGAGGGAGCTATCTGGCATAATTAGTGAGGGAGCTATGTGGCATAATTAGTGAGGGAGCTATGTGGCATAATTAGTGAGGGAGCTATCTTGCATAATTAGTGGGGGAGCTATCTGGCATAATTAGTGAGGGAGCTACCTGGCATAATTAGTTAGGGAGCTATCTGACATAATTAGTGAGGGAGCTATCTGGCATAATCAGTGAGGGAGCTATCTGGCATAATTAGTGAGGGAGCTATCTGGCATAATTAGTGAGGGAGCTATCTGGCATAATTAGCGAGGGAGCTATCTGGCATAATAAGTGAGGGAGCTATCTGGCATAATTAGTGAGGGAGCTATCTGGCATAATTAGTGAGGGAGCTTTCTGGCGTAATCAGCGAGGGAGCTATCTGGCATAATTAGCGAGGGAGCTATCTGGCATAATTAATGAGGGAGCTATCTGGCATAATAAGTGAGGGAGCTATCTGGCATAATTAGTGAGGGAGCTATCTGGCATAATTAGTGAGGGAGCTTTCTGGCGTAATCAGCGAGGGAGCTATCTGGCATAATAAGCGAGGGAGCTATCTGGCATCATTAATGAGGGAGCTATCTGGCATAATTAGTGAGGGAGCTATCTGGCATAATTAGTGAGGGAGCTATGTGGCATAATTAGTGAGGGAGCTATGTGGCATAATTAGTGAGGGAGCTATCTGGCATAATTAGTGAGGGAGATATGTTGCATAATTAGTGAGGGAGCTATCTGGCATCATTAGTGAGGGCGCTATTTGGCATAATTAGTGAGGGAGCTATGTGGCATAATTAGTTAGGGAGCTATCTGGCATACGCCACACCTATTATATACACCCCTTTACTGTCGTGCTAGCAACATTCGCATGGTGTATGAAAATAAATTATAAGAAAGTGTTTATGAATAATACATATTTAAACCACGTGTTATATGTGACCACAATCGATCTGTTAGACCATGGCAATATGCCAGGTCAGGCATGTCGCTAAGACCAGCACTCGGAGCACATTCGTATCACACCAGGTAACCATGTAAACACAATCATAGCGTCCATAGCAACCAGGTGTAATGGATGTCGACCGATATCATATCAAGAAATTCAGATACTCGCAACACAACATGCAAAAAAACACTATTCCCTTTACCACGGTATGATGAGGTTATATATTGAGCTGCGTTTATGACCCCTTCGTTATACAACATGTGGTTGTTATCGCAATAACATACCTTGTCTCTCAGATCTGTGACTTGCATAAACTGTCCAGCCTTGGTGTGAGCGTGTCGGGCTGACAGAAATAGCTGTAAGATATCCTCCCGTGCATCTGGGTTAAACTCCCTCGCGCAATGTTGTCCTAGCCATTCTACCCCGTGTACACTGAGAGTGTGCGACACCAAGGCTTAACCAGTCTACGTCGGCAGTGCTCGAAACAAACAGGGCTGGGGCTAAATACAGCATTAGGACGCTTCTTTGCTTGTTGTGTAGAGCCGCTAGGGTTTATGTTATACATTTGCTAGTAAACGCATAATTCACACTGTGAGAATCTAAGGGTTAACAGGACAGGAAATTAAGTTGATCGGATTGACAAGCAGCGGGTATTGATTTCCTTCATTGTTATGCAGAGTCGCTTGTGTTTGTCTTACATGTGTCAATAAACTATAATTAACACTACAGTATTTTAAGGGTTAACTGGACACGGAAGTCAAGGACGAAAAGGTTGACGAGTAGCGGATATTGACTTCCTAACAGACGTGCAGTGAATACCGTAAGTCTTGAAATTAATGCGACGCTTCCTTTAGTGTTGGTAGACACCAGGGTTTGTGATAATTAATAAATAAATAAATAAATAAATAAATAAATAAATAAATAAATAAATAAATAAATAAATAAATATCTTATTAAAGCTTTATTCATTGTGTGAGAGGGTGGGTTTGACGCAGCTTTGAATGATATTTCAGTTAGATCACAGTATCCGAATCAGTTTATTTAGGTAGGACAACTCAGTAACCCAGGTCGTAGACGTTTAATTGCTACCAGTGCAGCCTTGTGTACACATATCATGGTTCATTATCGGCCGACTCTGGGATTCGAACTCTTTAACTTTCCCGTCGCCGTTTAGTATGCATAGACTCACAACGCCTGCGCAGTAAACTAGATGACAGGTGACTGTCTTAACGCAACAGTCAACGAGTAACAGTTTACCCGACAATCGTACACGGACAGAGAACAGTGTCCTATATTTGCATATTGAGGTAATTATCAGTCAGTTGGGCTGTCTCCCATAACAAATTCATGTCATGACCACTACACTAAATTAAAACCACAAGGGCATATTACCCACTGAGGAGTAGGGATTGGATGGAGAGGAGCAAGCTGTGAGAGATTTAGCTTAGAAGGATGTTAACCTTGTGTTCATTGACATTCCTGCATTCTGATTAGCTGAATTTGTCACGTGTTATTGCATTCATCTCCCCACGCCAACCGAAGCGGACTACTTTTAATACTACGGAATGTTGGGGAATCCAAATATTACAGTCGAGGGAATTCCCTTTCTCCTCACGAGTATCGGCATGCACGGGGCATTTAGCGAATTCATACGATTTGCACATCGGTTTTTCGATTCATACCTCAATGAACCGAACAAATACACAGTCATTCCTTAATTGTTATGTTTTAACAAGTATATTCATGTCTTTGAACGGCATTTAGAAGTGATACAAATAAAGGAATAGAATTTATGAATGTCAACTGCTTTATTATGAGGAACACAACGTGTCGGAGTACATGCTCACTCCTTCAACTGATACTCCGAAGCGTTGTGTTCCTCATAATAAAGGAGTTGACATCCATAAATATACACCTCAATATGATATCGGATAGAATATCCTTGAAACAGAATGCAAACATACATTACCATGTATTTCATATCAGAGGTCAAATAAGGTGAGTTAACCAATCAGAAGTAAGTAAAACAAATCTTTTAAAAATTAAACTAGACATGGTACAAATACAGTAAACTACGGTTATAACGAACTCAAAGGGACTACTAATTTTAGTTCGTTATAACCGTAATTCGTTATAAGCACATATACAGCATAACTACAGCATATAGTCGGGACTAAAAAGTTAGTTCGTTATATCCGTTAGTTCGTTATAAGCGTGTTCGTTATAACCGTAGTTTACTGTATGCAAGATTCCCCTTGCCACTCTGAAAACAGGAACTGTAGTTAAATTCGCTATAGTTTATCTCTTAACGCCAAGATATGAAATAGCAACGGCCAAATGTATCTGAACAGAGCAGGCAAAACAATTCTATCCATTTCTAAAAGGATAACCACTTCGTATCACTACTAAAAATACAAAATTATTAATGCAAAAAACCTCCAGAAATCTTAAGGATACTAAAAGTCCGACTAGATATGTGTATCCTACTCACACACGTGAGTCCCAAAGAGGGGCAGTTCAGCAGAAATTGCTAAGTCAGAACGCGATCTCTTAAAGCACTCAATGCTACTGTCGAACCCATTCGACAGTGTGTCGCTAGCCGCGCAGCTACAGGCGAATAGCATAAAGACACCCAAATAGCATTCAGAATAACTGTTTAGCAAGTACACTTTACATATCATTTAAATCATCTATGGTATGCATAAATACTCAGCTCTCTAACTGTTAAAATTTTAAGTACTTCCCGCAAGTTGAAAAGGTATCGATCGGTCAAATATCTAGGCACACAACCACCGCAGCGTCTAGTGTTGACTTGAGGTATGCAGACCATTACTTTCTCTTTACAGTTCTCATTTTTTTCATTTGATCACAATTTTTTGTTCGTTGATGAAAAGATGTTTATGTTCGTAATTTCTGAAAATAAGCAAATTTTGGTTGAATTAATTATAAACAAAAACAACCTGGATCGTTACATTATCGATTGGATGAAACGGACAGAACCATGGCAACGGCGGATCCCGTTATACTATTACAATCCTTTTCTTACATCTAACTAATTGTTCTAGAATTTTTACTTAGATAATTATTTTGGTAAAATTAATCTCATATTTAACGAGTTTGCAAATGATTTTAAATTTCAGAATTACCATTGCGTTGTATGCCAACAAAAAGATGAATTTAAACTGAATTAAATTTAACGTTAATATAAAAATCTTATATCTTACTCTTTAAAAAAAAGAATTCAATTGTAATCATTCAGTGTTTTTTTGTGTTTGTTTGTTGCAGGACTAGCCCACTTCATGATAAAGGGGACAGGCAGTGGATTAGCTGCCCGCTGAACCATATCTTTGTAGTGATTTTGGCATGTAGTTTTTTTTTTGAGGATACCGTTATCTGCCTTGACTAATCTAAGCTTGCTACTGGCAGAAGATCAGTGATCCAGTTTCTGGATACAGTTGGACATTTCATCAAATTACAGTAATGTTGCTAGTAATGATGTAGTGCTAATGTTATAAAACATGAAGATGATGGATATAAATGTACAGTTCTATGATAATACATGTGTATTTATGATATTTGATGTTGTGAAAACATTTGAGTTGTGAAGATCTCATATACAAAAAGAAATGACAGTATCAAAAGTCAAATCATTCTTTGTTATCTTGTTGGAAGAGTTCATTTTACTTTAGGGATAAGGGTACAAGTGTGATATGCACTCATCCATAAATTTGTTTTGATAGTAGTGTAGGCGATATGAGTTGTAGGCCAGATGAGGACAGGCCGTCTAATCACGTGACTGAGGTAATAGCGAAGTTACGCAAGGAGTAAGAAGTTGTCCAAACGAGGTAGCCAGTTTCAAGCGTCCATCATAACAAGTACAGATTAACATGGAAAGTCTGCAGTAAGATAATATTCTCCTCAAATTAGCTTCATCCATCATCGCTATTGCAGTGTTTTTTAATTAGTTGACACCATACGCGACGATAAACGAGTTGGGCAGATGTTCTGTTGACGACGCCCCCATATCCCGATGACAAACATTCGGCTCCTCTCGGCCCTATCAGTCCGATACACGGTACGTTCGGGTGTGAAGTCCTGGGAAATGTCACAATGTAGAATGTTCACAATACCCTTTGGTCTGTGGACAAACGAATTGTTGAATTCGCCATACTTCTAACCCTTGTTTGATAGAGGCTTCAACTACTCTCGTTGGATAAACGATTTATTCACAGAGCCGTACACATGTCTGACATCGACGATGCATGAATGTCAACAGACACATATATTCAAACATCAGGGGCAGTTAATTCTGATCATCATTGCCGGTTAACATACATGTATAAGATCAGGTAAAGCATATAATAGTGCAAATAAAACGTCCATAAAATATCAATACACAGTAACTTAAAATTCCATTCTAACAGGAGTGAGTGAGTGTTATGGTTTTACGCCGCTTTTAGCAATATTCCAGCAATATCACGGCGGGGGACACCAGAAATGGGCTTCACACATTGTACCCATGTCGGGAATCGAACCCGGGTCTTCGGCGTGACGAGCGAACGCTTTAACCACTAGGCTACCCGACCGCCCCCATTCTAACAGGAATGAATGAATGACTGCACACGTTCTCTGCAAAGCTGACCTATTCTTTACCCTGTTTAACCCTTAGACATTATCACAAAGTTGTTGAGGATATGTTTAATTTGATTTAAAAAAATTGAGAATTCTATAATAGTGAAATGCGACGTTATTTCATCAGTGTCATTGTTATCTGCACCAAGAAAGAATGCTAACATACCATGATCATCCATCTTCTCTATTTTAACATATACTCAACAACAAAAGTTCCTATGACACCAATATTTTAGTGTATTTTTCAAACAAGTAAAGATTGGTTTTCAATATTGTAGTCGTGTATGAATCAAGAATGAAAAACGCAACTGCTCCAGAAAAGCATGCATTCCATGCAAAATGTGACTTTTATACAAGCCCAATGCATTTCACTACCAACAAATGGGCCAAAAATCATGTGCGTTAAAGGGATTCCATATTCATTGTTTAGCATCGTGCTGACAACCACTCAGGAAAACAACAAAATTACGCAGTTATTCAACATTACTAAAAGCCACGCCTGTCCGAAAATGAGCGTCTGCAAGCCATTGGTATGCTTGAAGCAGGATCGAGTCAACGTGATGTTGCAAGACAATTTAATGTCCACAGAAACACCGGTCTATTTGGTGCTTATGACAACGTTGGCAACAGACGAATGCAGTCAGAGACCATCCTCGGAGTGGCAGGCCACGCGTAACCAATAATCGACAAGACAAATGGATTCGAACAACACACCTACGAAATCGATTCCAAAGAAGGATCCCTGGCCTTCGACGAATATCTTCACAAACCGTACGTCGTCGCCTCAGATGAGCAGGGCTTGTCGCCAGAAGACCCACCAGACGTCCCATTTTGACAGGAAACCACCGTCAAGCAAGTCTACAGTGGTGCAGACAGCGTCTACGCTGGACGACCATGCAGTGGGGACAAGTTCTATTCACCGACGAGTCTCGTTTTCACCTCAGCCACAGCGATGGACGGATCCGAGTGTACCGACGTCGAGGTGAACGTTACGTCAATCATTGTGTCATGGAAGAAGAACGGTTCGGGGTCGGCAGCGTTATGGTATGGGGTGGGATTACAGCAAGACAGAAGACCCGTTTGATAGTTGTAGAGGGAAATCTCAATGGACAGCGCTACCGCGACGAAATCATCGTCCCCGTTGTTCTACCGTCTTTGCATCGTCATGGCCCAGGAATTACCTTTCAACATGACAACGCCCGGCCTCATATTGCTCGACTTGTTCAGGACAACAAAACAACGTGAATGTCATCCTCTGGCCGGCTCGCTCCCCTGATCTCTCACCAATCGAGTACATGTGGAATGAGATGAATCGGCGCCTTCGACATCGACCACGTGTTCCACAAACACTCCAGGAACTTCGAAACATGCTCCAGCAGATGTGGACAGATATCCCACAGGACTTTGTGCGACGCCTGGTTCATTCCATCAGACGGAGATGTGTTGCTTGCATCGCAACCAGAGGTGGACACACACGCTATTGATTTGTAAATTGACATTTTGGCATGTTCATGTTTTTTTTTTATGAAATCACGCATTTTCTGAAGTCAGTATGGCAAATTAAACCATTTGAACACTTATAGGAGTCTTTTATCTGTTGCAAACCGAAATTGTTTCAGATTTGGTAAAAAAACATAACTTTGCATTAATTCTTATTAAATTTCACGGAAACGTTTGTTGTTCAGTATACATTTTGAACATCAAGATAATCAGTGACATCAAGTAGACATTCACAGTTAATTATGACATGGTGATAATAATCATTAGCATCGATGCTCATGTTGTCAATCACTGGATTGTCTGGTTCAGACTCGATTATATACAGACCGCCGTCATACCGAAGGAATATTGCTGAGTGCGGCGTCAAACAACAAACCAAACAAAAACATCATCAGCAAAAGTAGTACATTTTGTACATTCCTTAGATATTTTGCTTCTGAATCCAATCAAGTCTGGACATAACATTACAATGCTGTATAACACATGAGGAGTAAGCGTTATGTGAATTTTAGAATATCGAAACAGCTCTACATGATAATTTATATTTCCATACTTCTGCGTTGTGGGTAGTTATTTCATTTAACATAAACTTTCTCCACTTATTCTTTGCGGGATTTCCCCTGTGAAATACAAGTACATGATGAAATAGGTTATATTATCTTAGCTGTTGAAAGCAACACTCCACATTTTCTGTGTAAATTATTGTTATGAAAATATTTGTGAATGTACTCAACATGTACTTGCAGGTAGGAAAAGGGAGGTAATCGTTACACTTACACTAGCTCAATTTGGGCGCAGAAAGATATCTTTATGGCCAAGTGACGCCCTTAATCACAGTATGACTACAACTATTATTGTAAGACGCTTGGGAAACGGAGCTGATCATTTGTCAGAGTGATCGGTATAATGTTTCATGACCACCTCCCCCATGTTCATGAGGACATTGGCAGTAAATGCTCGAAATGTGTTGAAATAAGGGACTGGTCATCTATTATAGAAAGGTGAGTGTGAGTGGTGAGGACTGAATATTGTTTGCCGACTCTCCCCATTTTATGTAACAGTATTTCATACTCACTAACTCACACATTAAACCATTATATAGTGACGTTAACCCGAACCCCACTAATTCTTCCTAGAACTCCCGAGATTCTGGACTACCGGAATGAAAATGGTCAAGGGTGGTCCTTCTACAAACATGACGGCGTCCTCCGGGCATTTCACACCACCCCTGAGGCTGATATGGAAATGATCCGAAATGTTCAGAAGATCGAACTTAGAGACGATGACGTATTCATAGCGGCATATCCCAAATGTGGTAAGAACCCGAGATAGACGATTTTCTCAATAAATGATTTTAAAAAGAATAATTTGACATCTAGTGTGAGTCAATGCTGTCCAACGCCGCAGTGAAGCGGCGTTAAACCCAACTGACACAATTCTGTCTATTCTGATCCTTCCAGGTACCCACTGGTTGTGGGAAATCGTCACCATGCTCAGGGCAGGTAACTCCGAGTACAATAAGAAGTCAAAAGACATCGCCATGTTGGGGAAGCCGAAGTTTCAGCGGGCTGATGAACTTCCCTCCCCTCGAGTTCTGAACTCGCATCTTTACTTCCGCCAGCTGCCGGAGAAACTGGTGGAGAAGCGAATTAAAACCATCTTCATCATGCGAAATCCCAAAGATGTCAGCGTATCATATTTCAACCACGCCAAAGGATTAAAAGGGATTTATAATTTTGACGGGACATATTCAGAATATCTGGATCTGTTTCTGGAAGGAAAAGGTGAGTAAAATGTAGATGCTATTAAGTCATATCAAGCCTCATGATATTAACAAAGCCTGATGGTTTAATAAGGTTATTACAATACATCTGTATGCCTGAAAGTGGGTTTAAACGCTCTGATATGCTGTGCCGCCCGAAAGTGGGTTGAAACGCTTTGACGTGCAATGTTGTCTGAATGTGGGTTTAACTTCTCTGACGTGCTCTGCTGTCTGAATGTGAGTTGAAACTCTCTGACGTCCTCTGCTGTCTGAATGTGGGTGTAAACTCTCTGACGTGCTCTGCTGTCTGAATATGGGTGTAAACTCACTGACATGCCATTCCCTGAATGGGTGTTAAAATTTTAAAGGTGCTGTGCTAATATGGGGTTGAGCTCTCTGAATGTTGGTCTTAACACCCTATCGTGCTGTTCCGAAACAGTGGTTAAGATATCTGACATTCTGCTTCCGTAACTGCTCTGACGTGATGAACACACATAGATTATGAGTTTGGAGTTAAATGCTCCGAAGTGTTGCTGTCTGAAGTTCGGTTTAAATTCTCTGACTTGCTGTTCGCTGAATATAGGTTTAAATGCTCTGACGTTCTGCGCTGTCTGAATATGGGTTTAAACTGTCTAACGTCTGGTGTCTGAACGTGGGTTTATATGCTCTGACATGCTGCACTCACTGAATGTGAGTTTAAACGCTTTAATATGGCGCCGCTTGAATGTGGTTTTTAAACACTCTGAATATGGGTTTAAATGCTCTGACGCCTGGCACTGTCTGAAATTGAGTTTATACTGTTCGGCGTTCTGATTGGGTTTAAAGCCTTTGACGTGCTGCTGTCATAATGTGGGTTTTAATGCTCTGACGTGGTGCTGCGTCAATATGGGTTTAAATGCATTGGGGTACTGCTCTGTGAATATGGGCTTGAGTGCTCTGACGTGCTGCTCTGTGAATGTGTGCTTAAACGATCTGACGTGCTGGGCTTGAATATGGGTTTAACACTCTGATGTGCTGCTGCCTGAACGTTGGTTTTTACTCTATGATGCGCTGCTCCCTGAATGTTAGCTTAAACGCTCTGGTGCGCTGCTGCCTGATCATAGGTTTAAAGTGCTTCACTGTATGTTTGTGGGTTTAAACGCTCTGACGTGCTGCGCTAGATGAATGTGGGTTTATACTTGCTGAGTTGTCACTCCCTGAATGGGTTTAAACACTGTGACGTGCTGCTCCCTGAATGTGGTTTAGATGCTGTGCTTTGAAGTGCTGCTCTGCTGCATCTCTGCTTCAATGAGTGTCGGACTTCTTGTTGACATTATAAATTACCAGTATCAGGAGGGGTACATGGGGCTTTATGCGTCCCGCGTCAGGTTTTTATACCACGAGCCGGAGGTATTAAAGGGGCATAAAACCCCATGTTCCCCGAGTGATCCTGCTACAACGAATTTATTTTACCGACTTGTTTTAATGTGACATTGTAAAAGAAGTAACACAAATTAAAAATTGAGAGGAAGTTGAAGTTCGATTTAGCTGAGGTTTGACTTGTGCCATGTCACGTGACTTCCATTCATTCGTGAAATGCGTGCTTTTTTTTGCTTTGAGGCGGGGTATAAGTGATTTATTCCTCCGCTGAGAAATTTATTACCCTCCAAGACGGTCTACACAGTATTTTATCCAGATCACGTGAACCAATCAGATCTCATCATTCTGGCAACGAGGTATGATAAAGGCTTATATATACATACAAGTTGATAATTGCTTCCAATGTTTCAGTTCCCGGTGGTGGTTATGCCGACTACGTGAAGGATTGGCAGAAAGTGAAACAGGACAACCCGGACCTGCCTATTCTAACATTGTTTTATGAAAACTTGAAAAAGGTATCATGTCATTTTTTGTAGTTTAAGGCTTAGATGACCTGTGTCAACAAGACCTCAAGGTCTGCTAGTTACAGGGTGAGAAAATGTTTCCATAAACACATGTAGTCCATCATTATTTATTCCCCCTTGCTAGTTACAGGGTTAGATGATGTTTCTACACACACATGTAGTCCATCATAATTATTAAAAATGTTGAGGTGAGGTGAGGTGAAATTGGGTTTAACGTCGCGTCCAAGATTATTGCACTTATATAGCGACGTGCATGTACGTGTGTGTGTTTGTGTGGCTGCTTGTACTAGTCCGGACTGATGCCGATTTATAGTGCTAGCTCACTGAGATACCATGCCGCAGTTTAACATGAATACCCCACTCAGACACAGTATACTGACTCCGAGCCGACCAGTCCTTGTTTTAGCCCCTTAATGCCGAGCGCCAGACAGGGTAACAACAAGTACCATCTTTTAACGTCTTTTGGTATGACGCGGCCGGGGATCGAACCCCGGACCTTCCGCTCTCCGGGCGGACGCTCTACCACAAGACCACGGAGGCGGTCTAAAAATGTTGAGCTGGGTACGTATATATATATACCTAGTTAATAATTATGATGTACTAAATGTGTTTATAGAAACATCTTCTAACCCTGTAACTAGCACACCATTAGGTCTTGTTGACACAGGTCATATAAGCCTTAAACTATATATATATAAACAAGTGATTTCAACAGGTGTATAAGTATTAAATATAGAAAAAAATAGATATTTGGCTAGGACTACAATGTAAGTTAAAGTTTTCATTACACCTGAAGAACCGTTGAAAGGGGAAAGATCTTGTGCTACCCCTGTCTGGAACCCTGTTTTGAACAAGACGGGAATTACAGATTCTATACTGAAATTTGGTGCTGTGGGCGATTTCACCGAAAATGGTAGCGCCTAGTTTAACGGAAGGTGCCGGCCGCGACAATTGATGTCGGTAATAACCCTAATGATTTCCATTTTAGGATCCTGTTAAAAACATCAAAACGGTTGCCGAGTTCATCGGAGAGTCAGTCACTGATGAACTCTGTGAGCAAATAGCGGATGCGTGCAGCTTTAAGAAGCTGAAGGTTGCAGACGCAGAGGTGAAGGAGGATTTGGTACATCCCACCGACATGATTTATAGAAAAGGTGAAACTATTGTGAGCTTTATCATTATCTTCTGTATTTGTAAATCATATGAAAATCAGGGTTGAAGTTGGTCCCAAGTACTATACTGAATGCTGTGGGGACACGCACGGGTTAGAGGAGGGAAGTTATGATCGATGAACAATGAATGCAACTGAAGGAATAACCTGTTTCATACATCGGCTTCACACGGGATAGTGAACTCAATATGTGATATACTGTGAACTACGGATATAACGAACTCAAAGGGACCACTTATCTTAATTCGTTTAAAACGTAGTTTGTTACAAGCATATATGCAGCAAATGAACGTGACCCCAAAACAGTTCGTCATATCCATATGTGTGTGTGTGTGTGTGTGTGTGTGTGTGTGTGTGTGTGTGTGTGTGTGTGTGTGTGTGTGTGTGTGACAGGACAAAAGTGCAAATAAACCTTACCTACACGCAACTTCGATATTTTGAAGACGATATTTGCATTAACGATGTAACGATCTATCTAAATCTGCAAAAAAATGTCTATACCAATGAGACTTGCACTTAAAGGAATTACTCATGGATAATTTACTTGAGGACACAAGAATTTGTCTTTGAAGATCCGGGGTTGAATAGGTCTTCAGCAACAAAGGTTCGCATGAGAGGCGACAAACGAAATCGAGCTAGCTGACTTTATGCATGTCATCGTATCCAAATTGCGTGGATGGATGCTTATGATGTCAATCACTGGATTGTCTGGTCCAGACTCGATTATTTACAGACCGCCGTCATATAGCTGGAATGTTGCTGAATGCTGCGTTAAACAACAAATACAATAAACAAAACTCATGTATGACTTACTTCATTATTTACTCACGTATCACTTACTTACGGACTTATTCGTGTCGGGGGCGGTCAGGTAGTCTAGTGGTTAAAGCGTTCGCTCGTCACGACGAAGACCCGGGTTCGATTCCCGACAAGGGCAAAATGTGTGAGAGCCATTTCTGGTGTCCCCCGCCGTGATATTCCTGGAATATTGCTAAAAGCGGCGTAAAACCATACTCACCCACTCACTCACTTAGTCGTGTCCTTTTATTGTTTCAGGTGAAGTCGGGGATTGGAAGAACTGGATAACAGTTGCTCAAAACGAAAGATTTGATGACGTCATAGACCGAAACCTTGAGGGAACAGGCATTGTATTCACGTATGAATAGCTGACGGATGATTAAAGTTGCGACAAAAACGGTTTGTCAACTATCAAAATTCAGAGGTCGCCAAATGACTACATAGAACAAATGATTTGTGAAGGCCAAATTATATATTGCTTCACATTTGTAGACACAGACATAGACAATAAGATATTTGCCTCGCCGTTTCCTCGATCGACAGTTTTTTTCCCCATTTCAATGGAACTTGTGTAACCGCACTCATCATCTGTGTCAATGATAGCTCTGTCAGCTCTGTGACGATTGGCTTATGCTAAACTTATTTACTATGTGCAGTGCATCGACTTCAGTATTCTGGTCCGTTTTACTTGACAACGTCATGGCAAAGTTCTTTTCCCATCGATCGTACCGGAAGGTGTGAGTTAAATTGTTAATAACAGTTACTGTGGAATTAATTAAAGTGATGGTTGACGTCATAGACCAAACGTTTGCGGGAACAAGCATTGTATTCACGTTTGAATAGCTAACGGACTATAGGTAGTTGATATGTATGTGTTGTCAAGAAAACTAAATGCCAATTATCAAAATCATTAATCAAGAACATATCTATGAATATTCATCTGCACAGTGTGTGTTACTGTTGATCATATGTACACGAGAAATAAAATGTAATAAGCAATTGCATCAGAAATTAATTTGATCCCAGATCTGTCCCATTTGGAAATGTCCTTCACATGTCTACCATAAACCGTTTTGAAAGGTTTGCTAAGGCCTTGAATGTTGTAATATCCTGATCAAACAACGTTTGAACAAACGTCGTATGGCACTCTTTTAAATTTTGGAAAAAGCATGCTCCATTATACCTATATCCGCCCATCTCAGTCGCCCTATAAGTCGCTCGAGCTGCCTTTTGTCTTGTCCTCTCGAGATATTTCTCAAGTTAAGATTGCAAGTCAGCCAATGTCCTCTCAGGAAGTACTGACGTACTCTCCTCGGCACTGATGACGATGCCAAGGACCATACTACTCCGTGCTGGGTTGAACCCTTTGTTCTAATTCACACAGAATCCCAGTTCTCTGATAACCTTGTACACACTGGTCAAAGGTTTTACAGTAGCCCAAGCATTAAGAGATATCGTGAAAGACAACTCTCCAGATTTCCCACTGATTGAGGTCAAGAATTCAGAGCCAAGGAAATTCAGAAGTTGTTACAACACAGGAAGATAAAACATTTACTAACCAACAATAAAACATAGACAGCGGATCGAGTACTGAAGACCACCACGACAAGGTGTATCGATATTTCACCTATGAACAATCATATTAGTATGCTGTCAAACCACAGACGTCTGCCAACAGCTATAAATAAAACGACAAAACCCGTTTCATATCCGATAGAAATCTCTGCATAAAGCAGAGTCGATTATACGATTCCGACTACATCATGAGTCTGTGATTATGAATCACTGGTAAAGAAACAAGGTGTTAACGATGATGAAACCTACCACAGAACCATTAGTATGCCACCATCAATTTTTTAATTATACACAAAAACAATCTGGATCGTTACATCATCGATGGGATGAAACGGACAGAACCATGGCAACGGCGGATCCCGTTATGCTATTACAATCCTTTTCTTATATCTAACTAATTTTTCTAGAATTTTTCTTAGATAATTATTTTGGTAAAATTAATCTTATTTATCGAGTTTGCAAATGATTTTAAATTTTAGAATTACCATTGCGCTGTATGCCGATAAAAAGATAACTTTTAACTGAGTTAAATTAAACGTTAATATAAAAATCTTATATCTTACTCATTAAAAAAAGTATTCAATTATAATGATTCGGTGTTTTTGTGTTTGTTTGTTGCAGGACTAGTCCACTTCGGGATAAAGGGAACAGGCAGGGGATTAGCTGCCCGCTGAACTATTATCTTTGTAGTTTTAGACTGTAGTGATTTTGAAATGTGTTTTTTTTAGGGGAAAGGATACCGTTATCTGCCTTGGCTAATCACGTGACTGAGGTAATAGCGAAGTGACGCAAGGAGTAAGAAGTTGTGGAAACAAGGTAGCCAGTTTCAAGCGTCCATCATAACAAGTACGGATTAACATGGAAAGTCAGCAGTAAGTAAATATTCTCCTCAAAGAAGCTTCATCCTTCATTGCTTTTGCTGTTTTTAATTCGTTAACACCATACGCGACGATAAACCTGTTCAGATGTTCGGTTGACGACGCCCCCATATCCCGATGACCTGCATTCGGCTCCTCTCGGCTCAATCCGTCAAATACACGTTACGTACTGGTTTGAGGTGCGGCGAAGTATCACATGTACTATATATAACGTCCACGATGCACTTTGGTCTGTGGACAAATGAATGAATGAATGACTGCTCACGTTCTCGTCAAAGCTGACCTATTCTTTACCCTGTTTAACCATTGGGCATTGTCCTTTCCACACTTAGCAATGAATATTTATACACTGTACTTTCCTTCGTATGAACAATTATGCACTTCAACAAAATGTGACAAAGGCTATTTACACACACGCGCGCAGGCGCGCAGGCACGCACGCACGCACGCACGCACGCACGCACGCACGCACGCACACACACACACACTCTCTCTCTCTCTCTCTTAGTTGTTGAGGATTTGATAAATTTGATATAAATATTTTGAGAATTCTATAATAGTGAAATGCGACGTTATTTCATCAATGTCATTGTTATCTGCACCAAGAAAGAATGCTAACATATCATGGTCTTCCATCATCTCTATTTTAACAGACATTTCAACATCAAGATTATCAATTAGATTGGAAAAGAATACATCTCTCTCTGAAAGTAGACATTCACAGTTAAATATGACATGGTGATAAATAGAGAATCTAACCCGAGTGTCTTTTGATATCAAATATATCAACACGAGTTGATAAAAATGGAAAAATTCCGAGTCTTGCCGAGGATTTTTGACACTTTTATCAACGAGTGTTGATATATTTGATATCAAAAGACACGAGGGTGAGATTTTATTTATCATCCAACATCATTCTTTCAACTTTTTCAATTTGTAGACAGTAATTAGCAGTGTCTTCAGTGTAAACAGTATTGCAAACAGCTTCAGTAGCAGAGCCATTAGTGATGTCATTTGATTGTGACGTCATGAAATGGTCTGCAAAGCATTGTGATGTAATTTCATTGCAGCGATATCTACAGTGTATCTCATCCAAGCGATATCTCCTGTGGGAGCCAGTTTTGGATGATAATAATCATTAGCATCGATGCTCATGTTGTCAATCACTGGATTGTCTAGTCCAAACTCGATTATTTACAGACCGCCGTCATATAGCTGGAATATTGCTGATTGCGGCGTTCAACAACAAACCAAACCAAAAAAAATAGCAAAAGTATTACATTTTGTACATTTTTGCTTCTGAATCCAATCAATCCTGGATATAACATTACAATGCTGTATAACAAAATTTTAGAATATCGAAACAGGTATAAGCTGTACCTGATAATTTATATTTCCATACTTCTCCCTCGTGGGTTGTTTTTTCATTTAACATAAACTTTCTCCACTTATTCTTTGCGGGAATTCCCCTGTGCAAACGTAGTGAATTACTAGTACATGACGAAGTAGGTTATATATCTTAGCTGTTGAAAGCAACACTCCACATTTTCTGTGTAAATTATTGTTATGAAAATCTGTTTGCATGTACACAACATGTACTTGTAAGTAGGACAAGGGAGATAATCTTTACATTTACAAAAGCTGAATTTGGGCGCAGAAAGATATCTTTATGACCAATTAACGCCTTAATCGGAGTGAGTGTGAGTGGTGAGATTGGTCTCAGGACTGAATATTGTTAGCCGACTCCCCTAATTTTATGTAACAGTATGTCATACTCACTAACTCACACATTAAACCGTTATATAGTGACGTTAACACGAACCCCACTCATTCTTCCTAGAACTCCCGAGATTCTGGACTACCGGAATGAAAATGGTCAAGGTTGGTCCTTCTACAAACATAACGGCCTCCTCCGGACAATTCGCACCACCCCTGAGGCTGATATGGAAATGATCCGAAATGTTCAGAAGTTCGAACTTAGAGATGATGACGTCATCATAGCGGCATATCCCAAATGTGGTAAGAGCCTGAGATAGACGACTTACTCAATAAATGATTGAAAAATGAATAATTTGATTTCTAGTATGAGTCAATGCTGTCTAACGCCGCAGTGAAGCGGCGTTAAACCCAACTGACACAATTCTGTCTATTCTGATCCTTCCAGGTACCCACTGGTTGTGGGAAATCGTCACCATGCTCAGGGCAGGTAACTCCGAGTACCACAAGAAGTCAAAAGAGATTGCCATGTTGGGGATGCCGAAGTTTGAGCGGGCTAATGAGCTTCCCTCCCCGCGGGTTCTAAACTCGCATCTTCACTTCTGTCATCTTCCGGAGAAACTGGTGGAGAAGCGAATTAAAACCATCTTCATCATGCGAAATCCAAAAGATGTCAGCGTATCATATTTTAACCACGTCAACGGATTAAAAGAGATTTTTCATTTTGACGGGACATATTCAGAATATCTGGATCTGTTTCTGGAAGGAAAAGGTGAGTAAAATGTAGATGCTATTAAGTAACATCAAGCCTCATGATTTTAACAAAGCCTGATGGTTTAATAAGGTTATTACCATATATGTGTATGTTTATAATAATCGAATGGCAGATATGCTTTATTAATTTTAATCATAGAGAAGTCAGCAAATGATACAATGCGTTTTCTATACGTTTCCTCAGTAATCAAACCCAATACAGTTCACAGTAAAAATTCAGGCACGAAATATACCACATCCTAGGTCAAAGGGAGGTAACCGTTACCCGACAGATAATATATTTAAGGAAACACATTTAAACGAGATTGCCCTAGGCTGCTACCCTAAGTAAAGATTAACGCTCAGTCTCTATGAATATATAATTTTGATAAACACAAACAACTCTATTAAAATGGAAAAGTAGCTCCAGTGAAATGGGAGATGTGGAGACTAGTAACATCAGCATTGGGGCTACACGTGCTGGGGTCAATACATATTTTTGGTCACCTTCTGCAACGATCGGATAGAAGTTTCAGTGACAGACATATGTTTTGGCCCTCTTCCCAAGCTCTGTCTGTTTTCCATAGAGTCTGAACCTAGACAAGACTTGCTCCACTTAGAGCTGTAGCAGTACAGTAAGTGCTGGGCCGAAGGGGAAATAATATGGTTAAGTGGCTGTGTGACAGACAGGGCAAGTCACGCTCTGGAAAATGGGTCCAAAAGGGCCGCACCAATACAGTGCATCTATGACAACGGATTGTTTAAGTGTGATATATTCGAGAGAAGGTGGCTTTCGTTGATATCTTTCTCTTCGACGGGATACCCAGATATGATTTTGAAAGACTACCCAGTGGTTTTGAAAAAAACAACCTGAAAAGAGGAATAAAAACAGAACGCAATTACAGTTCAGCGTCAGCATAACAAAGACGTCTGATTAACTGGGATTAACCCAGCGCGTTAGCGAGGCGCCAACAGCCTTTAACAGCGCAAAGGGGTCAACAAATACACAAAGAAAAAAGTTAAGCACTACCTAATATATTTCATTTTTGTTTGGTCCCAATATTTGTAACAGTCATGAAAGATATAATTACGGGAAGAATTATGTTTTCTCGAGATGTCAAGCGTGACGAAAGCTCACGTGCCATGCATGGTATGTCCGTGCAGCATGCTACCCTCGAGTATCTCTAAAAGCAGTATATCCAAACGTTAAAATTGCTTTCCTAAGCTCGGTTTAAACAGTTATTCCATGACATTGTGTGGCCATGGCACGAAGGCGATTATCAAACACCACAAGATGGCAAATAATCGGCATGCATAATGCAGGAATGTCTTGTTATGTCATTGGTCGGAATTTGGGGTATCGTCACAATGTCGTAAGCTGGTTAGTCGAGACACATGCTCAGACCGGTGATGTACAGGACCGAAAGATCTCCTGTGACGACACATCGCGAAGACAGGGACCTCCTTCGTCTCATATTTTAACAAGTACTCGTGTGAAACAGCTGTGGTTGCCCAATCGTCGTTTCAGCACCAGAACCGTCAGGAACCGGCTGAAAGTAGCTGGACTGAGGGCTAGACGAGTCACAAAGCGTCCCTTGTTGAGAGATCACCACAAAGCTGCTCGTTTAGCATGGTGTATTGCGCTACAGAACTGGAATCTGAGAACTTGGAGACGGATCCATTGGTCAGACGAAAGTCACTCTCTGCTCCACGCCACTGATGGAAGAACGAGAGTTTGGAGGCACCGGAACAAAGCCTACAGCCCCAGGAACATTAAACCGACTGTTGCATACGGCAGGGGCTCGGTAATGGTTTGTGGGTATATCTCTCATGATTACAGGTTGGATTTTTTCACAGTAAGGGGCAACTTAACAGGGGCTCAGTATACCCGGGACGATTTGAGGCCAGTCGTCGTTCCTCATTTTGACAACCACCCTCCTGCTACTCGACCTCACTACATGGATGACAGTGCCACGCCTCATCTTTCGCATGCAGTCGTGGATTACATAAGGGCCAATGCAATAACGACTCTACCCTGGCCAGCAATGAGCCCAGATTTGAACCCCCTTGAACATGTTTGGGTTATTCTGGGGCAGCGCATACAGGCACGAGATCCTCCTGTACAAGAATAACGCCAATTGGAAGCAGCATTGCATCAGGAGTGGTTGTTGTTGACCCATCAACAGATCCAACGTCTGACTGGAGGCATGAGTCGTATGGTGGAATGCGTCATCCGGGCATGTGGCGGTTATACCCGCTACTGATCTGTTTCACGTTGTCATATGAAGTAGAGACTTAAAGGAACATTTTCACATGAAACATCAAACGTAACTCGTTTACTTAATCCTGCAGCTCCATACTTTTTTTAGGTATTGTCTAAGGTCAAACACAGTACCTGTGTTACCATGATGTTTTTGTCAGTAAATTTCAATCACAACTCACCAATATCTTCTTTATTTGTTTTCAAATGTTTGTTCTACCCGATGACATTGGTATCGCCCAGCTCCTGTGGCCAGTCATCCAATGCCATGTTTTTTGCCATTTGTCATGGTTCAGAAATAGGGGTGTGCTTAACTTTTTTTCTTTGTGAATATTTTTCGATGGCTGAAAAGTGATTTTGGCGCGCCCTACTGTCTGAATGTGTTTTTTAGCGTTTTGCCGTGCTCTGCTGCCTGAAAGTGAATTTAAACGCTCTGACGTGCTTTGCTGTCTGAATGTGGTTTAAACACTCAGAATATGGGTCTAAATGTTCTGACGCTCGGCACTGTCTGAAATTGAGTATATACTGTTTGGCCTCCTTGGCCTGAATTGGTTTAAACCCTATGACATGCTGTTGTCATAATGTGGACTCAAACGCTCCGACGGGCTGTGACGGGCTGCGTTGTCTGAATGTGGATTTACACTATCTGACGTGCTAAGCTGTTTAAACTATCTGACGTGCTGAGCTGTTTAAACTGTCTGACGTGGTGCTGCGTCAATATGGGTTTAAATGATCTAACAGGTTGCTGTCTGAATGTGGGTTTAAATGCATTGGGGTACTGCTCCCTGAATGTAGCCTTGAGTGCTCTGACGTGCTGCTTTGTGAATGTGTGCTTAAACGTTCTGACGTGCTGGGCTTGAATATGGGTTTAACACACTGACGTGCTGCTGCCTGAACGTGGGTTTATACTCTATGATGCGCTGCTTCCTGAATGTTGGCTTTAAATGCTCTGACGCGCTGCTGCCTGATCATAGGTTTAAAGTGCTTCACTGTATGTTTGTGGGTTTAAACGCTCTGACGTGCTGAGCTATATGAATGTGGGTTTATACTTGCTGAGTTGTCACTCCCTGAATGGGTTTAAACACTGTGACGTGCTGCTCCCTGACTGTGGTTTAGATGTTGTGCTTTGAAGTGCTGCTCTGCTGCATCTCTGCTTCAGTGAGTGTCGGACTTCTTGTTGACATTATAAATCAGCAGAATCAGGAGGGGTACATGGGGTTTTATGCGTCCCACGTCAGGTTTTATACCACGAGCCGGAGGTATTAAAGGGGCATAAAACCCCATGTTCCCCGAGTGATCCTGCTACAACGAATTTATCTTACCGACTTGTTTTAATGTGACATTGTAAAAGTTGCAGTTCGATTGAGCTGAGGTTAGACTTATGCCATGTCACGTGACTACCATTGACTCGTGAAATGCGTGCAGCTTTTTGCTTTGAAGCGGGGTATAAGTGATTTATTCCCCCGCTGAGAAATTTATTCCCCTCCAAAGTGGACAACACAGTATTGTATCAAGATCACGTGAACCAATCAGATCTCATCATTCTGGCATGGAGGTATGATAAAGGCTTATATAAACATACATGTTGATAATTGCTTCCAATGTTTCAGTTCCCGGTGGTGGTTATGCCGACTACGTGAAGGATTGGCAGCAAGCGAAACAGGACAACCCGGACTTGCCTTTCCTAACATTGTTTTATGAAAACTTGAAAAAGGTTTGTCATTTTTTGTAGTTTAAGGCTCAGATGACCTGTGTCAACAAGACGCCATGGTCTGCAAGTTACAGGGTTAGACGTGTATCTATAAACACATGTAGTCCATCATAATTATTACAAAGGTTGAGCTGGGTATGTCTCTCTCTCTATATATATATATATGCGCTTGCTACCCCTGTCTGGAACCCTGTTTTGAACAAATGCCGCGACATTTGATGTCGGTAATAACCCTGATGGTTTTCATTTTAGGATCCTGTTAAAAACATCAAAACGGTTGCCGAGTTCATAGGAGAGTCAGTCACTGATGAACTCTGTGAGCAAATAGCGGAAGCGTGCAGCTTTAAGAAGCTGAAGGTTGCAGACACGGAGGTGAAGGAGGAAATGGCAGATCCGACTCATATAATTTATAGAAAAGGTGAAATTATTGTGAACTTCATCATTATCTTCTGTATTTGTAAATCATATGAAAATCAGGGTTGAAGTTGGTCCCAAGTACTATACTGAATGCTGTGGGGACACGCACGGGGTAGAGGAGGGAAGTTATGATCGATGAACAATGAACGCAACTGAAGGAATAACCTGTTTCACACATCGGCTTCACACGGGATAGTGAACTCAATATGTGATATACAGTGAACTACGGATATAAAGAACTGATCGGGATCACTAATTTTAATTCGTTTTAACCGTAGTTTGTTACAAGCATATATACAGCATATATGCAGCAAATGGACCGACCCCAAAACAGTTAGTTATATCCATCATTTCCTTATAAGGGTTCTCGTTATAAACGCAGTTTACTATATATATATATGTGTGTGTGTGTGTGTGTGTGTGTGTGTGTGTGTGTGTGTGTGTGTGTGTGTGTGTGTGTGTGTGTAAATGGCCTTTGTCAAATTTTGTTGAAGTGTTTATTTTTATCCCTTAATCACACTCGAAGGAATATACAGTGTACAAATAGTCACTGTCTGGTCCAGATTCGACTATTTACAGACCGCCGTCATATAGCTGGAATATTGCTGAATGCTGCGTTAGACAACAAATACAATAAACAAAACTCATGTATTACTTACTTCATTATTTACTCATGTATTACTTACTTACGGACTTATTCGTGTCGGGGGCGGTCGGGTAGCCTAGTGGTTAAAGCGTTCGCTCGTCACGCCGAAGACCCGGGTTCGATTCCCGACAAGGACAAAATGTGTGAAAGCCGTGATATTCCTGGAATATTGCTAAAAGCGGCGTAAAACCATACTCACCCACTCACTCACTTATTCGTTTCAGGTGAAGTCGGGGATTGGAAGAACTGGATAACAGTTGCTCAAAACGAAAGATTTGATGACGTCATAGACCGAAACCTTGAGGGAACAGGCATTGTATTCACGTATGAATAGCTGACGGATTATTAAAGTTGCGAAAAAAACCGGTTTCCAATGCAAGTTTCAGTTTGTCAACTATCAAAATTCAGAGGTCGTCAAATGACTACCTAGAACAAATAATTTGTGAAGGCCAAATTATTATATTGCTTCACATATGTAGACACAGACATAGACAACTAGATATTTGCCTCGCCGTTTCCTCGATCGACAGTTTTTTTCCCGATTGCAATGGAACTTGTGTAACCGCACTCATCATCTGTGTCAATGATGGCTTTGTCAGCTCTGTGACGATTGGCTTATGCTAGCCTTATTTACTATGTGCACTGCATCGACTTCAGTATTCTGGTCCGTTTTACTTGACAACATCACGGCAAAGTACTTTTCCATCGATCGTACCGGAAGTAGTGTATAAATTGTTAATAACAGTTACTGTGGAATTAATTAAAGTGATGGTTGACGTCATAGACCAAACGTTTGCGGGAACAAGCTTTGTTTTCACGTTTGAATAGCTAACTGACTATAGGTAGTTGATATTTATGTGTTGTCAAGAAAACTAAATGCCAATTATCAAAATCATTAATCAAGAACATATCTATGAATATTCATCTGCACAGTGTGTGTTACTGTTGATCATATGTACACGAGAAATAAAATGTATCATAAATTGGTTTGACATGTCATATATGGCAGGGTGATGGTATTATGGTTAAACGCCATTTCAGTTAAAGTGTGGCCGCTTGGAAAGTGTGTGGAAAGCTCGAAATAATGCATTGCCTAGCCGATTACCATACTGGTGAAACTCACAAGCAGGGAAACGTGCTGACAAATCCAGAAACATAATCAGGTTGACCGTTATTCGAACTCGTGATCATAGGTGCTGGGACGCCTAAGGGACGCAACTCTTCACAGCCTTCACTGGACCACCCATGACTGCCTGTGAGGTTTAAACTTTATCTGCTACTGATACACTAAGCCAAACGCCTTAACGCAATATTTCCACTTTAGTGAACATTAACACCAATCAAATCCCCGATAACATACATGACTTCCAATTTACAATCTTGGCAAGCAAATTCAGTAGTGACAAGTAATGTGATTGATGCCGTGACATTGGTCATTGAAGCAACCTAACAATTTCTACAATTATAAGAAACCTCTGCTAAAGCAGAGTCAATTGTACGATTCTGACACATGCAACGGCAAGTCAATTGTTCACTTGAAAAAAACCGGAACATATGGTACAAGTCAAAATAAGCAATTGCATCGGATAGTAATTTGGTCACAGATCCGTCTATGTAGAAATGTCCTTCACATGTCTACCATAAACCGTTTTGAAAGGTTTGCTAAGGCCTTGAATGTTGGAATATCCTGATCAAACAACGTTTGAACAAGAGTCGCATGACACTCTTTTAAGTTTTGGTGGGAAGAGAATGCTCCATTATACCTATACAAGTTTGGAAATGCAGACCCAAAAGGCTGAAGCTGCTGGAATACTGCCCAGGAACAACAGTAATCTACATCCTTGGAGGACCATATCCGCCCATCTCAGTCGCCCAATAAGTCGCTCGAGATGCCTGTTTCATTCTTGTTCTCTCGGAACATTCCTCAAGTTGAGACTGCAAGTCAGCCAGTGTCCTCTCAGGAAGTACTGACGTACTCTCCTCGGGACCATGATACTCTGCGTTTGGCCGTACCCTTTGTTCTAATTCACACAGAATCCCAGTTCTCTGATAACCTTGTGCACACTGGTCAAACGTGTCACGTTACACAAGAAAAAAACCCATCAACGTAACCAATAACAATAATTCCATGGCACTTCTCCATTATACGACACACAGCCGCACACACCGTTTGAAAAATGCGAGGACTTTATGACGCACCAAAAAACGTTTGCTATCATACAAATAAGTAACGTCCTGGTCAACATGTCACACACCAGTCAAAATAAAGTTACTATCATGTAGCTTCATTGACCTATGAGGGCTTTTCAAGTCTAATTTTGCCAAATAGCTGCAAGGGCTTATCATTTTCAAAGCATGTCGCAGATCCATGTGCTTACACTCACAATTACAGTAAACTACGTTAATAACGAACACGCTTATAACGAACTGACCGATATAACGAACGTATATATACATGCAGCATGTATATATGCTTACAAAGAACTACGGTTATTAAGAACTTTAATTAGTGGTCCCTTTGACTTCGTTATAACCGTAGTTTACTGTAGTTTTGTAACTGTTCATTGAAGCTTCTGTAGATCTCGGCACCCTCATACGTGAAGGGACAGCGGGACTTTGTGCCTCCGCGTCTGGTGCGACGTCGGACAATACATTACAAGAATCTTGTAATGTGCCCTTTTAACGCCGAATATAGTGTCATTTATATTCGTGTGTGTCTGGAATGCCATCATAGTGCATTTTGAAAAGATATGACGTACTATGTCCCAGATGAATTTACGTTTTGTTTGTTTTGGGTCATTTGAATATACATAGAGAACACTATGTATCTGTGCCATTTTACCAAGTAGTGATATTTGCATGGTGTAGCTTCGTCAACCTCTAGTGATAATGTATGTACTTAAAATTACCATTTTGTGAGGATAAGTTATAATAAAGTATATATGAATGGTGAATATCTAAACATGTCGCTATAAAACTGGCAGGCATGTTCGTTTTGACACAAGATAACGATGTAAACACGATCATAGAAACCAAGGTATGTACCTACCCAGTATGTACTCCACTGTGATATAATCACATCATCAATAATTGTAGACATCTTGATTGCCTTATTGCTTGTGTCACACTAGTCAGCACCGTGTCATCACTACATCTCCAGTGTACTTAACGACCCGTGAAGATCCGGGGTAGAATAGGTCTTCACCAATCCATGCTTGTCGTAAAAGGCGATCAATGGGATCGGGTGGTCAGGCTCGCTTACTTGGTTGATGCATGTCATCGTATCCCAATTACGTGGATCCGATGCTCATAATATCAATCACTGGATTGTCTGGTCCAGACTCAATTATTTACAGACCGCCGTCATATAGCTGGAATATTGCCGAGTGCGGCGTTATACAACAAACTAACAATCAAACAAACAAACAAACTTTGTACTTAACTGAATCCTCTCTTGTTACTCCCATTGGCTTCGTCATTGAATTGCTATCTTTGTACATTAATCTCATTGGCTTTGTCATGATATTGTTATCTGTATACATCTACATGTATCATTATATTATGCACTTACTCAGCATTCACCCGATGAAGGAGCATGAGGTATCTTAAACGTCGTGATAAAGAATAAAAGAAGCTGCTATTCATAAAATGTGTCATGTCTTCATTGTCTTCATTGTTCTTCCGGCAGCCGCAGAGAACGGACGTTGGCAGAGCATTTGCTCAGGGATTGTGCTCGTTATTTTCGTCTTTCAACAATCTTGATTTGAAGTATCAAGGGCTATGTCTTATATATCACTAAAACATGTATTATACATTACATCAGCTTTGGAATCGACTGTTGACTTAATGTCCGACTAAATGATATATAGCCAAGGGTGCTCATATGACATAACTCACATGTTAATGCTTATCCAACAGATGACTTTCAATTAGATGATTAGTTTGTTCGACTATATAAGAGCAAGAGCAATTTTCTTAAACTGTAGAAAATGGGGAAAACAATTTCATACATGAGTTGTCATGTACAAGCATAAACATATTTCTCATGGAAATCACCACTCTAGCATGGTTTTACTGACGCTTGTGGGGGACAGTATATAAGGCGAGATCATGATACTAATCTCATTTACGAGCTGTTCACCAACGTGTCAACATGTATGCATGTCCAAAGTGTGGTAAAACATTTTCTAGAAAACATGATATGCAAAGGCATATTTAAAACTTTCATTCTTGACCCTCTTTGGATAACCAATACCTGCTGACTACTAGCCAAAATCCAATGGCTGTTACGGTCGCTACGGATGCTAAACCTCAACATCCTCACAACCCTCCAATACCACCATCGTCTTCTCTGATTCATCCCTTCAGGGTGACTGTTTCGGGTCTTACTTCCTTTGGGAAAACCTACTTGGTGAAGGAAATATTGACTAGGATGAAGATTCAGCCTTACCCTCAAAGGTTTATCTGGCTGTGCAAACGATGACAACCTTTGTACGATGATATCAACAGAACTATGTCAGTGCATTGTATTCAAGGCATTCCAACCGAATTTGAATAAGGAAGGCTTCAAGATTCTAGACCTGTGAAGATCCGGGTTAGAGGTGGTCTTCAGCAACCCATGCTTGTCTTAAGAGGCGACTATGCTTGTCGTAAGAGGCGACTAACGGAATCGGGTGGTCAGGCCTGCTGACCTATTCTAACCCGGATCTTCACAGGTCTAGAATCAAGAAACCTATGAAGTGCAGTGAAAGAAGTAGAAAAATACACGCAGGAGGGAGTGTCAGAAAGTGCAAAAGAAAATAAGACCTGAAGATTTGAAAATGATGATGCATGATTTGAGCTAATGCATAAAACATCTCATGTGGTTGGAGCATAAACAAACTTATTAAGGCGCTCTCGCAGATATTCACGAGTTTATAAACAATGGGAATGACACAAATAAATCCAATAAAATGTCGCTGAGAAAGAACAAACAGGATATAGATGAGTGGTTCGACCGTTTTGAGAAGACAGTGAGGACACCAATGACGATGACACTGATGATAATGAAACCTAAATTGTGTATAAGAACGCACTGTAGATGATTGTAGTCATTACAGTATTTGCTGCGAAAGTGTGATCATGTCTTGGGACAGATGTGATCCTTCCAAACCCGCCAGTTATTCTGGGCCTGATGAAGTGTATAGAAATTACGAAAAAATGGAAAGTATGTCTGAGCAAATATTAGATAAAAAACAACTTCCGAGGCAGGAAGCTTACAGTTTACAACGTCCTTTGAGGAGAGCGTTTGCTAGAAATAGAATTATGTTCACTGGAATAGATGACCAAAGGCCAGCCGAATTAATGGATAATTATGGTCAAGTTTTCAAAGACAACAATAATGTTAGTTACATCCTGGTGGTGATTGACGATATCTCCACATATCTTTGTTTGCGGAAATTGAAAAACAAGAAAGGTTTTATAGTAGCCCAAGCATTAGGAGATATTGTGAAAGACAACCCTCCAGACTTCCCACTGATTGAGGTCAAGAATGAGGAGCCAAGGAAGTTCAGAAGTTGTTACAACAAAGGAAAATAAAACATTTACTAACCAACAATGAAACATAGACAGCGGATCGAGTACTGAAGACCACCACGACAAGACTGTATCGATATTTCACCAATGAACAGTCTTATGAGTATGCAGACAAACTACAGACTTCTGCCAACAGCTATAAATAAAGTGATAAAATCCTTTCCATATCCAATAGAAATCTCTGCATAAAGAGTCGATTGTGAGATTCCGACTATATCATGAGCCTGTGAATGAGTAAGTATATACTCCGAAACGTTGTGTTCCTCATAATAAAGAAGTTGACATCCATAAATTTTCTTGCTCATGTGTTACACTTCTAAATGCCTTTCAAAGACTTTACTACGATGAGGACTGCCAGTCTACAGTGTCAAGGGCTACGATAGTAAAGTTATTCAGGGCACCTTCTACGTATCAGATCTTCAAAAGTGGATGTGAGAGAAGATGACATGAGAAAAGTAGACAATCCTGTAGACCAAGAGCGAAAAATTTAAGAAACAATATTTGGTAAAATGGCTTCACTGGCCTAAGAAATTTAATTCACTGATTAAAGCAAATGGTGTTGAACAACTGTAAGTTACATGAATTGTACATTTTAAATTTACCTACATGTTGTTAGGATGGCTTGGGTTGGCTCTCCGACACAAGTCCATTCTGCATGCGCTGGTATATAAAATGATCTAGAAATTGAATATTCTTGTTGTTGATTAATGATTACTACATTTGCTGGTATGAAGAATGTGAGAAATAGCTGATAATGTTCATAATGATTTATCATTGTTAGGTGGCAGAACGTACGCTATCTCTGATATAGTTCAGATGCGCCCGGCAAGCTACGCGACTTGGATGTGACGTCACACCACGCCCTGGGACAAGGCTCGGCGGGAACACGTGTGAGGGGAAATAGTCCTATAGACTTAACATGGGATGGGACTGCGCCAGAACTGTCTCTTATAGAACTAATATCGTAGACGCTAAATTACCACTGGTGCAGCCTGGTGTACACATATCATGGTTCATTATCGGAGTGACTCAGGGATTCGAACTCCTGAATTCCCCGTCGCTGTTTAGTCTAAATGCACAGTAAACTTAACACAACAATTAACGGGTACCAGTTAAACCCACAATCGTAAATATGACAATGAACAATGTACATATTGAGCTATTATAAATCATCACCTATCTCTCTCGTCACGTGACTGGGGTAATAGCTGGGCGACGCGAGGAGTAAACAAGAAAGTCAGTTTCAAGCGTTCATCATAACAAGGACTGATTAACATGGGAAGTCAGCAGTGAGTAAATGTTCTCCTCAAATAAGCTGTTGCGTTAATGCACTGTATTTAATCAGGTAACACCATTCGCGACGATAAACGTGTTGGGCAGATGGTCGGTTGAGGATGCTAGGTAAATGAAGATAGCCGTTATATTTACAGTCGCTCATTTTGGACGCAGAGAGATCTCCTTATGGCCAAGTACATGTACGCACTCAATGGAAATACTACTGCAACTGCGCTTGCAAGGTTGTTATTCGCTTGTCAGCGTGATCGGTCTTATGCTCCATGGCGCACCTTCCCTTGGCTAAAGGAGTTACAATCGTGTCTAATGCCCGACATGTTTTGAAAAAATGGTCACTAATAATAGAGGTATGTGTGTGTATGTGTGTGTATGTGTGTGTGTGTGTGATGAGATTGGTCTTAGGACTGTTTTATTTTTTAGCCCGCCCCCATCCCCAGTACATATACCCATGTCCCTCTCATCCGCCCCCTCCCTTATAATTTCTCTTACACTCTTAAAAGAAAGAAAAAAGAAACGCACCGGTTAAGTCAATGTATTGTGCCTAATAGAGTCGATATATTTAATTTAATATCATACATACAAATATGAAATTTTGGAACTCGATAGTCACATGTTGTCGTTTTACAAAGGCATTGAAAACTGTTCATTGTCATGTCACATAAGGCCACAAGGTTGCGCTGAACTCAGTATCTCGTGTGACCGGCCCGGGCAGCAATCACGGCTCTGCATCTCCTCGGCATTGACTGGATAGGTGTACGAATTCTGTCCTGCGGAATTCTGCGCCATTCCGCTTGTAACGCGTTGGCAAGTTGTGGGAGTGTCTGGCGGCCAATGATTGGAAGAAGATGAGGTTGAAGAATTTGATTCATGTAGCGATTTGCTGTCAAATTTCCCTGAACCACAACCAAGTCAGATTTCATGAAAAAAAACAAGTCATGAAAAATGTTGACAATTGAATGACAAGTTATTTATAGCCACTACCACGAGTTACGAATGTCATAACTTGCACGTGCATTTAGCATCACTGTTTTCCTCCATGGCATTTTAACAAGTGTGAAAACAATGCCGTTTATTGCAAATCGACAATGGCTGCGTTTTGGCGCACTGTTTGTCGAATATCAGGCCACCAAAAGTTTCCAATAACATATATTCAATTTATATACCCGATTTTTTGTGTAGTTAGGTTCAGTGAACTACATACTACCTCCGCGGTTTTTTTAAGAGTGTATATGACCCTTAGTGTACTTTGTTAATTCATGTGTGTCGGGTGAGAAAGCAAATTAGGTTTACGTGACGAATGCCGAAAATTTAGTCACAGAGACTGACCATCCAATCCCCATTCGACCTTTGCGACTGTGGACTTAATGGGAATCCCCACAGGTGCTGAATTGGAGACTCTGTCGTCAGTATGTCGCGTTGTATCAGAAGTTTTGTTTTGATTAAGTTATCGAGTGAAAGAACTAGTATGTAAAAATATAGCTTCAGTCAACTTCAGTCAGATACTGCAAATAAAGCAAACACTGTTAAAGCAAATAGTAAACTTCTGCTGAAGCGATGCCATTTAAAAATATATAAGTTCTTCTTGGTGTTATATAATGGACATACATTACATTGTTTTGAAATAAACAATTAGTTACCAGAGAAGATACTACTGGCATTCAGTATTAGCTGTGGAGAATTGCGTCCCTTGCGAGTGCCAGAATCTGCGGGTTCGGAAACAGGTTCACAATAACTATGATCCTATGTTTGGAAGCAACATACACATTCTCTTTGGTGGCACCAAGCAGTAAACGTCTGCAACTTGCGCCAGGTTTTCTCACACACTAAGTCATGATACAACCCACTCAGTGTTCAGTAATCCCCAACTCACTCACTCACACATTCTTCATAGAACTCCCGAGATTCTGGACTACCGGAATGAAAATGGTCATGGGTGGTCCTTCTACATAAATGACGGCGTCCTTCGGAGAGTTGGCACCACCCCGGAGGATGATATGGAAATGATCCGAAATGTTCAGAAGCTCGAACTGAGGGACGATGACGTCATGATAGCGGCATATCCCAAATGTGGTAAGAACCGGAGATAGAAGATTTACTCAGTAAGTGATTTTAAATTGAATAATTTGATTTCAAGTGTGTGAGTGAATGTTGTTCAACGCCGCAGTGGTTCATTGTGGGACAAAATGTACAATAAACCCAAACCCTCGAAACTCTCATAGGACTACGTGCCGCCACATCATGTTGGCTGACACAGAGTTACCATTAAAATAGGCGTTAAACCAAGTTACATAATACTGTCTATTCCGATCCTTCCAGGTACCCACTGGTTGTGGGAAATCGTCAACATGCTCAGGGCCGGTAACTCTGAGTACAATAAGAAAATGAAAGAGATAGCCATGTTGGAGATGCCGAAGTTTGAGAGGATTGATGAACTGCCATCCCCGCGGGTTCTGAACTCGCATCTTCACTTCCGCCATCTGCCGGAGAAACTGGTAGAGAAGCAAATTAGAACAATCTTCGTCATGCGAAATCCCAAAGATGTCAGCGTATCATATTTTAACCACGCCAACGGATCCAAAAAACTTTTTAGGTTTGACGGGAGGTATTCAGAATTTCTGGATCTGTTTCTGGAAGGAAAAGGTGAGTGATACGTTAGATGCTACTAAGTCATATCAAACCTCGTGATAATAACAAAGGCTATTAGTTTAATAGGGTTATTACCATACATGTATATGTTTCTAATAATCTAATGGCAGAAAGGTTTTATTCATTTAATTCATAAAGACGTCAACAATCATTATTGATATAATGCGTTTACAAACATTTTCTTCACCAATAAAGTCCAGTCGTCTACTGCGCCGCACTTCACCATAGTGGACTTCCGTCCCTTGGGCACGCCAGAAACGCCATACCCGTGCTCGTGGGTTGCACCAAAGTGGTAAACGTCTGAGACCTGCATCACTTCGGGCTTTCCTCCTACACTGAGCTAACACGCTGTGATATAACTGGAATACGGTTTAAAGCGGCGTCAAACCCGACTCACTCACTCCTACCGTTCACGCCAAGATTTTATTAGTCGTTTTACGGTCCTGCATACTAACATTTTCACAATAAAGCACAACGTTCGTCAAAGGGATAACATTTTAAAGGAAGAACTTTTAAACTCTTTTTTGTCTTTTGAGCACACGCGGTTACCCTGGTTGTTAGCGTCATTTTAGACTTACGCATTGTCTCTGAAAATATATTATTTTGGTAGACACAAACAATCATTAAAACTGAAAAGGAACCACACTGAAATCTGATATTCCGACACTAGTAACTCCTGCATTTGGGCTATACCTGCTGGGTTCAATATGATTTTTTCGGGTCAAATTCTACAACCATCAGATAAAAGTATACATGTAAGTGACAGGCATAGTATTGGCCCACTTCTCAAGCTCTGTCCCTACTCCATGGATTCAGAACCTGTGGAAAATCTAGACTTGCGTCACTCAAGGCTATAGCTGTACAGTAAGTGCTGGGCGGAAGGTTCGGGGCCTCGTTCCTCAAAGCGATCTGAGCGCTACGATGATCGTAAGCCTATGTTAAAGTATGGGACTTACGATCACCTTAGTGCTAAGATCGCTTTTAGGAATGGGGCCCAGGGTTGTGAGACAGACAAGCTTAAGTCGAGCCCCGGAAACTGGCTACACAATGACCGTATCAGCGCAATGCATATATGATGGCGGATTGCGAAAGTGTAATATATCCGAGAGAAGTTGTTATCGTGCACTTCAACCAACGACATAGGTCACCCAGATATGATTTCGAAAATCTACCCTAAAGAAAGTAATGAAAACAGAGTTCCATTGGGTCACTCAGACGATTAACCGGGATTAACCCAGCGTGTCAGCAGCGCGAAGACGTCAAAATGTTTCGACGCTCAAAAGTGATTTTTACTGTTTAACCTATCATGGAATCTGGACCCAGTTTCAAGAGAGATACTGCATCATCAATGCTTTTTTCTTTCAATTGGATGACAATCAGTGGTTCTACAGTAGTACGGTAATGTGTAGCTGATATTAAGTAAACATGACAATGTCAATTCTGTGCTGTCTGGATGTGGGTTTTAACTTTCTTATCCGCTGCGCTGTCTGAGTGTTGGTACAAACGCTCTGACGTGCTGTTCCCTGAATGTGGGTTTAAACGCTCTGAGATAGTGCGCTGTCTGAACGTAGGTTTAAAAGTTTTGAAGTGCTGCGCTGTCTGGATGTTGGTTTAAACTCTTTGATGTGCTGCGCTGTCTGAGTGTTGGTACAAACTCTCTGACGTGCTGTTCCCTGAATGAAGGTTTAAACGCTCTGATGTAGTGCGCTGTCTGAACGTAGGTTTAAAAGTTTTGAAGTGCTGTGCTGTCTGGATGTGGGTTTCAACTTTCTGATCTGCTGCGCTGTCTGAACGTGAGTTTAAAAGTTTTGAATTGCTGTGTTGTCTGAATGTGGGTTTAAACGCTCTGATGTAGTGCACTGTCTGAATGTGGGTTTAAACTCTCTGATCTTCTGCGCTGTCTGAACGTGAGTTTAAACGTTTTGAATTGCTGTGTTGTCTGAATGTGGGTGTAAACGCTCTGATCATGAAGAGCTGCGCTGTCTGAATATGTTTTTAAACGCTCTGAAGTGCTATTCCTTGAATGGGGTTTATAGCTGTGCTGTCTTGATGGGGATTTATACATTTTAAAGTGCTGCTCTGCTACTTCAGTGTGTGCCGGGCTTCTCGTAGACACATGCTTATATATGAACATTTGTTTATGACGTTATCTAACTGCTTCCAATGTTTCAGTTCCCGGAGGTAGTTTTGCCGATTATCTGAAAGACTGGTGGCAAGTGAAACAGGACAACCCGGACTTGCCTATCTTAACATTGTTTTATGAAAACTTGAAAGAGGTTTGTATTTTTTAATGTTTAAGACCAAGATGTCTTGCGTCGACAAGACGTAATGGTCTGATCAGTACAGTTAGAAGATGTGTTTAGAAACACATGTAGTCCATCACAGAAAGCATATACAAGAAACCCTCGAAAAAAATCAAAATTTGCTTGCGACCCCCATGTTCCTTGAGACGCCATATGCATGTCATCTGTTGTGAGATACTCATTCATATGATGCATGTAATATCGACTATGAAACCCGTATGAAATACATTAACATCAAATAACAATTTCGTCTTCATTTTTGGCCACCTTTAAACAGAATTATGCCTTTCTTTTGCCCCGCAGTTTAGCCGTAGGGTGGATACAAGGCTTTGAAAAAGGGGAAACGTTTTGTGTTTTTCAAATGTAGCAATCATGTAATCTTTAGAAGATATATCACCTCTTGAGTTAGTTACAGTGTTAAAAAAGAAGGAAATTCTGTCAAAGAGGAAAAAGATATATTATCACAACCTTTATGGAAAAATACGAATATAAGAATCGGAAACACTCCCGTATATTATAAAATTACTCGGTAAAAGGTATTAATCTTATAAATGATTTGATATTCTATTCGTATTCTAGATCTTTTAGACCTAAAACATGTACAGTGTTTAATTATGTGTATATATTTTGGAAAAGAGATAGGTGGGGATACACCTGCATCCAACGCCTGGATCCGCATAGGAGTGAGTGAGTGAGTGAGTGAGTATGGTTTTACGCCGCTTTTAGCAATATTCCAGCAACATCACGGCAGGGGACACCAGAAATTGGCTTCACACATAGTACCCATGTCGGGAATCGACCCGGGTCTTCGGCGGGACGAGCGAACGCTTTAACCACTAGGCCAACCGACCGCCCCGCATCCGCATAGGAATAAAACAAGACGGATGTTACACGATAGCCATGATTCTGTTACTGAATATTGGTGATGTGGAAGATGTCACAGGAAATGGTATCGCCTAGCTTATCGGAAGGTGCTGGCCACGACATTCGATATCGGTAATAACACTGATGTTTTTTGTTTTTTTTAGGATCCTGTTAAACACATCAAATCGGTTGCCGACTTCATCGGAGAGTCAGTCAATGATGAACTCTGCCAGGAAATAGCAGAGGCGTGCAGCTTTAAGAAGCTGAGGGCTGCAGACGCGGAGGTGAAGGAGGATTTTGCTGATCCGTTCGAAATCTGGAAGGAAAGCCACAAAGGAGTGTACAGAAAAGGTGAGATTAATTATTGTGGGAACACACACGGGTTAGAATAGGTCCAAAGTATTATATTGCTTGCTGTGAGGACACACACGGTTTACAGTAGGTCCCAAATACTGTATTGGCTGTTGTGAGGGCACACACGTGTGAATAATACGTCTCACGCTGACTGTATATTGCTTTCGTGACTCGGATCTGTGCAATTGGGATTCGATAACATGCATCAACCACGCCACCGAACCTGACCACCCGATCCCATTCACCCTTTACGACAAGCATGGGTTACTGAAAATCAGTTCAAATCCGGATCTTCACTTATATACTCATGTATTTGTTACTTAAAAACCAACCAACCAACTTACGCATACATTACTTACTTAAGGACTTACCCATGTATTACCAGACCTAAGGACTCATGAGTCAAGGATTAAATCTTACCTAAGCATTTACTCATGTTTAAGTCACTTAAGGACTTACTTACTTATTTAAAGACGTACTTATGTACTACTTACTTAAACCTTAAAGCATGTATTACTTTCCTCAGGATTTACTCTTGTAAATTACTTATGACTTAAGGACTTTCTCAACACCACCAACTCAAGCACTCACGCGGATAATCTACGTTGGATATTCTCTTGTATTGGCATTTATTATTTACTCAAAGACTTATTCATGTTGTAGTTACTTTATGTCATATCCATATATTACTTACTTAAAATATAAAGTACTAACTTATGCATTACTTACTTAAGGACTTTAAGGACTCATGTATTACTTACGCGTGGACTTACGGACTCATCAGTTTCTAGAGGCCCTAAGGACTTACTCATGTATTACGTACTTGATGACCTAATTATGTATCACTAAATTAAGTAATTACTCGTGTTTTGCATTCTTGATGACTTACTTGTAATACACGTTCCTTACTCAAGTCACTGCTTTATTGGCATTCTAGACGTTGGTGTCTAGTGTCCATTACCATTTACTTCGCTATGATAACTTAAGTGTTGGCTTCCATTGTCTATTGCTAATCACCTATCAGCGCCAATCATCTGTTGGCTTCCTTTGTTAGCTTCTACCCTTTGTTATTTTCCACCTTTTGTTATCTTTTTAATTTTGTTGTTCTTACATGTACATATATATGCTCTCTGCCTCATGGCATTCACTCACCTGATGAAGAAGTAAGCATATACTTCGAAACGTTGTGTTCCTCATATAAAGAAGTTGACATCCATATATTCTCTTCCTCAAGAAAAGTTATCATTCAACTTGAAAACGGTGTGTCAATCGAAACGTCGCTATATGCAATAAATCAGAAGTTGTTATGTATAAATTTGCACGTTTTATGCCTTAATCATGTTGTCAGTTGTGGACTAAATCATGTACTTCTAACTTTAGGAGTTACTCATGTATTACTTACCTGAAGAGTTAAAGACATGTACTGTTATTGTTTCAGGTGAAGTCGGGGACTGGAGGAACTGGATAACAGTTGCTCAAAACAAACGATTTGATGATGTGATAGACCGAAAGTTTGAGGGAACAGGCATTGTATTCACGTATGAATAGCTAACGGATTATTAAAATTGTTACTAAAACTATTGCCAATGCGACCTAAGTTTCAGTTTTTCTTCTATCTAAATTCAGAGAACGCCAAATGACTACCTTGAACAAATATTTTATGGAGACTAAATTGTATTGCTTCACATTTATAGACACAAAAATAAATAATTTAACCTTTGCTTCCCCATTTTCTCGATTGCCATTTAATTTTTCGATAGCGATGGAACTCGCGTAACCGCACTCATCTTCATTCCTCAATGATAGCTCCGTGCAGCTCTGTGACGAAGGGCTTATGCTAAACAAATGTACTATGTGCAGTGCATCGAGTTCAGTAGACAACATCATGGCAAAGTACTTTACCACCGAAAGTTGTGAGGGAAATCGATGATAACAGTAACTTTGGAATTAGAAAAAGTAATGGTTGACGTGATTGCAAGCAGATGGACGCAAATAAAGACATGGAGAAACCGTCCATGCCGAAAGTAAATCAAAATTGGTTGTTGTGAAATGAAAATTAAACAAAGAATGTTACGAAGTATGCCTGGCTTGAATACGATTCCATGACTAATCCTATGTCTTGAACATATTATGATAGGAATATGATTAAAAGATGCTTAAAAATCTAATTTCAAATGTTTTGGCTACCCACAATATAGGCGTGACATCTTGAATTTTACAGCGGCTACCTGGAAAGAAGAATCATTAATCAAGAGCATGTCAACGAATATTCATCTGCATGGTGTATGTATTCATGTCAGTCAACAGTTGTCACTATATTGCTAACATAGACATCGAAGTGTAGACGAGTTAATCACTGTCATTTCAAAATGTGTGCGGATGAGTGAGTTGTGCTTTATGCCGTCAGGAATAGTATTTCAGTTATATCATTGGTGTCAAATTATTGAGAAAAGCTCGTATGATGCTCCCATTTGTTGAAACTTCCGAGCATGGGCACAGTGCCAACAAAGCAAGAAACATAATCAGAACCTTGGCTTCGAGCCCACGATCAGCGGATCCTGCTACTACTAAGCGACGTAACTCTGCACAGCGAAACGTGAAGACTGATGCGAATTGGTGACCGGTGCCTCCGGACAGTCCACGGCTTGGCTATTGAGTATTGTTCTGCATGTATTTAGAAATGTTATGGATTTTTCCCCTCTGTAGTTACTGTTGATCATTTGTACACGAGAAATAAAATATATTATTAATTTTTTTACACGTTTATTATTGCAGTGTAATATGATTGTGGGGTGAGGGAGTTTTGTTTTCCGCCGCTTTGAACACTATTTCAGTTATATCACACTGTGGCAGCTTGTATGAAAGCCTGAACTGATGCAAGACTTAGACACTTTACCCCACCAGTGAAATCCACATGCAGAGTAAGGTGCTGACAAACCCAGAAACATTTAGGGCGATCATAGATACTGCCACGCCTAAGGGACGCAACTCTTACAGCCTCCACTTGACCACCCGTGACTCCCTTTGACGTTTAAGGTTCATCTGTTATTTATACAATAAGCCTTAACGCACGATTTTAATTTTATTACACTCCACATTGGCATACATGTACCTCTAAAGAAACAAATAAACACATTGACATCCATTTTATGATGGTGACGAGCCATAGCTTTGATGATAAGGAATGTGAAATTGGTTTTATTTCGGCATGCTATAATAATAAAGTAAAGCACCCAAACCATCTCCATAGTCATTAAATAGTGATAATCTTTTAATTTGAAGTTTACACGATATACGGCTTTTCCATTGGACGAGAGGTCGGTCACATGACCGCGAAAATGACGTTCATAAGTGTATGAACGACACAATTTGACGTTCATACGTTTTTCACAAGGCCGTGTTTTTGAAATGACGTAAACACTGACGGACTACTTCCACATTCCTTGGGAAACCCCTGGAAATTCCCTAGCTCGAAAACATGCATAAGCGTTCTTACTGATTATTTATAACCTTTATTCTTGGTCTCAGCGTTTCAGTATACATTGAGAAATGCCAGGAAGCGTGACTGCTTGATTGTTCATGAATATCCTCGCTACGGCCTATCCTAATGAATAAACTAAGAAATGCACATCTAAACTATCATAGTATCGACTCGATCCGTGTCTGGGCTGACATTGTCCGTCTCCAGCAATCCATGAATTTACCATAGTGTCTGTTTGACGCATCTTTATTCACCTTTCAATGATCGGCCAGTTGATCAATGATGACTAACACATGTAACCGCCACAGGTTCATTAACAACTTCGGAAATCTCTCCCGTCACGTTTATCGTGTCGGCCATTTTGACGTCTTGTACTTGAAGTAAATGTATTACGACGCGCTGTCATTGTTACTGTCTTACTGAGGTAGTTCTTTACAGACCTTTCTCATCTAATGAGGATATGATTTGAACACATGTGCTGCGTAAGATGTTTCTGAAGAGCAAGTTGTGCATCCATACGCCCATGTCACCTCTCTTTTTGAGGAACTATTTTACTCCGCGATATAGCTGGTTGTTGTATGGCTGTCAGTGTAAACATGAAGTCACACGTACTAAATAAAATTGTGTTTAGATCTTGACCTACATCCTTTGAGGTAAGAAATTATCTTATCATCCTCAAGCTCCGACGTTCATACAGTTTGGCCCTCACTCTATGAAGGTTCATACTCCAATGAACTCACACAAAGAGAAACTCAATTCTTAATTGATACCAGGCGTTCCCGACGAGGTGATCGGATACTGCCACACTAACGCCCTGTGAAATTTTAGTGGGAAGAGCATGCTCCATTTTGCCTCAAACGTTGTCAAATACAGACACCAAAGGCTGAAGCTGCTGGACTATTGCTACGAGAAACAATGTTTCTACCTCCGTAATAAGTCACTCGAGCTGCCTTTTTCATTCTTGTCCTCTCGGAATATTCCTCAAGTTGAGACTGCAAATCAGGAATTCTCTCTCAGGTACTACTGACGTACACTCCACGGCATTGATGACGATGCCAAGGAACACAATACTCTGTGTTTGGCCATACACTTTGTTCTACTTCACACAGAATCCCAGTTCTCTGATAACCTTCACTCATTGATCGAGAGCTTGTACACACAGAATCCCAGTTCTCTGATAACCTTCACTCATTGATCGAGAGCTTGTACACACAGAATCCCAGTTCTCTTATAACCTTCACTCATTGATCGAGAGCTTGTACACACAGAATCCCAGTTCTCTGATAACCTTCACTCATTGATCGAGAGCTTGTACACACAGAATCCCAGTTCTCTGATAACCTTCACTCATTGATCGAGAGCTTGTACTCACAGAATCCCAGTTCTCTGATAACCTTCACTCATTGATCGAGAGCTTGTACTCACAGAATCCCAGTTCTCTGATAACCTTCACTCATTGATCGAGAGCTTGTACACACAGAATCCCAGTTCTCTGATAACCTTCACTCATTGATCGAGAGCTTGTACTCACAGAATCCCAGTTCTCTGATAACCTTCACTCATTGATCGAGAGCTTGTACACACAGAATCCCAGTTCTCTGATAACCTTCACTCATTGATCGAGAGCTTGTACACACAGAATCCCAGTTCTCTGATAACCTTCACTCATTGATCGAGAGCTTGTACACACAGAATCCCAGTTCTCTGATAACCTTCACTCATTGATCGAGAGCTTGTACACACAGAATCCCAGTTCTCTGATAACCTTCACTCATTGATCGAGAGCTTGTACACACAGAATCCCAGTTCTCTGATAACCTTCACTCATTGATCGAGAGCTTGTACACACAGAATCCCAGTTCTCTGATAACCTTCACTCATTGATCGAGAGCTTGTACACACAGAATCCCAGTTCTCTGATAACCTTCACTCATTGATCGAGAGCTTGTACTCACTGGTCAAACGTGTCAGATATGACAATAAAATCAATATAAGCAATTACACCAATTTCATAGCAATGTTTCACAATACGATACACAGCCGCACAAACTGTCTGAAAAATACGAGGACTTTTTGACGCACCAAAACGAAGTTTGCTATCATTCAAATAGGTAACGTCCTGGTCACCATTGAAATGCCAACACACACCAGTCAAGATACTTTTACCAGGATAGACACACTTTTATGGATAACAACTTCTTTAATACTGTGAAAAGCGACGTATCGGTATAGATCCTTATACCGTTGTCAAGCAAGACTGACAAGGATCTATACCGAAACGTCGCTTTTCACAGTATTAAAGAAGTTGTTATCCATAAACTTGTGTCTATCTTGTCATCCGTCAACTTCTAAGTAATGCTTATCAAACAATTAAAATTTGAGGTGTTGTCTTGCTTGACAACGGTATAAGGATCTATACCGAAACGTCGCTTTTCACAGTATTAAAGAAGCTGTTATCCATAAAATTGGGTCTATCTTGTCATCCGTCAACTTCTAAGTAATGCCTATCAAACAATTTACATTTACCAGGATGTACCTCCACTGAACGATGAGGACCTTTCACGTCTAACTTTGACAAATAGCTTCATGGTACTATCATTTTCAAAACATGATGTAGATCTATGTACTCATACTAACAAGAAGTCTTGTACCTGTTCATGTCTTCTTTCTTGAATTATACGAATTTTACCGTTATCTTTGAGCAGAGAACCAATCGCACTCACTATGGTCGGTTTGGCATCAATCACTACATGATTTAAAAACGGTATGCCCTTTACCACTCAATAGTGAGGTTATATAGTGCGTTGTGTTCATGGCACTTCGTTATACAGCACGTGGTCGTCTCAATAACGTTCCTTGTCTTTCTGTGACTTGCATAAACTGTTAAGCCCTTGTGTGAGCGTGTCGCAGCTGACATACATAGCTGTGGGATATCCACCGGTGCATCTAGGTTAAACTCCCTCGCGCAGTGTTGTACCAGACATGCCACCCCGTGTACACTGAGGGAGTGGGTACCAAGACTGAACCAGTCCACGCCAGCAGTGCTCGACACAAACAGGGTGATGGCTTAACACAGAGGATTGGGACACTGGTTTGGACGTTTCCTTCATTGTTCTGTAGAGTCGCTAGTGTTTGTGTTATATGTGTCAATAAACATATGATTAACAACAGTTTAAGGGTTTAACTGGACACGGAAGTCACGGATGAACAGGTAGACAAGACGTGTAGTGTATATCTAAACACGCCTTGAACACTTACTGATTGTGTGAGAGAGTCGATTTGATGCTATTTCAGTCAGATCACTGCACCTGAAAGAGTCTAATTATGTAGGAAGCCACAGATTAACGCAAGTCGTATACGCTTAATTGCCACTGGTGGAGCCTGGTGTACACATACCATGGTTCATTATCGGAGCGACTCTGGGATTCTACCTCTTATCTTTCCCGTCGCTGTTAAGTCTAAATGGACTCTCTACGCCAGCGCACTAAACTTGACGACTGTGTTAAGGCAACAGCTAGTCAACTGGTACCAGCTGTTGGATTGGCATTCTAGAAGTTTGAGAGTAAATATACAACTTTGTGGATAACAACCTCTGGTCTATTGCATTTAACGGTTACATCCCATTAGTAAGACATCCCATTAGTGAGACACCCATTGTAAGACAGTGGAGAAGATGGGATTAATTAAACAAACACAGCCAGTCTACCCACTTAAAAATGGTCACAGCCCATGATTAGCGGATTAATTATTAAGAGTAGGCCAGTAATTCTGTTTGAAAATTCTCAGGAAATAAATGAGTTAGGAGCTAATAGGAGCTTACTCAAAAAGTTTCACTGTACACAACCACCCACCAGAAGACACCAGCAGAATCCAGTTCCTTGGCAGCTTAAGGAAGAGAGCAAGAGAAGAACCAACCACTCCTATGCCAGCCCTCTACAACGACGAGGTCTTGAGACATGATCCGGAGGCTGCAGCTATATTTCCCTCCTTCAGCTCAGTCGGCAGCGCCATGTACAGACACCGCAGTCACACCATCCCGAAACTCCCTAAAACCAGAGCTGAAGTCGACAGTGCAGCACCCTGGAGAGAGACCCATGATGGTGAGCGGTTTCTGCTTTTTTCCGACGGTGAAGGTCTTGCTGTTGGATACAGAAATAACGCCCTTGTGGAACAGTGGATCCAACGAGCTGCTGCCTTGCCTCTGCTGCCTCTTCAACAGGTTCAGGATGCATGGATTGACTCTGTGAACCAGTCTCCCGATGTACCGAATGCTGACGAATTCAACGACTACATAGTCACAAACTGGGTGGATTATGAAGCCAGATTCCCCCTTTCACTGTGGGACCATCATCAGAAATTCGGCCCAAGGACCAACAACAACCTGGAGGGTTTCCACAGTCGCCTCAATGCATCACTGAATCATCGTCATCCTAATCTCTACAGGGTCATCGAGATCATCAAGAAGATTGAGAAATCTGAGAAGACCAAGCTATCTCAGTTAGACCTAGGTGCAGCTCCACCAGCAAGAATGAGTGAGTGAGTGAGTGAGTTTGGTTTTACGCCGTTTTTAGCAATATTCCAGCAATATCACGGCGGGGGACACCAGAAATAGGCTTCACACATTGTACCCATGTCGGGAATCGAACCCGGGTCTTCGGCATGACCAGCGAACGCTTTAACCACAAGGCTACCCGACCGCCCCCCCCCACCAGCAAGAAAGCGTGTGTACAAGGAGATTGACAGTCGACTTTACAGACTGAAGGATCAGCTATCCCAGAGTGTCAAGACACTACTCCAGTTCTTGGATGCTGTTGGCAAACTTCTGAAGATGGATTAAGGTTGTGTCAGTGTGACAACCTCGATGTGAACTGTGATGTGAACTGTGATATTAACGTTAACGGAACTTTAAGTGGCGAATATGTTAAAACAATGGATTTAAGGGATGGATGAATTAAAATATTGAATGAAATAAAGTAAAAGAGTGTATTAAGCATCTTTTGTCATTTCTTTTGTCTATAATAAGACAAGTCCATTTTTTCATGATAGGGGTTAATTACCTGATTAACATGTGCAACCAGGTATGACATTGTTGTTTTAAGGTGTCTCACAACTGGGCTGTCTTACTAATCGGAGGAGACCCATTTAACGGTGTGTCGATGCAGATTCTTACACCAGAGAGCTGAGTGCATGTACTTGCATATTCACCTGTCTTCAGTATCTGCGCTCTATTGTTATGTGACTAGGGTAAAAAGCAAAGTCACGCGCTGAAGGAAGTTGTATGAACAAGGTAGTCAGTTCAAGCGTTCATGATAACAAGGATTGATTAACATGGGAAGTCAGCAGTAGCTAAATGTTCTCCTCAAACATGCAATCGCCTTAAATACGATTTTAAAGTTAAATTCAGGACATCAGAGATGTTAATAAAATGATCTTCTGATTCATGAAAACAAGCATTCTATTGTAATAATTCAATGTTTTTTGTGTTTGTCCATTTCGGGAATAAAAGGAACAGACAGATCGGTCTTAGCTCGGTATCATATTTTGCTATGTTGCTATATATTTTCCGTAATCACTCGTACCGAGTAGGTTTTTCTATAATTGTTCGATGGTTTTGCGAACGGAACTGTCTAAAGATTTAGGGCGGAAATTTTAGGGATTCATGTGATCCCGGCCAGGTTTTGGTATGGGGACGACAATGGCATTATGCCACGAAGGAGGAAAATTCCCTGACGACCATATTTGATCAAATATATCTAAAAGTGTATCAAGACATGATTCAGGAGAATGCTTCAATAGCTGATTGTGGATATTATCATCCGCTGCTACACTACCATGAGCTTGCTCAAGAGCGGTATGAAGCTCATGAATTGAACATGCATCATCGTCATCTTTGCCATTATTTGAATAAAATATATAAAAATATTTTCCTGCTGTTTCTGATATCACTGAGACTAAGGGACAAAAGTTGATGATGGCGATCGCCCAGTATATATTCGCAATGTCAGATTTATCAGTAATTAACTCTTCACCTTCTTTAAGATGGTGTACAGACAATTTTGAACTTTTGCCTTCGACTGTTTTAACCCTGTTCCACACCTTAAATAATTTTTGAAACATAGTTCCTCCACGATTGGCGCTTATTTTGTTTGTAAGCACGTCATGCTTTGGCACAAGTAACTTTAACATCATTAATATTTATTATCATAAGTTATGAACAGTAGGATGTTTGCGGAAATATCTTCGCCTGCACTTTGATGCTTGTTTGCAGTTGTTATTAATGGTAACATGGTTTCAATCTCTAAAACCTGCAGACATGTCCATTCCTTTTGTACTGGATTCCAAAGCTCCATAAAAATTCGCACAAAGAGAGATATATTGCTGGGTCCAGCAAATGTGTGTTGCTTGTTGTGAGGACATATACGGGTTAGAGAAGGTCCCAAATATTATATTGCGTGTTGTGAAGATACATAAGAGTTAGCATTAATGTGTTGGACAGTCTCATATATTTCATATTTACATTTTGATGCAAAATCACACATTGACGGTTTCGAGTGGGAAGCGACTGGTCCTGAGCAGCGAACAGAAAGCCTTCCATTTCACTTTTCATGCCGGCCGACTTCGAAGGTCTCTGCAGGGTTGCTGTTTTTCTCCACACACTTTAGGTAACCATGATGCAGTGGTCGTTCAGATAGCCTCTCCTCGAAAATGTAACTTGGATATGGCCTTTCGCTTGGCTGATATTCATTTCCGTGCGGTCCAGCAATACAGAACCATCAACAAAATCAACAGTGACATTGAGATTATGTCCCACACCCTTGGCTCGTTTAAGAAAACGTTGACATTCCTTATTTTCATCATGAGTCTTGACATGCTTCGCAAGAGGATCATCAGACTAATAAATGAGTGCAAAAGTGCACAAAACAATGCTATCTTGAAGAGCCTCCACGCCGTCCCATTGTAACTTGTAAATGTAAGCGAGGGAGCGAGGGTTGTGGGATCTATTGTCTGACATGATTCTACGTGTGAGTGAGTGAGTGAGTTTGGTTTAACGCCGCTTTTAACAGTATTTTAGTTATATCACGGGGTGTCAGCTTGATGTGGGAGGAAAGCCCGAAGTGATGCAGGTCTCAGACGTTTACCACTTCGGTGAAACCCACGAGCACGGGTATGGTGCTGACAAACCTAGAAACATAATCGGGGCGAACCGGGATTCGAACCCACAATCATGTTTCTGGCGTGCCCAAGGGACGCAAGTCTGCGCAGCGAATCGCGGCGCCTTAGACGACTGGGCCACCCGTGCCCCTGATTCTTCGTGTGAGTATGTTAGTACACGGACGTTTGTGCTTCGTCCAATCCACAAGACCAATAGAATACGAAAGGAAAGGTACATAATAAGTACTAGTATTTATGGCTTGACTTTACTGCGAGAGTTCAGCTCTGAACTGTAAATTTTCTTCAGACTATATTTATTTTGCCCAAAGTTTGTCTTTTATTTAATATGGGCATGCTGGAGTTTGTCTCTAACCTGCATCCGTAAGTACGTATAGGCCTGGGTCACAGTGACCTTACGTTGCTGATTTCAGTAAATGGGTCAGCCTTGTTACAGTTTCTGTGTTGATATTGTCAACAAATGCATTGACCTTCTCTTTATCATAGCGCTTCAGGTTATCTGCGTTAGTGTGGTTGGCATTAGTTTGTTAAGACGTGTTAGTACTCGAAAACATAATGGGACAGCGAATATCGGGTTAGAGTAGGTCCCAAATAGTGTATAGCTTCTTGTGACAAATAAAACGGGTAAGAGTTGGTCCCAAATAGTATATAGCTTCTTGTGAGGACTCAAACGGGTAAGAGTTGGTCCCAAATAGTATATAGCTTCTTGTGAGGACTCAAACGGGTAAGAGTTGGTCCCAAATAGTATATAGCTTCTTGTGAGGACTCAAACGGGTAAGCGTTGGTCCCAAATAGTATATAGCTTCTTGTGAGGACTCAAACGGGTAAGAGTTGGTCCCAAATAGTATATAGCTTCTTGTGACAAATACAACGGGTAGGATTTGGTCCCAAGTATTATATTGCTTGTTGTGAGGACACACACAGGTTAGAATACTTCTGAAGTTACGTATGTCAGTTATATCACAGTGTGGAAGATTGATGTTGGAGGAAAGCCCGGAGTGATGCAGGTCTCAGTCGTTTACCACTTCGGTGAAACCCACGAGCACGGGTATGGTGCTGACAAACCTAGAAACATAATCGGGGCGAACCGGGACTCGAACCCACAATCATAGGTTTCTGGCGTGCCCAAGGAACGCAACTCTGCACAGCGAATCGCGGCGCCTTAGACGACTGTGCCACCCGTGCCCCCTACAGTGTGGAAGCTTGATGTTGGAGGAAAGCTTGAACTGATGCAAGGCCCAGACATTTAACACACTAATGCAACCAACAAGCAGGGCAAGGTGCAGACAAACCCAGAAACATAATCAGGGCGACCTGGGTTTCGAACCCACAATTACAGGTACTGCCACGCCTTAGGGACACAGCTCTTCACAGCCTCTACTGGATCACCCGTGACTCCCTTTGAAGTTTGAACGTCATCTGCTACTAATACAATAAACCAAACGCTTTAACGCAAGATTTCAGTTTTATTGCGCATTCATATCAATCAAGTCCAGAATGGCATACATGTCCCCCTGAAGAAACAAATAAACACGTTAACATCATTGTTACGATCATGGGAAGCCTGTTTAATGTTTTGAGGTGGGTCTTTTATCGCCAGGCTATACCAAGTGAAGCAAAATAGCACAATTAGTGGGGAAGCAGTCGGACATAATTATTGTGGGAAGCAATCTGGCATAATTAGCAGGGGAAGCAATCTGGAATAATTAGTTGTGGAAGCTCTCTGGTATAACTAATTGCGGAAACAATCTGGCACAATTAGAGGGAAAGCAATCTGACATAATCAGTATTGGGAAGCAGACTAGCATATGTAGCGCTGGGGAGTGGGGAGGAACAGTTTGGCAGAATTAATGGGTGAGCCAATCTGGCATACGCCCTACTTACTATATACTTTCCCCTTCTGAGGTGCTTGCTGAACATTTGCATGGTGTAGCTGCGTTAGCCTCCGGTGATAATTTATGCACATAATATAAACTTTTTTTGCGAAAAAAGTATGAATGAAAAATAAATATACGTGTTCTAAGTGACCACATCTGATCTATAGGGCCGTGGCTATATGCCAGCTTGTGAGAAATGGACGTTTGTTGATATGATCTTATGATAACAGTCGCAACACAACATGTACAACAAACAGTACATCCTTTATCGCTTTACCACTCTGATAGTGTGGGTACCAGACTGAACAAGTCCACGCCAGCAGTGCTCGACACAAACAGTATTATGGCTTAACACAGAGGATTGGGACACTGGTTTGGACGCTTCCTTCTTTGGTTTGTCGACCACCACATGCTGAATGAGTCGTCAGTATATGCATTGTATCGTCACGTGACTAGGGTAAATGCGTGGTCACGCGCTCGAAGTTCGGTAAGAAGAAGACAGTTTCAAGCGTCCATCCAACAAGGACTGATTATCAAGGACTGAATAACATGGACAGACAGCAGTAAGTATATATTCTCCTCAAATAAGCCTCAGCGTTAATGCAATGATTTTAATTAGTTAACACCATACATTCAAGATTCAAGATTCAAGATTCTTTTTTCAGTATTTTGGGCCATGTGGCCTAGAGTACAATTACAATTACAATAATTGCTGCGTCCCGTGATGTCGGTAAAATAAATACAAGTAGTCTTATTTCACATTAAATAAATGATTTAAGTATAAGGCCAAAGCCTTTACAATGTCGATATTTTTGGAGTTGAGTAGATTACATAAACTGTGATTATCATGATGGACATTGGATAACTAAGGCAAATAGTGGTTTCTGGCAGAAGAATATTTTGAACATAAAAACAAAACATGAAATTCATCCTCTAATTGCCTTCATTTACAATGGGTACATAGAAATAAACTTAAGCCTTCATTTGTATGTTTTGACTTTCGTAGCATGTTAATCTTAAAACCGTGTAGCGATATTCTGAATTTACAATATGCTCTCCTGAGTGATTTATTCGTGAGATTATTTCGTACGTGACAGATATTTTTTTATGAGGAAATAGAGTCATGCCACTCTTGAGAATACATATCACTCAGCCTTTGTTTTATTTTTAGTAAAAATAGATTTACATCGCCAATTTGTTGAGAGATCCATACAAATGAAAAGCCTGAAGAAAACAAAATATATCTTACATCAGACACCCAGGTGTGTTTATCATTATCATCTAACTGTTTAAGTAGATTGTAACATTGTTTTGGATATCGACATGGGTTCATACGTAGAAATCTCAACCAGTATTTAAGTACCCTTATTTTGCTAAACACGAATATATTTAATCGCCCAGTTTCACCAAGAATAGCTTTATTAGAGGCATATTTTCCGATACAAAGATAGTTTTTAAAATAGGACGTATGTACTTTTTCTATACATTCATAATATTTTGCCCCCCAGATTTCAGCCCCATAGAGTAATATAGGAGCAATCTTACAATCAAACATTGTACAAGCTGTTTCGAATGTTATATAGCTATTTCTTTTAAAAGCATGATAAATGGCTCTAGTGGCTTTAGAAGCTTGTGATGCTAAGCTTTTACAGGCCATTGACCAGATTAGCCTTGAGGAGAAAAATACTCCAAGATACTTGTAGTAAGTGACAAGTTTTACATTTATAGAACCAAAGGACCATTTTTCATTTTTTCGTATAATACCACCGTTTCGGAATACAATTATTTTTGTTTTATCAAGATTCACACTTAGGCCCCAGGTAATGCAAAATTTTCTTAAGATATCTAATTGTCTTTGTAGACCAATAACTGAATATGAGAACATAGTCACATCGTCGGCAAAAAGTAGTAGAATAATATCTTCAATACTATCTGAAACAAACACACCATGGCAGCACGTTTTGTAAATATCAGTTACAAGCTCATTAATGAAGAAGATAAACAGAAGTGGGCTTAAGATACAGCCTTGTCTTACACCGGAGCTAGTCGTAAACAAATCTATTTTACCTTTGTCTGTTTTTACACAAGCCTTAACAGCAGAATACATACTAGCTAAGACATTATACAACTTGCCATGGCAACCTTTTTGTAAGAGCATATATGATAATTTTTTCCTTTCCACAAAGCCAAAGGCTTTCTTGAAATCAATGAAAGCACAATAAAATCGCCCCCCTCGCTTTGTTAAATATTTAGTACAAAGGGCCTGGAGTGTGAAAATGTTGTCTGTTACTGAATAGTTGGGTCTGAATCCAGCTTGTGCTTCATGTATTAAATCGTTTATATCCATCCATGATCGTAGTCTTTTTTCAAGTATTGACGTGAATAATTTCCCAGTTGCATTTAGCAGGGATATTCCTCTATAATTGTTTGGGTCAGAGGTAACACCAGATTTATGTATAGGTAGTATAAGTCCAATGTTCCATGCTTCAGGGAATATACCGGTATCTAATATTTTATTAAATAAAGGTCTCAAGTATTTAATAAGAATTGTTTCTGAAAGTTTAAACAAATTCTGGAGGGATTCCATCTTCACCAGGAGATTTCCCGAGTTTTAATCTTTGTAACGCTTCAGCTACTTCTTCATCAGCAATGATATCTGATATCAACTCATCTGTAATGGGTAAGCTATCACAATTATCACAAGAGTGACTGTCAATGAATTCATTTACAAGTACATTAAAATCTTCATTCACTTCTGTTTTGTTAGAGTTTAACAAATCTTTAAAATATAACTGAAGATTATCAGGAGATATTGCACATTTAGTGTTTGCTACATAAAACCCGTTTAAGGGTGTTCCAAAATGTTTTACAATTACCATGTTTTGCAGCATCTTTCAAATCTTCAACTATTTCACCATCAAATTGTTTCTTTTTCTGACCACAGCATATTTTGAATTTTCTTTTGGCTGTAACATATTTTTGCAAATTTTCATTTCATTTGAACTGCTTAAATAAATTAAGATACCTGTAATTTACCTTACATGGCAATAAACGTATTGGGTAGATGTTCGGTTGACGAGGCCCCCATATCCTGATAACATGCATTCGGCTAATCTCGGCTTAATCCATCAGAGGCAATGTAGGAGATTGTAGTATTTCATGAACCTGCCATGTAGGCAAAGGGAGGTTATCGTTAACTTAACCCTCGGTCACTTTGGATGCAGAGAGGTCTCCTTGCATTCAAGTACGCTCTAAATCAAATTACCACTACAACCACTCTTTCAATGTTGTAAGACGCCTGGATCACTTGTCGGTGTGATCGTTGTAATGCTCAACGGTACCTTCCGCTGGCAATATGAGTTCATGAGGACATTCGTGTATAATATTCGATAAGGGACATGGTTGTTTATTACAGGAGAGGTGAGGTGAAACGGGGTTTAAGGCCACGTCCAAGATTATTGCACTTATATGTATAGGAGAATGTCCGTAATCTCGCGATTATTTTTGTACGTGAAGCTTGTTCTAGGCCGTTCGGACTTTCTCCTACTTAAACAAAGTTCGATCAAGTTAATGTCCCAAACTAATCTTCAAGTGATGTTCACCACTATACTGTGCTATACTATGGGAGGGTGACGGCTCTTGTTTAACTATGGGAGGGGAACCTTTCAAGGAAGACTATGGGATGATTTAGTCCCCATATTCAAACTATTGGAGTGTTAGCAAAATGATTGCGCCTACCCAACTATCATTAAAGTTCACGTAACCTTGTTTTAAAGTGACGTGCATGCACGTGTGTGTGTGTTTGTGTGGCTGCTTGTACTTGTCCGGACTCTTGCCGATTTATAGTGCTAGCCCAATGAGATATATTATGCCGCGGTTTAACATGAATACCCCACTCAGATACAGTAAACTGATTCCGAGCCGACCAGTCCTTGTTTTAGCCCTTAATGCCGAGCGCCAGACGGGGTAACAACAAGTAACATTTTTTAACGTCTTTTGGTATGACGCGGCCGGGGAATGAACCCCGGACCTTCCGCTCTCCGGGCGGACGTTCTACCACTAGACCACGGAGGCGGTCCTATTATAGAGGAGGTGAGTGGGGGTTGGGGTGCTGAGATCGTTGTTAGGACTGTATTCATGTCCAACCCAACCCACAAATACACGTAGCATTTTTCAATCAATAGTGAATAAGGTTCAAATTTATTTCATTTGTCTTTGAGGCCAGGATCCACGGGTTTGGAACGCAGGTTTACCATAATTATGATCCTTGGTTTGTAAGCACTACACCTATTCCCGTTGGTGTCACCAATCACCTGACGTCTAAGACCTGCTCTCACATTCAACCGTGATATAACCCGTAGTGTTCAAAGTAGCTTCAAACCTAACTCACCCACTCATCCTTCACAGAACTCCCGAGATTCTGGACTACCGGAATGAAAATGGTCATGGGTGGTACTTCTACATAAATGACGGCGTCCTCCGGGATGTTAGCACCAACCCTGAGGATGATATGGAAATGATCCGAAATGTTCAGAAGTTCGAGCTGAGGGACGATGACGTCATCATAGCAGCATATCCCAAATGTGGTAAGAACCTGAGATATACAATTTACGCAAAAAATATTTAAGGCATGAGGTTCAGTGTGTGGCAAAACCCCTAAAACCCCTAGAAACTCGCTTGTCAAACAGACGAACACGTTCACCCATCCATCTCTCATCGACCATCTTTCTTAACCTCACCTGGTTTATGAGGTGTACTCTGTTCATATGACGACGTGCTATCACGTCATGCTGTACTCATGAAGATCCGGGGTAGAATAGGTCTTCAGCAACCCATGCTTGCCGTAAAAGGTGACTAGGCTTTTCGTAAGAGTCGACTAACGGGATCTGGTGGTCAGGAACGCTGACTTGGTTGATGCATGTCATCGATCCCAATTGCGTGGATGATGTATGTCATCGTATCCCATTTGCATGGATCGATGCTCATGATGTCAATGACTGGATTGTCTGGTCCAGACTCGATTATTTACAGACCGCCATCATATAGCAGGGATTATGCTGAGTGCGGTGTTAAACAACAACGAAACAACATAGCATGCTGGCTTACACAGAAATACCTTTCAAAGAGGCGTTTAACCCATCTCACTCCAATGCTGTGATTTATCCTTACCCTTATACTTCCAGGTACCCACTGGTTGTGGGAAATCGTCACTATGCTCAGGACCGGTAACTCCGAGTACCACAAGAAGAAGAAGGTGATCGCCATGTTAGGGATGCCGAAGTTCGAGCGGGCAAATGAACTTCACTCCCCGCGGGTTCTAAACTCACATCTTTACTTCCGTCATCTCCCGGAGAAACTGGCTGAGAAGCGAATAAAGACAATCTTCATCATGCGAAATCCAAAAGATGTCAGCGTATCTTATTATCATCATGCCTGCGGACTCACACAGCATATTTGCTTTGACGGGACGTATTCAGAATATCTGGATCTGTTTTTGGAAGGAAAAGGTGAGACAAATGTTGATGCTATTAAGTCACATCAAGCCTCATGATAATAACAAAGCCTGACGGTTTAATAAGGTTATTACCATACATGTGTATTTGTATAATATTCTAATGGCTGAAATGGGTATTTTAACATTTAATTTAAGTAAAGAAATAATATAAGACATTTACACTAAATCTCTGCAGCAATTAAACCCGACACACTTCACGGTGGCACAGTCGTCTACGGCGCCGCAATTCACTGTGCAGAGTTGTGTACATGGAGCACCGCAGATTCGGGGATCGAATCCCGGTTGTCCCAAGTCTGAACATATATATTTGTGATACAAACAAACTATTCCATTAAATGGAAAAGCGGCTCCATTGAGATAGTGGATTAAGAGACCAATAGCACATGTAGCGGGGATAGATGTGCTGGAGTCAATTTGAATTTGTGAGCACATTCTTTAACCATCAGAGTCCGGGGTTCGATCCCCAGCCGCATAATACCAAAAGACGTTAAAAGATGGTACTTGTTGTTACCCTGTCTGGCGCTCGGCATTAAGGGGTTCAAACATGGTCGGCTGGGAGTCTGTATACTGTGTCTCAGTGGAGTATTCATGTTAAACTGCGGCATGGTATCTCAGTGGGCTAGCACAAAAATCGGCATGAGTCCGGACTAGTACAAGCAGCCACACACACAAGTGCATGCATGTCGCTCTATAAGTGCAATAATCTTGGACGCGACGTTATACCCCATTTCACCTCACCTATAAGTATCAGATAAGGGTTGAAGTGAGGCCTATTCTTTGACCCTGCCTCTTTTCAAGCTCTGTCCTTTATCAATGGATTCTGAGCCTGTGAAAAATCTAGACTTGCTTCTCTTAGGCATATAACATTACCATACGCGCTGGGCGGAAGGGGAAATAACATGGTTCAGGACTGTGAGACATACAAGCTCAAGTCGAAAAAAGGATGCACAATGGCAACATCAATGGAGTGTATCTGTGATGGCGGATTGTTGAAGTGTAATTTTTCCCAAGAGGAGGTTGTAGTTGCTATCGTTAACTTTAACCAGCAATGTCTGAATGTGGGTTTAAATCCTGATTTCTGTGTTGTGAGTGTGAGTTTTAACGCACTAACGCGCTGCGCTGCGCTGTCTGAATGAGGACTTTAACTCTCAAATGTGCTGCTGTCTGAATGAGGGTTTAAACTCTCCGGCGTGCATCCTGTGTATACCTGGCGAAACGTTCGCACGTGCTGCGGTCTGAATGTGGGTTTAAACGCTCTCACGTGCTGCCGTCTAAATGTGGGTTTAAACGCTCTCACGTGCTGCGGTCTGAATTTGGTTTTATTCGCTCCCACGTGCTGTGGTCTAAATGTGGGTTTAAACGCTCTCACGCGCTGTCGTCTAAATGTGGGTTTAAACGCTCCCACGTGCTGCGGTCTGAATGCGGTTTTAAACGCTCTCACGTGCTGCGGTCTGAATGTGGGTTTAAACGCTCTCACGTGCTGCCGTCTGAATGTGGGTTTAATCGCTCTCACGTGCTGCGGTCTAAATGTGGGTTTAAACGCTCTCACGTGCTGCCGCCTGAATGTGGGTTTAATCGCTCTCACGTGCTGCCGTCTAAATGTGGGTTTAATCGCTCTCACGTGCTGCCGTCTAAATGTGGGTTTAAACGCTCTGGCGTACTGCTGTCTGAGCGTGGTGCTGACATGCTTTGATGTGCTGTGCTGTCTGAATGTGGGTTTTGATACTCCGATGTGCTGCGCTGTCGTAATTTACAAGTTTGAAGGACTGTCGGCCTTGTTCTACACATATTCATTTTTATACATATATACTAGCCACATAAAGAAACTGTGCACGGAGAAAATATATTCTGGATTGAAATACAACACAGCAAGAACAAAATGATGCAGACGCTGTAGCAGCTGAATGATCGGACCATAAGAAAATGTCAACGAGACCTGAACAACATCTGTTACGATGACGTCAGAAGATTAAAATGGAGTAGGGGGTCAAAAGACAAAGTCACAAAGTCAATAACGGGTATGACCAACCTGTGCGTGATTCACAGCAGTGCATCGGCGACGCATGGAGTCCACCAAATGGGCATGGAAGGCCTGGGGAATGGCCTGCCATATCCTCCTCAAATCCTGTGCCAAGTCACGGACGTTATCTGGAGGATGTGGAAGACGACGCAGACGGCGCTCCATTTCATCCCACACATGCTCTATTGGGGAGAGATCTGGAGAATTTGCAGGCCATGGCAGTAACATGACATTGTTATGGTGAAGGAAATCCATTGCGACCCTAGCCGTGTGAGGACGAGCGTTGTCCTGTTGAAATGTCAATCCCTGGCCATGACGTTGACGGAAAGGAATGACCACAGGCCTCAGAATCTGATCTCTGTAGCCAACACCGGTGAGATTGCCCTGAACAACCACCAAAGGGGTTCGGTGCCGTGCTGTTATCCCACCCCAAATCATCACAGAGCCACCTCCAAAACGATTCCTCTCCACAATACAGTTGCGTGCATAACGTTCCCCCAAACGCCGGTAGACACGTTGGCGCCCGTCACTGTGGGAAATGTTGAACCTCGATTCATCTGTAAAGACAACATTTCTCCAACATATTCGAGGTTGGCGAACATGATTTCGACATCATCTTAGACGGTTGACTCGATGACGGTATGTCAGGATGGGACGTATGGCAGGGCGTCGTGGTCGAATCCCGTACTGACGTAGACGATTCCTGACAGTGTTGGGATGGATACGGCGCAGTCCAGGAATTGTCTGGGACGTCCTTACTGCCGTTTGGAACCTGTGTCGGAGATGTGTTACTCGAATCCATCTGTCCTGTCTTGGCGTCGTTACTCGGGGACGTCCTGAACGTGGGTGGTCGGCAACGTCATTTGTGTTCTGATAACGCCTCACCAATGCCGATATCGTGTTACGATGGCATTGGAAATGTGTTGCGACCTGTTGTTGCCTCATTTCCGCTCGGATCATTGCAATGGCTTCATGACGCTGTGCAGCTGTCAATCTTGGCATGATTTGCTTGTGATATGCTTGTGTCTGAGAAGTTTTGAATTTTTGAATGACCACAGATCATGCTTTCCAAAGAGACAGCGAATTTTGAGTTGCACATGCTGTGTACAGCTGCACAGGATGCACGTGCAGTAACACATTGCACGTCCATAGGCCCCACCAATGACGTCATATCGCATGGCACGTGCATGAGCGTTTGAATGTCTCCAATAGTTGCTGTGTTCAAACCTATATTTCATATATGGACGGTGTGCCCTTATATCTATATTTTCTCCGTGCACGGTTTCTTTATGTGGCTAGTGTATGTTTATGAAGTTTGATATATAATTATTTCAATATTTCAGCTAGAGGTGGTGGTTATGTCGACTACCTGAAGGATTGGCAGAAAGTGAAACAGGACAACCCGGACTTGCCTATCTTAACATTGTTTTATGAAAACTTGAAAAAGGTTTGTATGTTTTTTGTAGTTTAAGAACAAGATGACATGTGTCGACAAGATGTCTTGTCTTGCAAGTACACACTTAAAAGAAGTGTCTATGAAGACATGTAGCCCATAAGTATTGACATTGTTCACCTGGGTACGTTTATATAAACTAACAGGCAACAGAAACCTCAAACAAATCGAAATTCGCTTAAATTGCGCCCCTATGTTCCCTGTGCATGTCATCTGTTGTGAGGTACCTAACCACATGATAAATGTAACAGGGCGTGGAGTCATCCAACAGATGCTTGCTGACGGGGTAAACCTCTTTGGTCATGTGGACAAGGCGTCCGACCTCGTATTAGAAGGTCCGTGGTTCGAATCCCATCACGGGACTTGGAAATTTTATGGCCGCTACATAAATATAATATTACCCATGACACCCGTATCAAATGCAATACCATCGGATACCTTCTTCATTTTTAGTCACCATCAAACATGAGTCTACACTTCCTGTTGCCTGTCAGTTTAGACGTATAGGCGAACGTTTTGTGGTTTTGCTTGAGTCACATGTAGTTATACTTTATTAAATAGTTTTAGCTTTAGTATACAGGATCACAGCTTCCGGTTGTGTCAATATCTGGTATATTTTGAGAAATAGATTGGATGGGTGTACCAATCTATCCCCCGTCTCGATCCGAGTATGGATAGAATAGGACGGCTATTACGCCGAAGCCTTGGTCCTATATATTTCTTTTTTTAAATGTGGGCCATTTCACCGAAGTGGTAACGCCTAGTTTTGCTAAAGCTGCTGGCCACGACATTTGGTGCGGGTTAACAACCCTGAAGATTGTGCTTTTAGGATCCTGTTAAAAACATCAAAACGGTTGCCGACTTCATCGGAGAGTCAGTCACTGATGAGCTCTGTGAGCAAATAGCGGAAGCGTGCAGCTTTAAGAAGATGAAGGCTGCAGACACGGAAGTGAAGGAGGCTTTTGGTAATTCGTCCGATATCTGGAAAGAAAGTCACAAAGGAATGTACAGAAAAGGTGAAGTTAATCTAAGGTTTTTCATTATCTTCCTCGTAAATCAAGTGACGAGCCGGGATAGAGTAGGTCTCAGATACTATGTTGCTTGGTGTGATGACACACACGGATTAGAGGAAGTACCAAGAATTATATTTTGTGTTTTGAGGACACACGGTTAGAGTATGTTACATGTATTTTATTGCTTGCTGTGAGGACACACACGGGTTAGGATAGGCCGAAGTATCATATTGTTTGCTGTGTGGACACACGGGTTATAGTAGGTCCCAAGTATAATATTGTTTGCTGTGAGGACACACAGATTATAGTAGGGCCCAAGTATAATATTGCTTGTTGTGAGGACACACAGATTATAGTAGGGCCCAAGTATAATATTGCTTGTTGTGGGGACACACGGGTTATAGTAGGGTCCAAGTATAATATTGCTTGCTCTGACGACACACGGGTTATAGTAAGGCACAAGTATAATATTGCTTGTTGTGAGGGCAAACACGGGTTAGAGGAGGTCCCAAGTAATATTTTGCTTGATGTGAGGACAAACACGGGTTATAGGAGGTCCCAAGTATTATTTTGATTGTTGCGAGGACACACTCGGGTAAATACTACGCCTCAAGTTGTATATTGCTTGCCTGACCGGGACCCGGACCCGGACCCGGTTAAAACAGGTCACCATGCTATTGCAGAAACGATTTCAGGTAAAAACATGTGTTTTGAAGCAGTGGCCTAAAATATCCTGTCTCAAACATTGTTGATATCGTGTCTCAAACATGGTTGATATCCAGTCTCAAATGTGATTGAAATCCTGTCTCAAACATTGTTAGTCCTACTTGGACTTACGTATGTATTACTTACTTAAGATCTTACATATGTATAACTAACTTTAGGACTTACACATGTATTACTTACTAAAGGACTTACATATGTATTACTTACTTTAGGACTTACATATGTATTAATTACTTAAGGACTTACATATATGTATTAATTTCTTTAGGACTTACATATGCATTACTTACTTAAGGACTTACATATGTATTATTTACTTAAGGACTTACATATGTATTAATTACTTCAAGACTTACATATGTATTACTTACTTGAGGTCTTACATATGTATTAATTATTACTTCAGGACTCACTCTTTTATTACTTAAGGACTTACATATGTATTAATTACTTCAGGACTTACTCTTGTATCACTTACTTAAGGACTTACCTATGTATTAATTACTTAAGGACTTACATATGTATTACTTACTTAAGGACGTATATATGTATTAATTGCTTAAGGATTCACATATGTATTACTTACTTAAGGACTAACATATGTATTACTTACATAAGGATTTATATATGTAGTACTTACTTAAAGACTTACATATGTATAACTTACTTAAGGACTTACATATTAATTAATTATTTTGGACTTACTCTTGTATTATTTACTTAAGGACTCTCATATGTATTACTTACTTAAGGACTAACATATGTATATAACTTACTTAAGGGCTTAAGGACTTACTCATGTTTACTTACTTAAGGACCTAATTATATAATCATGTATTACTTACTAAAATATCTAAGGATTCATGTCCTGTTATTGTTTCAGGTGAAGTTGGTGATTGGAAGAACTGGATAACAGTTGCTCAAAACGAAAGATTTGATGACGTCATAGACCGAACGTTTGAGGGAACAGGCATTGTATTCACGTATGAATAGCTGACGGATTACAGGCTGATCATTTAAATATATGGTGGAAACTAAATACAAAATAACATTTATATGTATCAAGCACATATCTATGAATATTAATGTGTATGTTGCATGTCAATGTCAAACAGTGGACATGTGTACGAACCTTTGTATTGTTGACACTGACACCATGGTAAGGTGTGGAGGAATCAACCAGTGTTGTCACAAGATGGGTGTGGATGAGTGAGTGAGTTGTGTTTTAAATATATTTTATTGAAATATATTGTCAAGGGACTTGACAAAAGTTATCCAACAAAATTAATGTGGCCCTTCCCCTGATACATATATACAGATTTTTAAATATATGCATTATATTACATAGTGACAAACAGGGATTCACATACACACAAAAAGAAACGCACAGGTAGATCTTTAGTAAATTTATTGTACCCAATAAAGTCGATATATTTAATTTAATATCATAGATACAAATATGAAATTTTGGAGCTCGATAGTCACATGTTGTCGTTTCACAAAGGCATTGAAAACTGTTCATTGTCATGTGACATAAGGCCACAAGAATGCGCTGGACTCAATATCTCGTGTGACCGCCCCGGGCAGCAATCACGGCTCAGCATCTCCTCGGCGCTGACTGGGTAAGTGTACGAATTGTCCTGTAGAATTCTGCGCCATTCTGCTTGTAGCGCGTTGGCCAGTTGTGGGAGTGTCTGCGGCGTGTTCTGACGTTGGCGTACATGTCCATCGAGTTCATCCCAGAGGTTTTCGATTTGGTTGAGATCTGGAAATCTCGACGGCCAGGGTAAAGCGTTGATGTTGGCATTATGAAGGTAGTCTACCGTGACATGAGCTGTGTGCGTTGGAGAAACTGTGGAAACAGCTTCCTCTGGCAGTCAATGATTGGAAGAAGTTGAGGTTGAAGAATGTGATTCATGAAGCGATTTGCTGTCAAATGTCCCTGAACCACAACCAAGTCAGATCTCGTGATGTAGGATATGGCTCCCAACACCATGACACTACCGCCACCGGAATTGTCGAATTCACTCACACAATGTGGGACAAAACGCTCATTTCGACGACGATAAACACGTTGTCTTCCATCTCGCCGGTAGAGAAGCAATTGCAATTCATCGCTACATCACACTTGTCTTCAGTTTCTCAAATTCCAAGGCTGTAAGGTATGGTACCAACGCAAGCGTCGCTGTCGATAGATCCGTTGGAAAACAGGGACGATAACTGGTCTTCTGGGTCGGATTACAGCCTCGCGAAGATGGTTCCTGACAGTCTGGTCCGATATCTTCCTCAAACCAGGGATGGGTCCTGCAGTCTCCGTAGCTGTGGCATGGCGTAGGGGGAGCAGTCGAATGTAGCGATCCTGTACATGTGCAGGGGTGGTGATTCATGGTCGGTCGGTTCTCGGACGGTCTGCAGTGGAATTGAACTGTGTGTGTGGTCCCAAACGCGGCAAATGGTTGACGTTGAAGTGGCGTGGAACAGAAGACTCCGATTCCCCTCTTGGGATACGTCGTATGGCGATGTTCCGCCCGGCAGCACGGAGTCTCGGCATTTTCGAACTTGAAAAATGATGACAACTGAATGACAAATTATTATACCACGAGTTACGAATGCCATAACTCGCACGTGCATTTTGCTTTACTGTTTTCCTCCATGGCATTTTTGAACAAGTGTGAAAACAATGCCGTTTAAGACACTGCAAATCGACAAAGGCTGAGTTTTGACGCACCGTTTGTCTAATATCAGGCCACCAAAATTTTCCAATAACATATCTCCAATTTATATACCGGATTTTTTGTGTCGTCAGTTTCAATGAACCACATACTACCTGTGCGTTTCTTTTTTAGTATTATATTGCATGTACAGTGACACTTAACACTGAGTGAGATTTCTCAGTTCGCTATACACGTCACTAATTAGTGATAGATGGGGTTGTCGATGATCAGATATCAGTTCGCTGTATCCGTTAGTTCGCTGTAGAGTGTTCGTTATATACGTAAATTTTATATGATATTATATTGGAGATAAATCGGGGATTTTTTAACAGTTCGTTGTATCCGTTTGTTCGCTATATCCGTGTTCGTTATGTCCGTGTTCTACTGTATTTAGAAATGTTATGGAAGGACATTTTGTTACTGTTGAGCATATGTACACGAGAAATAAAGTATATTTATAATAATTATTGTTTTTACACGTATATTAATATCATTACAGAGTGAGCTAGTTTGCTTTGAACAGTTTTTCTGTTTTGTCTCCTTTGTGGTCGCTTCATGTTGGAGAGGACAGCTCGAACTGATGAAGGGCCTGGACGTGTGCTACATTGGCGAAACTGAGAAGCGCTTGCCAGGCCCTAAAACATAACTGGGGCGACCAACAGCACCCACACTACCACCCTCCCACCGCCTCCGTGGTCTACGGGTAGAGCGTCCGCCCGGAGAGCGGAAGGTCCGGGGTTCGATCCCAGGCCGCGTCATACCAAAATACGTTTAAAGATGGTACTTGTTGTTACCCTGTCTGGCGCTCGGCATTAAGGGGCTAAAACAAGGACTGGTCGGCTCGGAGTCAGTATACTGTGTCTGAGTGGGGTATTCATGTTAAACTGCGGCATGGTATCTCAGTCAGCTGGCACTATAAATCGGCATCAGTCCGGACTAGTACAAGCAGCCACACAAACACACACACGTACATGCACGTCGCTATATAAGTGCAATAATCTCGGACGCGACGTCAAACCCATTTCACTTCACTTCACTACCACCCTCTCATCGGTGTGCATTAAACTAGGTGACTGTCTTAACGCAACAGTCGACCGAGACCAGTTTAACCCACAATCATACAAAGGACAAAGCACACTGAACGTTGAACGAGTAATCAGTGTCACGTGACTATGATGAAAGCGAAGTCACGCGCTGTCGGACGTTCTGTCAACAAGGAAGCCAGTTTCAAGCGTTCGTTATAACTAGTACTGATTAACATGGAAAAACGACAGTAAGTATATATTCTCCTCAAGTAAGCCTCAGCGTTAATGCATTGATTTTTATTAGTTAACACCATACGCGACGATAAACGTGTTGGGCAGATGTTCGGTTGACGACGCCCCCATATCCTGATGACATGCATTCGGCTGCCCTCGGCATAATCCGTCAGATACACTGTACGTACGGGTGTGAGGTGCGGGAAAGTATCTCATATACTTGTAGCTAGGCAAAGGGAGGTAATTGTTAATTTGAAATCGTTTATTGGTTCTCAAACTGTATCCCAACCACCGCTACGACTACTCTTTTAATGCTGTAAGACGCCTGGGAAACGGGTCCTATCACCAGTCAGTGTGAGCGGTATAATGCTCCATGGCGCACCTTCCGCTTGGAGTATGAGTGGATAATGAAATTCGTGTTTAAAGCTCGATATGTTTTCTAAATGTGACAAATAGTATGTTTTAGCAATTCATGTATGTCGGGTGAGAAAGCGAATTGGAATTATGTAATGATTGTTTTTGCATCCGTTTAGGCGTGTTTTGTTGTGATTAGGTTGCCGAGAGAAGGTACTAGCATGGGAAAATACAGCTACAATCAGCTCGGTTGTATCACACTCAGTTCAAGAATTTAGAACTTGTTGAAGAAAAAAGAAAATTTCTGCAGAAAATAGAAAATTTCTGCTGAAACGATGTCATTTCAGGTCTACTTATTATTCATTTTGTTATGTTATCAACGTACAATACATTTCTTTGCGAAAAACACATAACTTTAAAGAGGGGGCAGTATTGGCACTCAGTTGTCTATGGCGCCGCAATAGACTATGCAGAATTGCGCCCCTTGCGAGTGCTAGGATCCGCGGGTTTGGAACCCAGGTTCATAATAATTATGATCGTTGGATAGCACATACCATTCTCGATGGTGGCACCAATTAGTAAACGTCAGTAACCTGCGTCAGGTTTGCTCACACATTAAACCAAGGTACAACTCATTAACGGCGTTAAAACCGACTCAGCCACTCACTCAACCACTCACGCACTCATCCTTCATAGAACTCCTGAGATTCTGGACTACAGGAATGAAAATGGTCATGGGTGGTCCTTCTACATCAATGACGGCGTCCTTCGGAGAGTTGTCACCACCCCTGAGGATGATATGGAAATGATCCGAAATGTTCAGAAGCTCGAGCTGAGGGACGATGACGTCATGATAGCGGCATATCCCAAATGTGGTAAGAACCTGAGATAGAAGATTTACTCAGTAAGTGATTTTAAAATGAATAATATGATTTCAAGAGTGTGACTGAATGTTGTTCAACGCCGAAGTAAGCATGTCGGTCAGTGTGGAAACACGAGATAGACGATGTACTCAATAAATGATTTCAAAATGAATGATATGATTTCTAGTGTGTGAACGAATGTTGTTGAACGCCGCAGTAAGAATGTGGTTTAGTGTGGGAACATGAGAAAGACAATTTACTCAATAAACGATTTAAATACGAACAATTTGATTTCTAGTGTTTTGAGGGAATGTTGTTTAACGGCGCAGTAAGCATGTGAAACAGTGTGAGGCAAACCGAAACCTTAGAAACTGTCACGCCATGCTGACGAACACGATCACTTATCTATCTACTCTCCGCGAGCAAAGTTACTTAACCTCCATTCAAAGAGGCGTTAAACCCAACACACCCACATAATGCTGTCTATTCCGATCCCTCCAGGTACCCACTGGTTGTGGGAAATCGTCACCATGCTCAGGGCCGGTAACTCTGAGTACCACAACAAGCCGAAAGAGATCGCCATGCTGGGGATGCCAAAATATGAGCGAGCAGATGAACTTCCCTCACCGCGGGTTCTGAACTCGCATCTTTACCTCCGCCATCTGCCGGAGAAACTGGTAGAGAAGCAAATTAAAACCATCTTCGTCATGCGAAATCCTAAAGATGTCAGCGTATCTTATTATCACCATGTCAACGGACTCAAACAGAGTCTCGGGTTTGAAGGAACGTATTCAGAATATCTGGATCTGTTTCTGAAAGGAAAAGGTGAGTAAAGATCCAATTAAGTCATATCAAGCCACTGGTTGTGGGAACAAACGGCATGTATGTGTTTATAATAATCTAATACCAGATATGCTGTATTAATGTGATGCTTAAAGAAGTCAACAATTGACATAATTTTCTTCAGCAAATAATCCCAATACAGTTCACGGTGGCACATTCGTGTCACGAAATCGAAATCCGGTTTGTAAACTGTCGTGCACGTTTCGGTCGATTGCAAGATTTGCAAAGAATGTACACCGCCAAGTCGGCGTCGGCGTCGGCGTCGGCGTCGGCGTTTTCATGATTTTAATCAAGAATCTCACGTGATTTCATGCACTTTGCGATGTAAGACCCGTTTTGTCACAATATAGATCTTGATTATTCATCAGATCGACTTGACTGGGCGCCGCCATTTAGTTTGAAGCAATTGCAAGTGATACAAGAGGTGGAATCTGATTGGCCAATAGGAGGGGCACAGAAGGGACCCAACTCGTAATAACCACTGGTGGCGCTACGATCGAGCCAAGAAATTCCAGTCTAGTTCGAAAAGGGTGGAAACTGGACAGTCAGTTCCCACCTCGGTAAGATGAGTCGTTTTAGACGCCACAATTCGTTGTGCATAGTTGAGGCCCTTGGGCACTACCAAAACCTAAGAACGTGGGCTCGAAACGGTTCACCCTGATTATGGTTCAAGCATTGTCAGCTCTAAACCCGAGCTTGTGGATTTTACCAAAGTGGTGGACATCTGAGACCTGCATCTCTACGGACTTTCTTCCCACACTCTAACGTCCTGCAGCCTGAATGTGGGCTTAGCGTTCTTACATGGTTCGCTCTCTGAATGTGTAATGTGATTCTATGTAGCATCGCTGCTTCAGTGTGTACCTTCTTGTGTTTCTGTTTGTTTGTTTGGTGGTTGTTTAACGCAACACTCAGCAATATTCTATATGACGGTGGTCTGTAAATAATTGAGTCTGGACCAGACTATCCAGTCATTGACATCATGAGCATCGATCCAAGCAATTGGGATACGATGACATGCATCAACCAAGTCAGCGAGCCTGGTCGCCCGATCCCGTTAGTCGCCTCTTACGACAAGCATAGTCGCCTTTTACGGCAAGACCGCCCCCGTGGTCTAGTGGTAGAGTGTCCGCCCGGAGAGCGGAAGGCCCGGAGTTCGATCCCCGGCCGCGCCATACCAAAACACGTTAAGAAATGGTACTTGTTGTTACCCTGTCTGGCGCTCGACATTAAGGGGCTAAAACAAGGACTGGTCGGCTCGGAGTCAGTATACTGTGTCTGAGTGGGATATTCATGTTAAACTGCGGCATGGTATCTCAGTGAGCCAGCACTATAAATCGGCATCAGTCCGGACTAGTACAAGCAGCCACAAGGTATATAAGTGCAATAACCTTGGACGCGACGCTAAACCCCATTTCACCTCACCTCACCTCACCGTTTATGGGAAGCAGGGGTTGCTGAAGACCCATTCTAACCTGAATTTTCACGGGTCCGGCCTTGTTGACAAACGCTATTATGTACAAAATAGTATTTTGAAGTTTTATATAAATATATATGTCAAATGTTTCAGTCAGCAGTGGTTGTTATTTCGACTATCTGAAGGATTGGCAGCAAGTGAAACAGGACAACCCGGACTTGCCTATCTTAACATTGTTTTATGAAAACTTGAAAAAGGTTTGTAATCTTCATCGTTTAAGACCAAGATGGCCTGTATCGACAAGACGTCATGGTCTGCTAAGTATACAGTTAGAAGATTGATTTGTATTCCATCATTATGTTGAGTGAGTGAGTGAGTGAGTATGGTTTTACGCCGCTTTTAGCAATATTCCAGCAATATCACGGCGGGGGACACCAGAAATGGGCTTCACACATTGTACCCATGTCGGGAATCGAACTCGGGTCTTCGGCGTGACGAACGAACGCTTAAACCACTAGGCTACCCGACCGCCCCCTCATTATGTTGAACTTGGTACATCTATATACACTACACCGGGCAAAAAAAGTAAGCACTTGAAAATTCCCACTTTGAAATGGTTACTCCAACGTGACGCCATGTCCATGTCATCTGCTGTGAGATATACTCATTGATATTAGGTATGTAATATCGCCTGTGATACCCGAAGCAAATGGGAAATTCACTGGCGAATAACAATTTCTTGTTTGTTTCAATGTTGGCCACCATCACACACGGGGATGTACTTTTTTTTTCCCCGGCAGTTTTGATGTTGAATGGGGAAACGTTTTGTGTCTTCACAATTTAGCAATCATGTTATCTTTGGAAGATATGTCACCACTAGTTTAAGGGTAGAAGCTGGCCAAAACATTTGGCTGGACGGAATAACCCTGATGGTTTTCATTTAAGGATCCTGTTAAAAACATCAAAGAGGTTGCCGAGTTCATCGGCGAGTCAGTCACTGAAGAACTATGTGAGCAAATAGCAGAGGCGTGCAGCTTTAAGAAGCTGAAGGTTGCAGCCACGGACGTGAAGGAGGAATTACCAAATGGCAATCGGTCAGAAGTCTGGAAGGAAGGACACGAAGGAATGTACAGAAAAGGTGAGATTAATGTGAGGTTTGCCATTGTCTTTATTTGAATCGTAAATCACACGACCATCCGAGTTGAAGAAGGTCCCAAGTATTTTATTGCTTGTTGTGAGGACACACACGGGATAGAGTAGGTCCCTAGTATTATAATGCTTGTTGAGGGGACACAAACGGGTTAACTCGTGAAGATTCCGGTTGAGAATCGATCTACAGCAACCAAAGCTTGTAGCAAGAGACTAATGGGATTGGGTGGTCAGGCTCGGTGACTAGGCAGATGCATGTCATCCTATCCCAACCGCGTACACAGAAGATCATGAGGTCAATCATGCATTGTATTGCTTGTTGTGAGGACACATATGGATTAGGGCCCGTGAAGATCCGGGGTAGAATAGGTCTTCAGCAACCCATGCTTGCCGTAAAAGGCGACTATGCTTGTCGTAAGAGGCGACTAACGGGATCGGGTGGTCAGGCTCGCAGACTTGGTTGATGCATGTCATCGATCCCAATTGCGTGGATCAGTGCTCATGATATCAATCACTTGATTGTCTGGTCCAGACTCTATTATTTACAGACCGCCGTCATATAGCTGGAATATTGCTGAGTGCGGCGCTACACAACAAACAAACAAACAAACAAACAAACATATGGGTTAGAATAGGATACAAGTATTTTATTGCACGCACTGGTAAGAATAGGTCCAAAATATTATATAGCATTTCATGAGAACCATCTAACCAGTAGAGTTGGTCCAAAGTATTATATTGCTTGTCGTCAGGATACACACTGTTTAGTATAGGTTACAAGTATTATATTGCTTGTCGTGAGGACACACACTGTTTAGTATAGGTTACAAGTATTATATTGCTTGTCGTGAGGACACACACTGTTTAGTATAGGTGCAAGTATTATATTGCTTGTCGCGAGGACACACACTGTTTAGTATAGGTTACAAGTATTATATTGCTTGTCGTGAGGATACACACTGGTTAGTATAGGTTACAAGTATTATATTGCTTGTCGTGAGGATACACACTGTTTAGTATAGGTTACAAGTATTATATTGCTTGTCGTGAGGACACACACTGGTTAGTATAGGTTACAAGTACTATATTGCTTGTCGCGAGGACACACACTGGTTAGTATAGGTTACAAGTATTATATTGCTTGTCGTGAGGATACACACTGTTGAGTATAGGTTACAAGTATTATATTGCTTGTCGTGAGGATACACACTGTTCAGTATAGGTTACAAGTATTATATTGCTTGTCGTGAGGATACACACTGTTGAGTATAGGTTACAAGTATTATATTGCTTGTCGTGAGGTTACACACTGGTTAGTATAGGTTACAAGTATTATATTGCTTGTCGTGAGGACACACACTGGTTAGTATAGGTTACAAGTATTATATTGCTTGTCGTGAGGATACACACTGGTTAGTATAGGTTACAAGTATTATATTGCTTGTCGTGAGGATACACACTGTTTAGTATAGGTTACAAGTATTATATTGCTTGTCGTGAGGATACACACTGTTCAGTATAGGTTACAAGTATTATATTGCTTGTCGTGAGGACACACACTGGTTAGTATAGGTTACAAGTACTATATTGCTTGTCGCGAGGACACACACTGGTTAGTATAGGTTACAAGTATTATATTGCTTGTCGTGAGGATACACACTGTTTAGTATAGGTTACAAGTATTATATTGCTTGTCGTGAGGATACACACTGGTTAGTATAGGTTACAAGTATTATATTGCTTGTCGTGAGGATACACACTGTTTAGTATAGGTTACAAGTATTATATTGCTTGTCGTGAGGACACACACTGTTTAGTATAGGTTACAAGTATTATATTGCTTGTCGTGAGGATACACACTGGTTAGTATAGGTTACAAGTATTATATTGCTTGTCGTGAGGACACACACTGGTTAGTATAGGTTACAAGTACTATATTGCTTGTCGCGAGGACACACACTGGTTAGTATAGGTTACAAGTATTATATTGCTTGTCGCGGGGACACACACTGGTTAGTATAGGTTACAAGTACTATATTGCTTGTCGCGAGGACACACACTGTTTAGTATAGGTTACAAGTATTATATTGCTTGTCGTGAGGATACACACTGTTTAGTATAGGTTACAAGTATTATATTGCTTGTCGTTAGGATACACACTGTTCAGTATAGGTTACAAGTACTATATTGCTTGTCGTGAGGACACACACTGGTTAGTATAGGTTACAAGTACTATATTGCTTGTCGCGAGGACACACACTGGTTAGTATAGGTTACAAGTACTATATTGCTTGTCGCGGGGACACACACTGGTTAGTATAGGTTACAAGTACTATATTGCTTGTCGCTAGGACACACACTGTTAAGTATAGGTTACAAGTATTATATTGCTTGTCGTGAGGATACACACTGGTTAGTATAGGTTACAAGTATTATATTGCTTGTCGTGAGGACACACACTGGTTAGTATAGGTTACAAGTACTATATTGCTTGTCGTGAGGACACACACTGGTTAGTATAGGTTACAAGTACTATATTGCTTGTCGTGAGGACACACACTGGTTTGAATAGGTTACAAGTACCATATTGCTTGTTGTGAGGACACACACGGGTAAGAATAGGTCCAACGTATTATATTGCTTGTCGTGAGGATACACACTGTTCAGTATAGGTTACAAGTATTATATTGCTTGTCGTGAGGATACACACTGTTGAGTATAGGTTACAAGTATTATATTGCTTGTCGTGAGGTTACACACTGGTTAGTATAGGTTACAAGTATTATATTGCTTGTCGTGAGGACACACACTGGTTAGTATAGGTTACAAGTATTATATTGCTTGTCGTGAGGATACACACTGGTTAGTATAGGTTACAAGTATTATATTGCTTGTCGTGAGGATACACACTGTTTAGTATAGGTTACAAGTATTATATTGCTTGTCGTGAGGATACACACTTGTTAGTATAGGTTACAAGTATTATATTGCTTGTCGTGAGGACACACACTGGTTAGTATAGGTTACAAGTACTATATTGCTTGTCGCGAGGACACACACTGGTTAGTATAGGTTACAAGTACTATATTGCTTGTCGCGGGGACACACACTGGTTAGTATAGGTTACAAGTACTATATTGCTTGTCGCGAGGACACACACTGTTTAGTATAGGTTACAAGTATTATATTGCTTGTCGTGAGGATACACACTGGTTAGTATAGGTTACAAGTATTATATTGCTTGTCGTGAGGACACACACTGGTTAGTATAGGTTACAAGTACTATATTGCTTGTCGTGAGGATACACACTGGTTAGTATAGGTTACAAGTACTATATTGTTTGTCGTGAGGACACACACTGGTTTGAATAGGTTACAAGTACCATATTGCTTGTTGTGAGGACACACACGGGTAAGAATAGGTCCAACGTATTATATTGCTTGTCGTGAGGATACACACTGTTCAGTATAGGTTACAAGTATTATATTGCTTGTCGTGAGGATACACACTGTTGAGTATAGGTTACAAGTATTATATTGCTTGTCGTGAGGTTACACACTGGTTAGTATAGGTTACAAGTATTATATTGCTTGTCGTGAGGACACACACTGGTTAGTATAGGTTACAAGTATTATATTGCTTGTCGTGAGGATACACACTGGTTAGTATAGGTTACAAGTATTATATTGCTTGTCGTGAGGATACACACTGTTTAGTATAGGTTACAAGTATTATACTGCTTGTCGTGAGGATACACACTGTTCAGTATAGGTTACAAGTATTATATTGCTTGTCGTGAGGACACACACTGGTTAGTATAGGTTACAAGTACTATATTGCTTGTCGCGAGGACACACACTGGTTAGTATAGGTTACAAGTATTATATTGCTTGTCGTGAGGATACACACTGTTTAGTATAGGTTACAAGTATTATATTGCTTGTCGTGAGGATACACACTGTTTAGTATAGGTTACAAGTATTATATTGCTTGTCGTGAGGACACACACTGGTTAGTATAGGTTACAAGTACTATATTGCTTGTCGTGAGGACACACACTGGTTAGTATAGGTTACAAGTACTATATTGCTTGTCGCGAGGACACACACTGTTTAGTATAGGTTACAAGTATTATATTGCTTGTCGTGAGGATACACACTGGTTAGTATAGGTTACAAGTATTATATTGCTTGTCGTGAGGATACACACTGTTTAGTATAGGTTACAAGTATTATATTGCTTGTCGTGAGGATACACACTGTTCAGTATAGGTTACAAGTATTATATTGCTTGTCGTGAGGACACACACTGGTTAGTATAGGTTACAAGTACTATATTGCTTGTCGCGAGGACACACACTGGTTAGTATAGGTTACAAGTATTATATTGCTTGTCGTGAGGATACACACTGTTTAGTATAGGTTACAAGTATTATATTGCTTGTCGTGAGGATACACACTGGTTAGTATAGGTTACAAGTATTATATTGCTTGTCGTGAGGATACACACTGTTTAGTATAGGTTACAAGTATTATATTGCTTGTCGTGAGGACACACACTGGTTAGTATAGGTTACAAGTACTATATTGCTTGTCGCGAGGACACACACTGGTAGTATAGGTTACAAGTATTATATTGCTTGTCGCGGGGACACACACTGGTTAGTATAGGTTACAAGTACTATATTGCTTGTCGCGAGGACACACACTGTTTAGTATAGGTTACAAGTATTATATTGCTTGTCGTGAGGATACACACTGGTTAGTATAGGTTACAAGTATTATATTGCTTGTCGTGAGGATACACACTGTTTAGTATAGGTTACAAGTATTATATTGCTTGTCGTGAGGATACACACTGTTCAGTATAGGTTACAAGTATTATATTGCTTGTCGTGAGGACACACACTGGTTAGTATAGGTTACAAGTACTATATTGCTTGTCGCGAGGACACACACTGGTTAGTATAGGTTACAAGTACTATATTGCTTGTCGCGGGGACACACACTGGTTAGTATAGGTTACAAGTACTATATTGCTTGTCGCGAGGACACACACTGTTTAGTATAGGTTACAAGTATTATATTGCTTGTCGTGAGGATACACACTGGTTAGTATAGGTTACAAGTATTATATTGCTTGTCGTGAGGACACACACTGGTTAGTATAGGTTACAAGTACTATATTGCTTGTCGTGAGGACACACACTGGTTAGTATAGGTTAGAAGTACTATATTGCTTGTCGTGAGGACACACACTGGTTTGAATAGGTTACAAGTACCATATTGCTTGTTGTGAGGACACACACGGGTAAGAATAGGTCCAACGTATTATATTGCTTGTCATAAGGACGCGCACTGGTTAGAATAGGTCAAAGTATTATATTGCTTGTTGGGAGGACACGCACGGGTTAGAAAAGGTCCAAGTGTTATATTGCGTGTCGTGAGGACGCGCACTGGTTAGAATAGGTCAAAGTACTATTTTGCTTGTTGGGAGGACACGCACTGGTTAGAAAAGGTCCAAGTGTTATATTGCTTGTCATGAGGACACATATTTATAAGAAATCGCTGTCAAAAGCCGGGTCAATTGTACGATTCCCATTACCTAAATGCTCTCCATATTCGTAACATAAAACGTTTTGAAAGTTATACTGAGGCCTTGACTTTTGCAACCTTGATTAAACATATCCCGAGTAAGGGCCCTATGACGCGTTTTGAAATCTTGGTAGAAAGAACAAGCTCGATCGTGTCTCAAAACTTGTGAAATGTAACCCAAAAGCCTGGAGCTGCAGGAATATTGCTCGACATAAAGGGAAAGTTGACTATTGGAAAGTTGTGGATAGTGTTTGTGGAGAGGGCAATGTTCCAGTATACCTGCAGGGCCATGGCATATATTACTTGCTTGAGGACTTAAGTACTTACTCGTGTATTACTTGAGTACGTACACATGTTTTTACTTCCTTAAGGACTAATATCATGTACCGTTATTGTTTCAGGTGAAGTAGGGGATTGGAAGAACTGGATAACAGTTGCTCAAGACGAAAGATTTGATGACGTCATAGACCGAAAATTTGAAGCAAAAGGCATTGTTTTCACGTATGAATAGCCAACAAATAACGGGGTGATCATATTTATATGTTCTTGATGAAACTAAATGCCAAGTATCAGTATTATTTGTCAAGAGCCGAACCCACATTCAGAGGATACTATTAAACAAGTATATATGCAAGGCGAAGAATGGTGCCTAGGATGAATGGGCAACCAGTGCCCCCAAACAGACCAACTGAACTACTGAGTATTATACTGCATGTTTTAGAAATGATATGGGAGACTGTCTTATTTTGTCACTGTTGATTATATGAATGCGAGAAATAAAATATATTTATTCTTTATTCTTACACGTCTATTATTGCAGGGTAATATGATTGTAATGCGAGTGAGTTACGCCGCTTTGAACACTATTTAAGTTATATCACGGTGTGGCAGTTTGACGTTAGAGGAAAGCTGGTGCTAATGCAGACCCCAGACAGGGCAAGGTGATCACAACCCTAGAAACATCACCAGGGCGACGTGATACTCGAACCAACGATCATAGGTACGGGCACGCCCAAGGGACTCAACTCTTCACAGCCCCCAAAGGACCCGTTGAAGTTTGAACTTCATCTGCTACAAATACAATAAACCAAACGATTTAACGCAAGATTTCAATGTTATTGCACATAAAGATCAATCAAGTCCACAATGACATACATGTTGTCCTGAAGAAACAACGCTTGAGCAAGAGTCGTATGAGGTTCTTTGAAATTTTAATGGAAAGAACATGCTCTATTGTACTTCAAAAGTTGTGACATGCAGACACCAGAGGCTGAAGCTGCTAGAATATTGCTCCGGGTACAAATGTTCTACCTCTCTGGATGACCACACTCGCCCTGTAAGTCGCTCGAGCTGCCTTTTATATGCTCTTGTCCTCTTGGAATATTCCTCAAGTTGAAACTGCAAATCAGCCAATTTATACTCAAGTAGTGCCAACGTACACACTTCGCTATTGATGACGATGCCAATGAACACAATACTCTGGGTATGTGTTTGGCCGTCCGGCACTTTGTTCCAATCGATCAAACAGAATCCCATTTCTCTGATAACCTTCACTAATTGTACGAGAGCTTGTACACACTGGTCAAGAGTGCCATATATCACCAGAAAATCATCAACAAAAGCAAACACATAAATTCCATAGCATGTCTTCATGACGCACGGCCGCACTAAGTGTCCGAAAAATGTATGGAAGCTTGCTATTATACACATAAATGACGTCCTGGTTACAATGGAAACGCCAACACCCACCAGTCAAAATAAAATTACTAGGATGTAGCTTTACTGAACGAAGAGGGCTTTTCAAATCTAACTTTGCCAAATAACTTCAGGGTTTTATAATTTTTAACGCATGTCATAGATCCATTGGCTCACACGCACAATTAGTCATGCAGCCGTTCATGCCATAAAGGCAAGCTGCGATCATTCATTATACGATCATTCATTATTTATTCTCTGTGAGCAGAGAAACTATCAGACTAACTAATGTCGTTTTGGATCAGTCACTATATGATGTTCTAAATTTTAATTCTTTCTTGATCTGCCTCTCTGTTAAGTCCCTAGCCTGATCAAAAAGCTGATCTGTGAATCACTAAAGAAACCGATTTCACCATTGTGTTCTCAAAATCAGCCAATTTACACCCACATTTTACTCTTTGTAGGCCTCCATCGTGTAGGTGACGGCTCCACGCCTCAATGTTTACTGCATTGTGAAGGTGTGGTCCCGTGTTTCGTTTACTCGCGTCTTGTTTCGTTTCAGGATGAGGGTAATGCATGTCATTTCCATTTTGTCCGAATTGACCAATCCGAGAGTTTTGACCTGGACCAGTGTGTCCCGGCTTTTGACAGACAACACACGAGAGTAAGTCTACTGTTGTCTCTGTAACACGAGCCGGTATTGTAGCTTCTGCAGATGACATTCATACCTGAACAGACATCGGGACTTGTTGGAACCGACGTTTGACGCTCAATTGAGTTTCCATTTGACGGAGTAACCGGCAGTTAATCTTTGGTGTCAACCGACAATCTCTGATCTCTTGTGAAGGCTTCCCACAGCAAAATTCATCTTCGGCGAGTCGAGAACGGTACTCGTGATCATTAAGAAGCACCGATTTCATTCCTGGAAATCATCCCTACAAAGATAGGAATGCTTGCATACGTCCACATTGCTCTAGCCGACTTTCTCGAAGATTCCTCACTGTGTGAAGACTCCGTCCATACAAAGTCCGAAATCCTCCGATATTTTGTAGCTTCTGACCTAGATCTATGGGTGTAGGTGAACCCTGACCTCTCTCTGCGGGTTCAATATGGCCGCCATCTTGTTGACCGCCATCTTGTTGACCGCCATTCCGTGCTGGCTGACCTTGAACACTCTGAACCGTCTGTACCTCTTTTAGGCCCTGTTCTAACTTAGGGACCACTTCTCATATCGATAGTGAAGCTCTTCAATTCCAGCCAGGAAGAAAGTTTCTGAAGCCACCCTGAAAAACCCATTCACGGTAGCTTTGAGGTCATTATTATCGTCATAGTGCTTTCCACGAAGCCGTTCTTTCAGTTCAGGAAAAAGGTGGAAATCACTTGGTGCCAGGTCTGGCGTGTATGTAGGGTGAGAAAGCTCTTCAAACCCACATTGTCGCACAGAAACTTTTGCAAGTCGAGAGGTGTGAGAAGAGGCATTGTCATGATATAGTAGAACTCCAGCAGTCAGCATTCCTCACCGCTTTTCTTTTTATAGAATCTTTCAGGCGATGAAGGAAATCAGCATAGTAGGCACCGGTAATCGTCTTTTGACTTTAGACCCATGTAGCAAAACCAATCACTAATCTCTTTTTTAAATTTTACGAAATCCTCCTCAATTATCTCTAAATTTTCTCTGGCAATGTCAGTTATTTTTTCCTTAAGATCAGAATTTAGAAACTTTGGCACCCAACGAGCAGATATCTTATTCATCTGTGAATGTTCATGCATAATAGTTTCAATGGATCCATGGCTTAGACCTATGTCTTCTTCAAGTTCAGCAATGGTAATACATCTATCTGACAGTATAAATTTGTCTATCTCCTTGATTGAATCTTCATTGATGAAAGTTGAGGTTAATCGTTCGGTCACCGGAGGGGAACATTCCGTGTATTGACCGATTCCCGGCAGATGACCTTTCGGCCATCCTCCAGTGACCGTACCACACCTGCGCACTGCAAAATATCTCCGATTCCCTCACGGTCTGGCAGGTGTCGGAGGGTCACTGGTGGCTGCCGGAAGATGTGTCGCAGATCTATTACCGATGGGGGTGTGGACCACAGGGCGCCGCAAGAAAATAACTCGGAGTTATTTTCTTCCGATGTGTCCACCGGGGTTTTCCCGATGTCAAAAACATAGCCACTGCTCACAGATGATCGTCCGGCGCCCCGTCAGGTATCTCTCAATTTTGCTGATTTTCGGCCTTTTGGGGCATCGTAAACTAATCTTTCCCGGTATCGGTGGATATGTGACTCCGGCATAGAGCAACAACAACACTTGCCGCTCTTAAAACAAGAACTGTTGTTAGACCTGCTATCTGTCGTAGATCTCCTTAAGCCATGAGATGCACTAGCGAAGCCCAAACTAAATATTTCTGAAAGATGGTCAGTTTCGAACGTATCTAAACAGGGCAGCCCAAAATATCCTACTCAATAGAAGGGCAAATCAGCCGAAATTGCTCAGGCAGAATGTTACTGCCAAACCCATTCGACAGAGTGTGCCGATAGCCGTTCTGCTGCTGTCGAACCTATTCGACAGAGTGTGCCACAAGCCGTTCTGCTGCTGTCGAATCCATTCGACAGAGTGTGCCGCTAGCCGTTCTGCTGCTGTCGAATCCATTCGACAGAGTGTGCCGCTAGCCGTTCTGCTGCTGTCGAATCCATTCGAGAGACGAATAGCAGAATGACACCCGTAAAGAAATCTCTCAAGAAGTGTTCAGATATTATGTATGATATATATAAATACGCAGCTTTGTAAAAATTTCAAAATGTTAAGTAGTTTTTTAACCTCAAGTAAACAATACAGCAAGTTGAAAAGGTATGGGTCCAATATCTAGGCACATGACCCCCCGTAACGACCATTGTGGATTTAAGGCATGCGGTTCGATATTTTCTTTATACTGTTGTCATGTTTTCACTTGATCACAATTATTTGTTCGTTGATGAAAGGATACGCAAGTTCTTAATTTCTAAATATTAGCAAATTTCTATTTCATAAATTACATGTATAAACAAAAACATGCTATATCCCTACATCGTCAATTGGATTAAACGGACAGAATTATGACAACGGCGGTAAACTCAACATGCATCGTGATCCCGTAATATTATTACAATCCTTTCGTTGTCTCTAACTAAATTTTCTAAAAACATTTACTTAGATGATTATTTTGGGAAAATTAATGTTATATTTATTGAGTTTGTAAATGATTTTAAATTTGTAATTTTAGATTTACTCATTGCGCGGCTGTTTGCTCATAGAAAATATACGAATTGTAACTGAGTTAAATTCAAGATATCAGTGTTGTTAATATAAACCTCTTCTGACTCATAAAAAAATAATATTATTCAGTGATTTTGTCTCTGTTTGTTGTAGGGCCAGTCCACTTCGGGATGAAGGAAAAAGGCAGGAGATTAGGGACCCACTGCACTATTAACTTTGTTATCGCTGTTTTAGACTGTAGTGATTTGGGCATGTAGTTACTCTGGGAGCATACCGTTATCTGCATTGTCTAGTCACGTGCCTTATGTAATAGCGAAGTAACGCCAGGCTAGGGCAAAAAACAAGGGTATGTGCAAAGTCACGCGCTGAAGGAAGTTGTGTAAACAAGGTAGTCATTTTTCGAGCGTACTGATACACATGGAAAGTCAACAGTAAGTATATGTACTCAAATAAGCTTCAGCGTTAATGCAGTGATTTTGATAAGTTAAAATCACGGGATAAATGTGTTGAAGAGATGGTCGGATGACGACGCCCCTAAATACTGATAGCAGGCATTCGGCTCCTCTCGGTATAATCCGTCAAATACAAGATAAGTACGGGATTTGGGTGCGCAGAAGGAGCACATGTTCGTGAAGCTAGGCAAAGGGAGGTAATCATTACATTAACACTCGCTCACTATGGCCGCTGATAGATCTCCTCATGGCCAAGTACGCCATCACTCGAATTATCACCACAACGACTCTTTCATTACTGTAAGATGTTGGAAAACAGTGATCGGTCAACCTTCTCCTGGCAATATGAGTTCATAAGGATAATCGTGTGTATTGCGTAAAACTCGATATGTTTTGAAATTGATTGATTGATTGTTTGTTGTTTAACGCCGCACTCAGCAATATTCCAGCTATATGACGGCGGTCTGTAAATAATCGAGTCTGGCCAGACAATCCAGTGATTGACATCATGAAAATGGATCCACGCAATTGGGATACGATGACATGCATCAACCAAGTCAGCGAGCCTGACCACCCGATCCCATTAGTCACCTCTTACGACAAGCATAGTCGCCTTTTACGGCAAGCATGGGTTGCTGAAGACCTGTTCTACCCCGGATCTTCACCGTTCTTTAAATAAGGGACTGGTCACTTATTATAGAGGTGTGTTTGTGTGGTGAGGATGGTCAAAGGAATGTATTAGATTTTCTCCCATTTTTTTGTAACATTTTCTCATGTCCCTTCCCCCCAATACAAATGTACATGCAATATTTATCAATAACCACACTCCATCCACCTCCTACCCTATAATAAATGACCATTCAATAAATAATGTTCAAATGCATAACAGTTTCTTTAAAAAAAAGGAACTGTGTAATTTGTTAATCAATCCTCCCACCTCCTTACAGTTGCGATAAAAGTTGGCGACCCCTACCCCTTAACCTCTCCTCAATAATATATATACATATTGTATATTATATATATTGCACAGAACACTGATCGATGGGGAGACGAGTATTCTTGCATGTTCCGGAAAAAGAAGCGATGTCATTTCAAAGGTCTATTTATTAGTCCTGGTGTTATATAATGGACACACATTACACTGTTTTGAAAAACAAACTTATTAGAGTTGGTAGCCCTGACACTCAGTTGTCCATGGCGCCGCAATTAATTGTCCGTGATTTAATAAAACCGTGATATAACTCATGGCGTGTTCAAAGTCACTCAACCACTCATTCTTCATAGAACTCCCGAGATTCTGGACAACCGGAATGAAAATGGTCATGGGTGGTCCTTCTACAAACATGACGGCATCCTCCGGGTAGTTCTCACCAGCCCTGAGGATGATATGGAAATGATCCGAAAAGTTCAGAAGCTCGAACTGAGGGACGATGACGTCATGATAGCGGCATATCCCAAATGTGGTAAGAACTCGAGATAGAAGATTTACTCAATAAATGATTTCAGAATGAATAGTGAGTGAGTGAATATAGTTTTACGCCGCTTTAAGCAATATTCCAGTAATATCACGTCAAGAGACACCGGAAAATGAGGTTCACACATTGTACCTATAATAGGAATGGAACCCGGGTGTTTGGCGTGACGAGCAAAAGCTTTAACCACAAGGCTGCCTCGCCGCCCCCGTAATGAAAAATGTGATTTCTAGCGTGTGAGTAAATGTTGTTGAATCCGCATTAAGCAAGTGGTTCAGTATGGGGCAAACCACCTAAACCACCAAAAACCCCTAGAATATCTCCCGTCAAGCTGACGAACATGGTCACCCATCCACCTACTCTCCGCAACCAACGTTGCTTAATCTCACCTGATTTATGACCTCAGTTCAAAGGGCCACGTGTCACCACATCATGCTGGCTGACACAGAAATACCTTTCAAAGAGGCGCTAAACCCAACTCACTCGCACAATGCTGTGTATTATCCTTATCCGTATCCCTCCAGGTACCCATTGGTTGTGGGAAATCGTCAATATGATCAGGGCCGGTAACTCTGAGTACAACAAGAAGGCGAAGGGGTTCGCCATGTTGGAGCTGCCGAAGTCCGAGCGGGCTGATGAGCTGCCCTCCCCGCGGGTTCTAAATTCACATCTTTATTTCCGTCATCAGCCGGAGAAAATGGCGGAGAAGCGAATTAAAACAATCTTCATCATGCGAAAGATGTCAGCGTATCGCTATACAACCATGTCAAGGGATCAAAAAAGTTTACAACGTTTGTTAGAACGTATTCAGAATTTCTGGATCTGTTTCTGGAAGGAAAAGGTAAGTGATACGTAGATGCTATCACGTACGATCAAGCCTCATGATAATAAGAAAGGCTGATAGTTTAATATGGGTATTACAATACATGTATCTGCTTATAATAATCTAACTTTATTCATATCATGTGTAAAGAGTCAACAACTGATATATTGCGTTTACTTTAGCAATTAAGCCCAATACAGTTCACCGTTGTCTTGTCGCCAAGACAAGCCAATTCGCCGTACTGAGTTGGGGTCCTTGGGTACGCCAGAAATATATGATCGTGGGTTCGAGTCCCGGTTGACCCGATGATGTTTCCCGGTTTGTCAGAACCATACCCGTGCTCGTGGGTTTCACCAAGACGGCAAATGTGTTAGACTTGCATCTCCTTGGGCTTTCCTCCCAAACTTAGGTGACACGTTATAACTGGAATGCTGTTCAAAACCCAACTCACTCACTCACTCCCTCACTCACCCACACTGTTCACGCCAAGACTTTCATTGTCGGTTCACGGTCCTGCATACCCCCATGTTCACAGGGGGCACGGATGGCCCAGTCGTCTAAGGCGCCGCGATTCGCTGTGCAGAGTTGCGTCCCTTGGGCACGCCAGAAACCTATGATTGTGGGTTCGAATCCCGGTTCGCCCCAATTATGTTTCTAGGTTTGTCAGCACCATACCCGTGCTCGTGGGTTTCACCGAAGTGGTAAACGTCTGAGACCCGCACCACTTCGGGCTTTCCTCCCACATTAAGTTTACACTCCATGGTGTAACTGGAATCCTGTTAAAAGCGGCATTATACCCAAGTCACTCACTCACACACACATGTTCACTACATATTTCAGTAATGAAAACCGCCACAACGTAGGTAAGAGGGAGGTAACTGTAACCTGACAGATGTTTAAACTTTTTTTTACTTTTGAGCACATATGGTTACACATGTTGTTAGCCTATCGTTTACCCTCTAAAAAATATATAATTTTGATAGACACAAACAAATCCATTAAAATTAATGTTTAACCCCAGTGAGATAGAAAACTCAGAAACTAGTTACACCTGCATGTGGGCTCCATGTGCAGGGAACAATTATAATTTTTGGGGTAACCATCAGATAAAGGTACAAATGACAGGAATAGCTATAGACATTGGTCTTCTTTCCAAGCTCTGTCCTTTCTCCATGGAGTCAGAACCTGTGGAAAATCTAGACTTGCGTCACTCAGGGCTATAGCAGTACAGTAAGTGCTGGATGGAAGAGAAGCTAGCTTAAGTCACGCCCCGGAAAACTGGTGCACAATGGGTGCATCAATGCAGTGTATCAAAGTCAAGTCAAAGATATTTATTGCATGCAAGGCCTCCGGCCCATATACAAGAGAGTTACAAATAAGTAGTTGTACATATTTGTACTCATGATTTGTACAAATGGGAAATTGCATTTTTAACATATATAGCCAGTATTAATTTGACAACATCATCTTTTGAGGAAAGAAGAGAAATTATAGCAGGTACAGGATAATTTGACAGCGTTCTGGTATAAACATGTTTCTTAGATCACAATAATTAGGACATTCAAAAGTAAAACGAATTTCATCTTCTATAGCTGAATGACATAATGGGCACAACCTATCTATCATAGCGGATTGCTAAAGTGTAATTTTTCTGAGAGAAGGTGGTTTGAGTTGTTATTGTCTAGGTCGATCAACGACATTATAAGGTACACAGATATGATCTCGAAAACCTACCCAATGGTTTGAAAAAACCGTAAAGCAAATAATGAAAACGGAACGCCATTACGACCACATAGACTGAATGAGCTCTATCAGATCCAGACTCTACGTTTCGACTTTCATTTTTTCTCCACTGGAGAAACTGTATCATTGATGCCTTTTTCTTTCGGTTGTATGGCAATGGTTCTACTGTAATTAATTCATAGCTGATATAACGTGTTCATGTCAATTCTATTTAAAGGTGCCCTTACGAGCAGCCTGAATATGCATGTGAACGCTTTGACGTGCCGCTGCTTAAACGTGGGTTTAAAACGTCTGACATGGTGCGCTGTCAGAATGTGGTTATGAACGCGCTGTGCCTAAATGTGGGTTTAAACTCTCTGACCTGCTGCGCTGTCTGAATGTGGGTTTAAACTCTCTGACCTGCTGCTACCTGAATGTGGGTTTAAACTCTCTGACCTGCTGCTACCTGAATGTGGGTTAAACTCTCTGACCTGCTGCTACCTGAATGTGGGTTTAAACTCTCTGACCTGCTGCTCCCTGAATGTGGGTTTAAACTCTCTGACCTGCTGCTTCCCGAATGTGGGTTTAAACGCTCTGACATGCTGCGCTGTCTGAATGTTGGTATAAACTCTCTGACCTGCTGTTCCCTGAATGTGGGTTTAAACGCTCAGACGTGCTGTGCCTCATTTGACGTACTGACGTGCTGCTTAGATATGGGTTTAAACGCTCCGACGTGCTGCTCCCTGGGTGTGGATTTAGATTCACTGACATGCTGCAGCCTGAAATTTGTTTTTCTATTCTCTTACATGCTGAGTGGGGATTTTCACGCCCAGTATTGCTCTGTTTTATCGCTACTTCAGTAGGCGCTGGCCTTCCTGTAGACATATGCTTACATATAAATATAATTATTTTTTTTTATGTTTATGGTGTTTCATTTAATTACTTCCAATGTTTCAGTTCCCGGTGGTGGTTATGTCGACTATCTGAAGGATTGGCAGCAGGTTAAACAGGACAACCCGGACTTGCCTTTCTTAACATTGTTTTATGAAAACCTGAAAGAGGTTTGTATTTCTTTGTAGTTTAAGGTTTTTGGGGAGGGGTTGCCTCTGCTGCCCCTTTCTGGACCTGCTTTTGGATAGAACAAGAAGGATGCTGCGTCGTAGTAATGATTCTACATTTCTGCATGTTTGTAATGTGGACGATTTCACCTGAAATGGTACCGCATATTTTAACGGTAGGGGCTAGCCACGACATTTGGCAGGCGGGAATAACGCTGGTGGTTTTGATTTTAGGATCCTGTTAAAAACATCAAAGCTGTTGCCGACTTCATCGGCCAGTCAGTCACTGATGAACTCTGTCAGGAAATAGCAGAGGCGTGCAGCTTTAAGAAGATGAAGGTTGCAGACACGGAGGTGAAGGAGGATTATGCTGAACGGTCCGAAACCTGGAAGGAAGGCCACACAGGAATGTTCCGTAAAGGTGAACCGTAATTCATATGAAGACCCAAGTTAGAGTAGGCCCCAAGTATTATATTGCTTGTTGTGGGGACACACGCGGGTTAAAGGAGGCTCAAAGTATTATATTGCTTGTTGTGGGGACACACACAGGTTAGAGTAGGTCCCAAGTATTATATTGATTGTTGTAAGGACACACACGGGTTAGAATAGGTCCCAAGTATTATATTGCTTGTTACGAGGACACACACACACACAAATGCTACAATACGTCTCAAATTGTGTAATGACTCGGATCTATGCAGTTGGGATACGATGACATGCTTTAACCAAGTCACCGAGTCTGACCATCCGATCTCACTATGGGCCTCTTTTGACAAGCATTTTCACGTATATACCTTTGTATGACTCACTTGCTAATGTCTTACTATTTAAGAATTGTATCATGTATTGCGTACTTAAAGACGTATTTATTCATAACTTAACTGAAGAACTTACTCAGGTTTAACTTACTTGTGGAAATAATCATGTACTTATACTTTTAGGACTTATGCATGTACTCCTAACTTTAGGACTTATTCATGTATTACTTACTTAATTGACTCACTCTTGTATTACGTACTTCATATTTTACTCATGAACTACTGTCCTAAGGACTTGCGGACTTACAGCCATGTACTGTTGTTGTTCCAGGTGAAGTCGGGGATTGGAAGAACTGGATAACAGTTGCTCAAAATGAAAGATTTGATGACGTCATAGACCGAACGTTTAAGGGTACAGGCATTGCATTCACGTATGAATAGCTAACCGATTTTTAAAGTTGTGACCAAAACGGTCGGCAATACGTCTTTCATCCATTGTAATAAGTTGTATGTAATAGAACTATGTCCCTTGTTCATGTGTATATGTTATCGAGGAAACTAAATGCCAAATATCAGTATTAATGAAGAACATATCTATGGATACTAATCTCCATGGTGTGTGTCCATGTCAATCAACAGTTATAACTGATGAGATATGTAGTGCTGACAAAGAAATCGAAGCGTTGCGGAAACAACAAATCCTATTATGAAATTGATGTGTACGTATGTGTGAGTGAATTGTGTTTTACGCCGTAATGAAAAGTATTAAGTTGTATCACTGAGTGTCAAATTATTGAGAAAAGCTCAAATGACGCGACAATTTGTTGAAACTCTCGGGTATAGGCATAGTACCGACAAAGCAAGGAACATAATCACAACAAATCTAGGATTCGAACCCACGATACTGTTACTACTAAACTCTGAACAGCGAAATGCGGCGCCTGTGGTGAATGGGCGACCAATATCCCTAGACAGACCACGACTGAACAATGGAGCATTACACTGGGTGTATCTAGAATTGCCTATTCCTTATATTGCTACTGTTGATCATATGTACGCGAGAAATAAAATATATTATTTATTGTTTTACACGTCTTTTCTTGCAGGGTGATATGGTTACGGTGTGAGTGAGTTTGGTTTTACGCCGCTTTAAAAGCTTTTTCAGTTATATGATCATGACACTGTGGAAGCTTGATGGTGGAGGAAAGCATGAACTGATGCAAGTCTTAGACGTTAACAACACCAGTGAAACACACCAGCAGAGTAAGGTGCTGACAAACCCAGAAACATTTTGGGCGATCAAAGGTACTGCCGCGCCTAAGGGACGCAACTCTTACAACCTCCACTGGACCACCCGTGACTCCCTTTGACGTTTGAACTTCATCTGCTACTAATACAATAAGCCAAATGCTTTAACGCAATATTACACTATGCTTGTCGTAAGAGTCGACTAACGAGATCGGATGGTCAGGCTCGCTCACTTGGTTGATGCATGTCATCGTCTGGTCCAGACTCGATTATTTACAGACCGCCGTCATATAGCTTGAATATTGCTGAGAACGTCTTTAAATAACAAACAAACAAAACATTGAGATCAATCAAATCGACGATGGCATACATGTACCTCTAAGGAAACTATTAAATAAGTTGACATCCATCGATCATGACGAAGGAAATCTTGAGTTACGAAGACTGTGATGTTGTGAGATTGGTTTTATTTCGTCATGCTATAAAATAAAGTAAAGCACCCACATTATTTCCATAATCATAAGACATCTCTGCTTAACGCAGAGTCCAGTGTACAAGTCCGACTGTATCATGTGCAAGTGTTTGTGAATTACTATCAAATAGTGATGATACCAGGTGTTTTGCGAAATTGTGAGTGTAACCTGCCCCACTGCAGAGTGTGTCAACTTAATCCGAACGTACATTTACTTCCAAGTGGAAATGGACGAGGCCAACCAAAATGTCCTTCAGCGTAATCAAATAATACAATATTTATTTATTTTTGAGACTGTGCTTGTTATTTTCTAATCTGTAAAAGCCTTTAATGGGCATTGTATCAACGTAATTATCGGCATCGAGTAAACAATGAAGCTAAGGCGCAATTTTCCAGTCAATCGTTTCGCAATTGTACTAATGGGTTCTCAATGCTTTAGCTGATAGGTTTGTTGTAATATCTGGCATTAATTGTCCACGTTTGAAAACTTCAGTCTGTCATCCCAAGTGAAGATGTTGAGTGAGTATAATTATCAAACATGAAGTTATATATAAAAAATATAATTTTAACGCCATTTAATTTTAACCAGTCTTAACAGATTACCTTGGGTGTAAAACACAAAATTACAGCGGAAATATATGAATATGAATGGATCAGTTAAAAGTGATGATGACACCATGTGCGAAATGGATCCGTGTGTCCTGCCCTACCAGTAGTGCCCGCCACTGCACAGGTTGCACACAGAACAGTAAGCTTTGGTTGCCTGCCAACGCAACGCCCCACTCCTGCCATGCGACAACGGCATGTAACAAACCAGAAAAGTGATGGACAAGAAATGCAGTTACACGATAGCACATTTACTGATTTTGTTGAAACTAAAAACGATACGTTAATTTCATATACATGTTGAAATTCTTTTACTTAAAAGTAAAGGCGTTTGAGAAATATGCTCGTTTTGCAACACCGAGTTGGACAGTTTCAATGTCTCGGTCCGAACATTTCATTCGTAGATGACACAGCATAAATGATAAATGTTACAGTGTTTATGATGACATCATTCAACGCCTCAGTCAGTGTTCATATTTCTGTATATTAGCAGCTGTTTGCGATTGCCGCAACACAATAAAAGGGAGACTACTGTCGAAGTATTATCTCCCTTTGAACACGATGAGCACGAACCATTAGTAATTGCTTAACACAGTCCACGGTTCGTAACAACACAATACATCAAGCAAGGGTACCGGATGCGCCCGTGCAAAACACATGCAAGGGCAAGTCAATTGTTCACCTGAGAAAAAACCCGGGAACATATGGTACAAGTCAAAATAGGAATTCCATCAAAAACTATTTTGGTCACTGATGCGTCATATTTGGAATTTTACCTTGAATTTGGACATTACTCGATTTTGATTTGTCAATCAGAGGTGTCAGTTCACAATAAACCCCCTCTGGTTGAAACAGTCGATTGGACGGCGGCACCATCACGGAAGCTCATATTCTTCTACAAAATGCAAAGTGGCGGTTACTACAATATTCAAAGGAAGCGTGGCAATACATTTCGTGCAGAAAGCACGAATGAAATCTACAAAGAGAATGTAGGAGAGCTTGCAATGTGGCGCTTTATTACAGTGTATATACGACTGTGACGTCATATCTTTTGCGTCACAATGAGCGATATGACATCATAATATGGACGTGCGGCATGGAAGGAAACCTTTGCAAGGCTTACCTATTTTTCTGTAGGGGTGCCCACCTGATGTTAGCTTACGAAGTTGCCGAGCTACATGCTTTAGGTGCCTGTTCTACGTTCGAGTGAAGTATTACGGTGTAAACAACCACTTAAGCACATAGAACTCCATATTTCTTTAAAGGCTGTTGTCGGTGGTTCCGTAAATTCCGATCGACAACGCACTCAAAACATTCAACCCATATCGCTTCAAACAATACCTTTGTCAACACCAAAGAGTTCACGTTTTATTTATTCATGGTCGAATGGATACAAACACACCATGTTTTCAATACAGAGCTGGGCTACCTGCAGATTTAACCACGCCAAATTTAACATTTCAAACATCCCGCTGCGTTCGGATCAAAATTCAATTTCGCTCAACATTGAAAAAACAGTATGTTTATCTGCTAAATGTGAGCCACATGTCTATCATAAAACGTTTTAAAAGCTTTACTAAGGACTTGAATGCTGAAATCCTGATAAAACAGTCGTTTGACGCTCTTTGAAACCTTGGTAGGGCGGTAATGATTCATGGTACCTCAGAAATGAAGACAGACACCAAAGGCTGAAGCTGCTGGAGCATTGCACGACATAAAGAGAAAATTGACGTTTGAAAAGTTGAAGTCATCTGTCTTGTAATACAGTCCTGTGGATAGATTCGTTATGCATAGCTCTAAATTTGGGTAAATCAGTGGTAGGACATTGCCGACCTGACCACGAGTAAACGATATCAGATCATTTTCATATCTGAAGCTTCAGTTAAAGTTCTTGGCCATTTTCTTTCTCATTTTTCCTTTGCCAATGTAAGCTGAAAGAAATAGATCAGCAGGGAGGGGAGCACAATTGGTTTGCTTGGTGATGCAATATTTTGCCTAAAGGTCCTATTCCAAAATTTCGCTCAGATGTTGTCTATGAGAAACCCCAGCATTTTACGTATTGTTTTCTCAGTAAATTTCAGATGACATTTGCCTTCATTTTGTCCTTAACCTTTGACGAAAGTGATATGTAACTATATCCATGGTCACTAGGTAAAGTGACACATAACCCATGGATCAAGAGAGTGGAAATGGTATTTGGTGGTGCATTTTCTGAACCCAGCAATATAAAAATATAAATCTCTTTCTGTATGGATTTTTTTTTAGATTTGGAATCAGATTTAAGAGTCAAATCAAAATTTGATGGCACTGAAACGTGGTTTAAAATGGCATATTTCTTCCTCAGGTATCATACTGGCCTTTTATGTGAAATTATTCGAGATGTCACTCATACTAAGATCTTTGTTTAAACAATTATTGTAGTGACAAAGCCTAAGATAAAAGTATCTTTTTATTCTGCATGAGATCGCATGGGAAGTTTGGGACAGGATCGATCCGTAGTGTCGCATTGTTGCATAAAGAGCTGAATAATTAGAACCGTTTGGTAAGAATGAGTAACATTGCATGAAAAGTTGTCATTTAAATATCTCGGTATTTTTTGTCAAAGTTTCTAAAATTTAACATTTCCTTGTCCGGAAAAATGAATTTTGATGATAATAAAACAAAGCAGATGACAATAAAATCGATCGCCTAAACGCATCACGGCAACGGCCATGGTAACCCGATGCATGTGAGTTCCGTGCAAATTGAAATGCACATGCGTTCCCTCATTTCTTGCCCTATAAAAATCCACCCTGATCGGATAACATTCATTCGTTATTGAATTGTTACCACATGCCAAGATTGACAAGAAATCAACGACACCAAGCCTTTGGACGATTGCAAGCTGGACAAACCACCCGGCAAGTAGCCAATGCATTTCAAGTCCACGTAAGGACCATACACAGGCTCCAGCAACGGTACCAGACCACCAACACAACAGATGACCGATCACGTTGTGGAAGACCAAGGGTCACCACCCGACGTCAGGATCGTCAGATTGTGCGACAGCATCTTCAAGATCGCTTTGTTACTGCTGCGGAAACTGCTCGACAGACCATGGGGACACACCAGCGACACATTAATGCGGACACCGTGCGTCGACAATTGACGAGCAAACACCTCCACTGTCACAGGCCACACCGAGGACCCATTCTGACACCACGTCATCGACGGGACCGTCTTCAGTGGGCAACACAGTACTAGCATTGGCGCCATCAGCAGTGGAGAAGAGTCCTCTTCTCAGACGAGAGCCGTTACTGCCAAGTTTCATCTTTTTCACAAAGTGTCTCAAAGTATATTTTCAGTATTTGGACAAATACGGTTTCTCATATCTATCCATGGTGACGTTTCTTTTCGGCTCAGTATATAAGGTGACTGTTTCACACAAGTCCCCAGAACCCCAAGTCACAGAGCAAGACCAACGATCCAATTCATAAACACGGACGAGAAGCATCACAGGGCTTGGGATTATTGTAACCAGGTCCCCACCTGTCCTCAGTGAAATTTGTTTTCAAAAGAACAAACACAAAGACAAAACAAGGATGTTTGTGAAAATCAGCATGTGTATATGGTTTCAGTGCGGTCACTGTGTGTTATCTATTACATTACACGGCCTTGTTAAATTTTGCGGTCACTGTGTGTTATCTATTACATTACAGTGCCTAGCTAAAATTTGAAAATTGGATACGCTACAAACATCTTGTATTCAAGTTTACAAATTCAGAAATACGGAAGATTGGTCCCTCAAACGACTGCTGGATTTATACAATGCCTTGACTGGATGCATATATTCCGTACTTATTCCCGCATATCGTCGGATATTTCAGTCCTTAAATGCCCGAAGTGTGCTTTTCTTGCCATGCATACGGTAGTACTATCTCGTTTGCGAAAGTCAACACAGTTATTGTAAACGTGACCTCCTCACTGCACCTGAATATGTCAGGCTGACACACGGATTGCATGACACTAAGCAAGCAACGCGCCAACGTATCACCGAAAGATAGGTCACCGACATAGAAATGTATGATTCGATAACCCGCGCTTGATAATGCCTTTGCTTCAGAAGACAAACATCTACTATGACGTTTGACTGTGCATATATACTGTACCCGATAGTTTATCTGTGTGTGGACTTGGACAACCCTTTGGCCAAAAAAGAAACCGACTCAAGTATATCAGACAAAGACCTCGAGTTCTAGTTCAGACAGACAGACAGACAGACAGGCAGACAGACAGACGGACGGATGGATGGACGGATGGACGGATGGATGGACGGATGGACGGACGGACAGGTTTATTCAGTATTATGGCCATATGGCCTAAAGTACAATTGATTTTAACTCATTATATGATGTCACGTGGATATACAGAAACTTCATCTTCTTGAATATGATATTGAAATCATGCTTTATATAAGTAGCCACTGAACGGATTACATGTTATTTTGTGAGTTGATAACAGTTATCATTAACATTTCAGATTTATTGCAATTATTCAAGAACGAAAGATAGGAAGAGCTTATATTGGAACACTTGTTACACTTGAATAAGACATGGAATTCATCTTCAATTTCACCTCTGACACAATTAGTACAAACACTGTTACAGCATCAATATCTTTCGATGTACTACACATTTTTACGTTGCAATTAGGTAATGAGATTCTAAATTTACAAAAATGATCTTATTAATGATTTGTCTGGTAAGACAGACAAATACATTTCCTGTTACAGATGTGACTTTAGTTTACTATAATTGCTACGATAATGCGAATTTGAAACAGTTTCGTACAAGTTTTAGGCAAATATATCTTTCACTCGCTGCTTAAATATTCCCATAAACACTTGAATGTTATCGATTTCCTGTGCAATCGACACAAATGAAAGACCACATGTAAATGATTAACTTCTTACTTCAGATACCCAGTTATGTTTACCTTCATCATCCAACTGCCTCAATAATTTAAAGCATTGAAGAGAATATCTTCATTCTTCTAATCTTAGTAACTTTATCCAGTATTTAAGTGCTCTTACTTGGCTTTGCACAAACATATTACAGCGTCCAGTTTCACCAAGAATTGTTTTATTTGAGGCATGTTTACCAATATTACAAAAAAAACGTTGGAAGTATGAGGTACGTACTTTTTCGATGGCAGCATAACATTGTTCTCATATTTCCAAACTATATAGTAATATAGGTGCAATTTTACAGTACATTTTGTGCATGCTATTGAAAAGGATATATTCTTATTTTGTTTAAACAATTTATACACAGACATTTGAAATTTGCAAAAAAGGCAAACAAGACCAAATGCATAAAACATAAACAAGATTCTCAGACAAAAGTCAGTTTCTCAAAATGTCCCACAATATTTTAAACTTCTGGAAGCACCACCAACTATATTCGTATCCTCTGAATATTGATATTTGACTATATCAGTGATCACCACCTTTCGTACCAAATGCCCTGAGGATCAAAGAATTATGCTGTTTTTTGTTTTTTTGTTAAGGTCGTTGTGTTGGATAGTGATGTACAACGTTGACGTTTTATGTGCTTTGACAGTATTTGACTTCGTTCTTTTGTAAGATTACAAACATTCAGGCTAGTCCGTTGAGTTTTTGAGAACCCACATGATATTTATTTCCCTTGTTCCAGATACAGGATTGGGTATAGTAATAGAAAACGTACAACACAAAAACTAACTCACTTGGTGAACAATATCACACAATACTTTTGAGTGAACTCAAATTGCCGAATCATACCATACGGCCCTGCTTTTTTCCAAAAAGCTGCCTCATTGCTTGGCCAGATAAAGTTGCCCATTCATTATATATAGACATCAGATAACTGAGAGACCCAGAAAAGTAATCGTAATGTCACGCTGATCCTTTGGGAAACATCAACGTACATGCAGGACAATAGATCGACAACCCTACTATCAGTCAGCGACCGACATTTACACAGAAGTGACCCAGAAAACGAAAACTTTATGTCACGCTGACCTTTTGACAAACACACTAAGACCATAGATCGACAACACCAGTATCAGTCAATGACCTTAAATGTACTATGAGCGGTTAATGACATGCTACTATGAGGCTCTTTGAAATTTTCGTGGGGAAAATTTACTATTGGAAAGTTGAATTCATCCCTCTTGTCATACAGTCTTGTGAAGAGTCCTGTCACTCTGAACCTTTATGAAAAGATCCAAATATGAAACAGACGAGGCGGTCCCGCTGATCCACCTTATTACTTTTACTTTCTATCCCAGTTGGTCAAATCAGTTGAAGTGCATTGGCTATTTGATGGTTAGGGAACGATATTAGATAAACAATATACCTGAAGCTGTGGTGTGATTAATGACATACATACCTGTCACTTTTGAGCGGTTTATGACATACCTTCTGTTTTATGATTTACATGGTTCTTTTGAGTGGTTAAAAACATACATACAAAAGCATACAATGATATACTTGCCACTGTTGAGTGGTTAATGATATACTTGCCACTGTTGAGTGGTTAATGATATACTTGCCACTGTTGAGTGGTTGATGATATACTTGCCACTGTTGAGTGGTTCATGATACATTTGTCACTGTTGAGTGGTTAATGATATACTTGCCACTGTTGAGTGGTTAATGATACATTTGTCACTGTTGAGTGGTTAATGATATACTTGCCACTGTTGAGTGGTTCATAATATATTTGTCACTGTTGAGTGGTTAATGATACATATGTCACTGTTGAGTGGTTAATGATATACTTGCCACTGTTGAGTGGTTAATGATATACTTGCCACTGTTGAGTGGTTAATGATACATTTGTCACTGTTGAATGGTTAATGATATACTTGCCACTGTTAAGTGTTTAATGATACATTTGTCACTGTTGAGTGGTGAATGATCTACTTGCCACTGTTGAGTGGTTAATGATATACTTGCCACTGTTGAGTGGTTAATGATATACTTGCTACCTTTGAGTGGTTAATGATATACTTGCCACTGTTGAGTGGTTAATGATATACTTGCCACTGTTAAAGGTTTAATTATCAACATGCCACTGTTAAGTGATTAATGATGTACATGCCACTGTTAAGTGGTTAATGATATACTTGCCACTGTTAAAGGTTTAATGATACACATGCCACTGTTAAGTGGTTAATGATATACTTGCCACTGTTAAAGGTTTAATGATACACATGCAACTGCTGAGTGGTTAATATTATACATGCCACTGTTAAGTGGTAATTATATGCATATCACTGTGTGTAGTTAACTTGCGTTTGTGCGTGTTTTACGATTTAATGACACCCTGGTTCGAAGTCTATTTTGACTGCTTTTTCAAATTCATGTGACACACACATCGGCGCAGCCAAATAAATATACGAGTATCTAGAAATCATTGATTCTATTAGAGTGGGTGAGTGAGTTGGGTTTTATTCCTTCTCCCACAAAACATCAGTGATATCAAAGCGCATCAACTAAATGTGTGAGGAACACCCAACGTAATGTAGGTCTTAGACGTTTTGGATTCGAACTCATGGTCATTTCTGTAAAGAAACATTGGAATGACACATCCAGAAAAAGGAAATAAGTTGGTACACCCCTTCATTACAATCTTAATGCATATCTAATAACGCTCATGACGTTGTGCACTGTAGTCAGTTGTTGACCCAAAGTTCGTCCAATCATCGCCAAGCAGTAGCCTCAGACTGTTTATCAATAACCATGGCCCCTGATAACTTTAATCCTCATTTGGGTGACTGTAGGTAAACAGCCGAGATCCAGCATGTCGTCAAATCAAGAGGGAGATAACAATCTTCGGCACACGTAAGTTTGCTCATGAAGCCATGCTTCCAGTTTCATACATGTCACATTGTTTGCATAAAGTGGAATCTTGTGGTGAATAGCTTAAGATAATTCATTTCAATGTAATTAATCTAAATTAGACGTTTAATGTTATAACGGCAGGCACCCGTGTTATAACAAAATACAGGGGACACATGCACAAAAGCCGACGTGAATCATTTTATTCAGTATATTAACAAACCAAACTTTATCAAAAGGCATGCACTTTATGATGTAGACCATGTCTCACGTAATCTATTTATGTCGTACTTGTAATACACTACCGGGCAAAAGAAAGTATACTCTTGAAAATTGAATTTGACCATACAATTATAAACGCTACTAGGCTGAAACCAACCGCCGAAAACATGGGTGTATACTTTCTTTTTCCCGTTCCTTGAGATCAATTGGTCGATGTTTGTGTCTTGATTGAATGTCATAGTGCTCCAAAGGCTCCGTTGGTTTGCTCGGACATTTAAAGGTTGCTCGAATATATCTGATTATAGTGTCAAACCACATTCTGTTCACTCACTCTAATTAACAATGCGTAGCCAGGATTACGCTGGGACAGAAGCAAATGTCCGTGTACTTTCCGAGTCGCGGTACAGCTCTTACTTGTATCGTTATTTTAGTGTAGAAGCAACGATGACCGGTTTTTCTAAACTTCCTTGAATGCATTCATTCATCCATACTTTTCACCTATATGTGGTGGATATGCTGAACCGAATGTTGCTTGTACATTCAGGCTCGGTGTTTGGTTGATTGGCATGTGTCCCGACGGCCTGGGGCAATGCTCAGACCATCAGTTAGTGGGGTCATCCATTCCATGTCAATACATCGCGAAAGTGCAAGTCCGAATGTGTTTTATAATCGTACAACCTGGGAAAGGTTATCACGGGATATTATAAACTACCGTTACGGTCTGTACTATTGATTCTGAATGCTAGACATCGCCTAACCCTTGCTTAAATTGGAGAAACATTAGAAACAGGAGAGACTTTTCATGTTCCGTGGACGTACTGACATACAATCTCGGCCATCTTTGCGAAAATAGTTGCCAAAGCTTACTTGTCTGGAATAGAAGTCGCCATTTTAAAACTTGCACTGTAAAGCTTAAGAATGCTGCTTTCTGACTGGCTAATGCCGACTTTCTGTTGGTCATGTCACTGGAATGTCAAACTTCGCAAAACGTGATTTAATGGGATGTCTTTTTTGCATCATTTACGTTTCAGAATCAACATCATGTGTCGATGTGTAGTATTTAAGTTAACCACACTGCGATATGTTACAGGTCAGATGGTGGCCTTGAAATAGTGGATCTAACCAACTCCAAAGGTCACGGCTTCAAGTGTTATACTTACGATGGCTTGTACCTTCCTGTCCTGCCCCCACCCATGCAGGAAAGAAGTTGTACTGAAATAATGAAAGACATTAAAACAATTGAGATGACACAAGAAGATATTTTGATTTGCGCTTTTCAGAAATGTGGTGAGTAGAAGAAACTAATTATATCTTACAACAAACTCCTTTGTCCACTGCCAATACATCGTGTCATTCTTTGTTTGAGTCGACGAATTTCTAATATCTTTCAGTACCTACTCCCTTCTCTTGAGACGCATTAACCTATGGCATATGTATCGATCGCAACATGTTAAATTTGTCTTAAAGGCACCCATTGGCTGTGGGAAGTGCTGGAGATGGTTAGAAGTGGGGTCATTCAGTACAAGCAGGAAGTAAAAGAAACCCGGATGATAGAAATGATTCACAAGGAAGGAATAGAAGCAGTGCCGCCTCCACGCGTCCTCAACACGCACCTTCCTCTGCGCATGCTCCCCACGCAGATCGTGGAGAAGAAGGTCAAGTGTATCCAGGTCATGCGCAATCCTAAAGATGTCTGTGTGTCCATGTTCAACCACTACAGGGATTTGGTACAGCCTCTTGGTTACGAGGGTGACTTTGATGAGTTTCAAGACGTCTTCCTGAAAGGACACCGTAAGGATCACGTTTTCTGTATTACTGTATCATGATTGAATGTTGAACGTCAAACCGAGCAATATTCCAACTATATCACGACGACCTGAAAATAATCTGTGGAAATTCCGAATCAGAATATGTCCCCAGTATCTAATACTTGATGTAGAGTCGACTAACATGTGATTCGGATGATAATGCTCCGTGACTTGGCTTATTGTCTTTTATTGTACCCCAATGTCTAGGGCAATGCTCATGACATCGACACTGGTTTGTCTCGTCCGGGCTTGATTTTTACACTCACTTACATCCCCCGGTAGTTTGAATAGCACACATATGAGAATTAATCTATAGGAATCTATAGGAATAAATCTTCAAATTCACAAACACTTACAGACCCCAATGCAAACACATATAAATGTACCATCTATTCCCATCTCGGTGTTTTAGTCAAATACAAATTTCAGAATTGCATATATACTTTTGTATTGGGATGTAATTTAACCCTTAAATAACATATTGTGACGAACGGATATCCGACAAAGACTATCTGATTAACTAGTCCTCACGTGTCCTGTCAAATCATTAGTAAGAGGATGTTCATTCTTTATTCTCATTATTTCAGTTCCACTAGGGTCCTACTATGACTACCTCATCTCCTGGAGAAAAGAGGTGTCAAGGTCACCGGAAGTGCCTGTCTTTTATGTGGTGTACGAGGAAATGAAAACTGTAAGTGTCCAATACTGTTCCCAATGGGCCTGGAGAGGACTAGGGGGTGAGGGTGGTGGCAGTCTGCCCCGATGGCGTGGGGTGAGGGTGGTGGTTGTCTGCCCCGATGGCGTGGGGTGAGGGTGGTGGTAGTCTGCCCCGATGGCGTGGATCGCTGCTCATGCTTGCAACCCCTGATTTGTCTTGTCCAGACTGGATTAAAGATAATTCTATCGTGGTTTGGGGATTGGGGAAAGACCAAAGACATGCTGCGGTGTCAGTGTCCATACATTTGGAATAAGTGAGTGAGAGAGTATGCTTTACGCCGCTTTTAGCAATATTCCAGCAATATCACGGCGGGGGACACCGGAAATGGACTTCACGCATTGTACCAATGTCGGGAATAGAACCCGTGTCTTCGGCGTGAACCCTCATTTAGATTAAAGTCTGTAACTGTCTACATAAACCATCAAAGTGAGGTTGTAGTCGGCCACATAAATCATCAAAGTGAGGATACATTACGCAAGATCAATGCCTCCAACCATAACAATTACCCCGATCTTCATAAAAAAAGGCAAAATCCCCCAGAACAATTATAGTCGGAATCGTCAAATCGACTCTGCTTAATGCAGAGATTTCTATTGGATATGGAAAAGGTTTTGTCGCTTTATTTACATTACCACCATCACAATTACCCGGAGCGTCATCACAAAATGAACATCTGAATTCAAAATACCCTTGAACAATTCAGTGTACATGTGAATTTAGTTGGCCACCCTTTGTCAAAAGAACATCCACGGCAGTGGTCGTACGATATATTCACTGACAAAAAACATTATCTTTCATTTTCTCTCTGAAGTGTGTCATGTTCAGAATGTCTCATGACTCCTGTTCAAGGATCCTGTCAAGTGTATTAAAGACATCGCAAGATTCCTGGACCTGACAGTCACCGACCAGTTCTGTAAAGACGTCGCAGATGCCTGTTCCTTTAAGAAGATGAAGCAGGTTGACTCTGAATTGAAAGGAGATATGCCCATTAAAGTATGGAAGGAAGGGTCCAAGGGAACCATCTACAGGAAAGGTAATACTTCCTCATTGTGAGACTATTGTTTGATTGTTGTTTAACTTAGAACTCAGCGATATTCCAGCTAATCGGTACATAGAGTCTGAACAAGACAGACCGGCTGAAAGCATACCATCAGGGAATGATGGACCTCAAGTCAGCGAGCCTGACAACCCGATCATAGATTGTTGGGTACCACCTCTAACTCTGAATCTGTGTGTGTGTGTTTGTGTGTCTGTGTGTCTGTGTGTGTGTCCCTGTGTGCGTATGTGTGAGTGTGATGACGTGAGTGTGAAGGTGAGTGTATGAGTGTGTGTGTATGTGTGAGTATGTAAGTGTGTGTGTGTGTGTGTGCGTGTGTAGGTTTGAGTGTAGTTATAATAATTAAAATGATTATAATATCTGTTGTGCCCGCATCCAACTAATGTTAGTCCAGTGATGAAAGCCTTTATTCAATGCATGTTACAGGTGAGATCGGAGACTGGAAGAACTGGTTCACTGTGGCAGAGAGCGAGCGTTTTGATGAAATATGGAATGAGAAGATGAAGGGATCTGGGATCACATTTACCTATTCACCCGCGTAATGGACCTGGGAAGATATGACTTCTCAGAATGAACTCACTGCAAGCACACTTCATAAGTTACGAAAAACTGAAGTGATAATTTTTTTTCGAATTGTCCTAAGGATCGACTAATGGATATAAAGAAATAGAAATCCACAGAATATAAAACGTCAACGCCAGAGAATATCCAGTCTTGATTTTCCTCCAAAACAGATTCATTAGGCCTGAAAGGCAAAATAGCGTTGAAAATTAAATGAATGGATCCCTGAAAATCAGTGATGACACCAGGCGTTCGCGAGAGGTGTAGGCATGTCCTGCCCTACCGGTAGCATCCACCAATCTATTGTTTCTACTTGTTTTCAAGTGATTATGTATACATCTCTGTCTTTTCCCAACACCTAGGGGAGTAGGTTAGCCCTTTCCTACTACTCAGAAGAACAAAAATGATCACATCCCTACTTGGGAATCTTTGATATTCAATCAATAAAGAAAATGCTGTCCTGTATAATAATCTTTAATTGTTTGGTGAAGCAGTTAAGGAACATATCTGCAATGAATATATCAACCTTATTGTGTGCCTTAACAGTTGAAAGAGTGTACTGGATGTACGTAAATACATATTGTTTTACCATATGTTTTGTATTTTAATGCACAGTAATGTTTCCTCAAATCATATGATAGTATATACAACCTTGATCTAGTTTTGTATATACTCACCGCCCACAAACCGCGAATACCATACATGTTGGTTAATATATGAAGAAGTACTCATGCTCAAGATCTATTAGATGCACAAATGAACAAACTGTTATGTTGCGCGATCCGACGCTCATGAACGCATCACATGTGACGTCATTAATCCATGACCCGAGATGCTTCATTTGTCTCGTGCAGGACTAGCGTGTAATGTTTGGAGCATATCGTGATAGAAATAAAGAACCTCTGTGGCAACACTTGATTGCTTGTCAGTTTTGTAATTAAGTGGTACACATTGGATACATCACTTCTGAACGTAGATAATTTCTATATGTCTCTGTGGTTCGCATTCCTTTTGGCGGTGAGTATATATCGTCCATTTTGTGTGTCTTAACAATGTATTACAGATGAAAATGTGTACTATCTATATGGAAACATATGCAGGTTGTCTAACCATAGTTAAATACACAATAACTTGAGGGTCAGCTTAACGTTCTATCATTATAATATGTGATTAACTGCCAACTGAACACAATGAAATGTGTAATGTTATGTTATTGTATATGAAGAGTAAAGGTTTATTGACGTTTATAACCAACACTTCCTTGTTCCACATCCAGGTAAGGTATCATGTACCACATGATTATCAAAATAACCAACAAACATATGAATCACATAAACAGCGAGTTGTGCTCCCGTGCTTTACGTAACAAATCTTACCCACATTTTATTCCATCAGATACCTGCTGGCTTTGTATCATACATTCGCCAAGTGACAGTCCGTACTTATTCCGCATATCGTCGGTTATGTAAATGTAAAACGTCATGGCCAGATAACAACCAGTCACGATTATCCACTTAAGTGCTTGTGCTTGTTGTATCACGCAAACGATAGTACTGTCCCAGTTGCACAAATCAACACAGGGATTGTTAACCTCCCATACTGACCCTGCATGTCATATTGACACGCGGAATGTGCACAAGACGGTATACGTGCTCGGTGACAGGCAACGTTAACGTGCTCATGTGTCAGCGGTTGACAGGTCACTGACACGACTCTCTTTACACACACACACACACACACATATATATATATATATATATATATATATATATATATATATATATATATGTGTGTGTGTGTGTGTGTGTGTGTGTGTGTGTGTGTGTGTGTGCGTGCGTGCGTGCGTGTGTGTGTGTGTGTGTGTGGGTGTGGGTGTGGGTGTGTGTGTGCGTGTGTGTGTGTGCGTGTGTGTGTGTGTGTGTGTGTGTGTGTTTCGATAACCCGTGCTGATATCTTTATTCTAGAACGGTGTGAACGACATTTACTCTGCGCGTTTGCTTATTTGAGTGAGTGAAAACAAACAAGAGTAATTTGCATGAACATGACGCATTTACGTTTCGAAAATGAAATGCGGATATTTGTCACCGTGGACACTCATTTATCAACAATGTTATGTTCACAACATACTTTCCATTACCCTTAGGAAACGAACGTAAAATATTCCTTGCTGGCGTACATTTACATGTACTTGAAAGATTGATAATATTCTTCAGTTTTGAAAGACTGAGTTGAGAATAGTGGTCTTTTCATTGAAGTGAACACAACTTGCGATATTTCATTGCAGTGAACATAAGACTTGGACTGAACTATTGTCATACAAGACCTACCTTACCGCTAATTGCTTCCCTTTATCTTAAATGTCGAGCATGTACCCCAAATGTTGACTTACTTTCATTTTAGTTACACATTGACAAGGCACAAAAATGACAGATGGTCATTTATGGAGTAAATATTGCTTCTTACCGTTTGTTATTCTCTTGAAAATGTTTCGTTATAAACTGTAAATTTCTCATTTAACTTGTCAATCGACATTGTTCGTTTCGCAAAGCGCTATTTTTTGTTACTTGACCAGCGAGTAAGCTTTCGCTTCCAACAGCTGTCTCGTAGATTTCAAGAATTGGTTTGATTTAACTTGATTTTGTATATAATCATATACAAATGTATGAACAAGAATTTCCTTGACCCTAAATACTTTATGTTACTTTCGTTTATACCTTTTAAGATTTTTGCAAACACGGAACTACTTTATAAGTCGCAATTGCAAAGGTGGTGAAACGTCCCTGCGTGTTTTACATTTTTAATGAAATGAATATAATTTAATAACTACGCCATGAGTGAAAATATCTCCTTTCCCACGACACGAGATTAGAGAAATCGGATATTTCACTCTACACATGTACATATTCTCAAAAGCATGTGGATTATCAGCGCTTCAGTACCATATGTTCCGTATTTTTCAGGTGAACATTTGACTTGCCTATGCATGTGTTTGCGACAGGTACCACCGGTGGGGGCAGGATACGCTCACCTGGTATAGTTACTATTCGACAGTGATTCACAAACACATGCTCATAATATAGTCGGAATTGTTCTATCCACTCTACTTTATGCAGATATGTATTTTGGATATGGCAATAGTTTTATCGTTTTATTATTATGAATATCGAAAGGGTTTTGACGCTTTTATTTATTTTATTTGTTGTTATTATTGTGGCTCAACACATACAATGTATGTTCCGTTTTTGTGATGTTTGAAAATTGGATCCTTGTTTTGACCTTCCCACTATGACCTGATCCCCAATCAATCTCAAAATACGTCCAAAACTCCAGATACTTGTTCTCACCAAATGTGACGCTATATTTGTTAAAGTTCGAATAAGATTTTCAATATGGCCGCCTCAAAATGTAATGTCATTTGATATTTCATTTTTTTAGTTTCGTTTTTTACAATATTGTACATGTTGACCATATTTTGATCATTCCTCCAACTCTGTTCATGCTGAAATAGCCAGTCAGATGGGGTATGGAGTGTGGCATGTTTGTTTCTTTTTAAGCATTTCAAAACACTGAGATTATATGTCTTCAGGACAATGTTTATGATTTTCTTATTTGGTCCAATCATTATGTTATGGTGACAAATGAATGAATACATAACAGGAAACTCTACATTGAAACAGGTTCAGTTTGTTATTATTTATAAGATGCCAAAATGTCGGGCTATCGGTTCTTGACATTTTGTTGTGCAAATCTTTGCGTTCAGTGGAGACAACTTCCTACTTAAACGACATACAGTGAACTTTTGGTTGAATCACAACTTGTCCCATGATCCTACTTCATGAATAACTAAACACTTTTTATTGTGATACTAACCCCGTGATTATCCAGGTTAGAATTGGTCTTCAGCAACCAATGACACGACTCTCTTTACACACACACACACACACATATATATATATATATATATATATATATATATATATATGTGTGTGTGTGTGTGTGTGCGTGCGTGCGTGCGTGCGTGCGTGCGTGTGTGTGTGTGTGTGTGTGTGTGTGTGTGTGTGTGTGTGTGTGTGTGTGTGTGTGTGTGTGTGTGTGTGTGTGTGTGTGTGTGTGTGTGTGTGTGTGTGTGTGTGTGTGTGTGTGTGTGTGTGTGCGTGTGTGTGTGTGTGTGTGTGTGTTTCGATAACCCGTGCTGATATCTTTATTCTAGAACAGTGTGAACGACATTTACTCTGCGCGTTTGCTTATTTGAGTGAGTGAAAACAAACAAGAGTAATTTGCATGAACATGACGCATTTACGTTTCGAAAATGAAATGCGGATATTTGTCACCGTGGACACTCATTTATCAACAATGTTATGTTCACAACATACTTTCCATTACCCTTAGGAAACGAACGTAAAATATTCCTTGCTGGCGTACATTTACATGTACTTGAAAGATTGATAATATTCTTCAGTTTTGAAAGACTGAGTTGAGAATAGTGGTCTTTTCATTGAAGTGAACACAACTTGCGATATTTCATTGCAGTGAACATAAGACTTGGACTGAACTATTGTCATACAAGACCTACCTTACCGCTAATTGCTTCCCTTTATCTTAAATGTCGAGCATGTACCCCAAATGTTGACTTACTATCATTTTAGTTACACATTGACAAGGCACAAAAATGACAGATGGTCATTTATGGAGTAAATATTGCTTCTTACCGTTTGTTATTCTCTTGAAAATGTTTCGTTATAAACTGTAAATTTCTCATCCAAGTTATCAGGGGCCATGGTTATTGATAAACAGTCTGAGGCTACTGCTTGGCGATGATTGGACGAACTTTGGGTCAACAACTGACTACAGTGCACAACGTCATGAGCGTTATTAGATATGCATTAAGATTGTAATGAAGGGGTGTACCAACTTATTTCCTTTTTCTGGATGTGTCATTCCAATGTTGCTTTACAGAAATGACCATGAGTTCGAATCCAAAACGTCTAAGACCTACATTACGTTGGGTGTTCCTCACACATTTAGTTGATGCGCTTTGATATCACTGATGTTTTGTGGGAGAAGGAATAAAACCCAACTCACTCACCCACTCTAATAGAATCAATGATTTCTAGATACTCGTATATTTATTTGGCTGCGCCGATGTGTGTGTCACATGAATTTGAAAAAGCAGTCAAAATAGACTTCGAACCAGGGTGTCATTAAATCGTAAAACACGCACAAACGCAAGTTAACTACACACAGTGATATGCATATAATTACCACTTAACAGTGGCATGTATAATATTAACCACTCAGCAGTTGCATGTGTATCATTAAACCTTTAACAGTGGCAAGTATATCATTAACCACTTAACAGTGGCATGTGTATCATTAAACCTTTAACAGTGGCAAGTATATCATTAACCACTTAACAGTGGCATGTACATCATTAATCACTTAACAGTGGCATGTTGATAATTAAACCTTTAACAGTGGCAAGTATATCATTAACCACTCAACAGTGGCAAGTATATCATTAACCACTCAAAGGTAGCAAGTATATCATTAACCACTCAACAGTGGCAAGTATATCATTAACCACTCAACAGTGGCAAGTAGATCATTCACCACTCAACAGTGACAAATGTATCATTAACCACTTAACAGTGGCAAGTATATCATTAACCATTCAACAGTGACAAATGTATCATTAACCACTCAACAGTGGCAAGTATATCATTAACCACTCAACAGTGGCAAGTATATCATTAACCACTCAACAGTGACAAATGTATCATTAACCACTCAACAGTGACAAATATATTATGAACCACTCAACAGTGGCAAGTATATCATTAACCACTCAACAGTGACAAATTTATCATTAACCACTTAACAGTGGCAAGTATATCATTAACCACTCAACAGTAACAAATGTATCATTAACCACTCAACAGTGGCAAGTATATCATTAACCACTCAACAGTGGCAAGTATATCATTAACCACTCAACAGTGACAAATGTATCATTAACCACTCAACAGTGGCAAGTATATCATTAACCACTCAACAGTGACAAATGTATCATGAACCACTCAACAGTGGCAAGTATATCATCAACCACTCAACAGTGGCAAGTATATCATTAACCACTCAACAGTGGCAAGTATATCATTAACCACTCAACAGTGGCAAGTATATCATTGTATGCTTTTGTATGTATGTTTTTAACCACTCAAAAGAACCATGTAAATCATAAAACAGAAGGTATGTCATAAACCGCTCAAAAGTGACAGGTATGTATGTCATTAATCACACCACAGCTTCAGGTATATTGTTTATCTAATATCGTTCCCTAACCATCAAATAGCCAATGCACTTCAACTGATTTGACCAACTGGGATAGAAAGTAAAAGTAATAAGGTGGATCAGCGGGACCGCCTCGTCTGTTTCATATTTGGATCTTTTCATAAAGGTTCAGAGTGACAGGACTCTTCACAAGACTGTATGACAAGAGGGATGAATTCAACTTTCCAATAGTAAATTTTCCCCACGAAAATTTCAAAGAGCCTCATAGTAGCATGTCATTAACCGCTCATAGTACATTTAAGGTCATTGACTGATACTGGTGTTGTCGATCTATGGTCTTAGTGTGTTTGTCAAAAGGTCAGCGTGACATAAAGTTTTCGTTTTCTGGGTCACTTCTCCATGTTAGCCAGTCTCTGTGTGTAGTGAATGGACGACACTGAGCTGTGTGTAAATGTCGGTCGCTGACTGATAGTAGGGTTGTCGATCTATTGTCCTGCATGTACGTTGATGTTTCCCAAAGGACCAGCGTGACATTACGATTACTTTTCTGGGTCTCTCAGTTATCTGATGTCTATATATAATGAATGGGCAACTTTATCTGGCCAAGCAATGAGGCAGCTTTTTGGAAAAAAGCAGGGCCGTATGGTATGATTCGGCAATTTGAGTTCACTCAAAAGTATTGTGTGATATTGTTCACCAAGTGAGTTAGTTTTTGTGTTGTACGTTTTCTATTACTATACCCAATCCTGTATCTGGAACAAGGGAAATAAATATCATGTGGGTTCTCAAAAACTCAACGGACTAGCCTGAATGTTTGTAATCTTACAAAAGAACGAAGTCAAATACTGTCAAAGCACATAAAACGTCAACGTTGTACATCACTATCAAACACAACGACCTTAACAAAAAAACAAAAAACAGCATAATTCTTTGATCCTCAGGGCATTTGGTACGAAAGGTGGTGATCACTGATATAGTCAAATATCAATATTCAGAGGATACGAATATAGTTGGTGGTGCTTCCAGAAGTTTAAAATATTGTGGGACATTTTGAGAAACTGACTTTTGTCTGAGAATATTGTTTATGTTTTATGCATTTGGTCTTGTTTGCCTTTTTTGCAAATTTCAAATGTCTGTGTATAAATTGTTTAAACAAAATAAGAATATATCCTTTTCAATAGCATGCACAAAATGTACTGTAAAATTGCACCTATATTACTATATAGTTTGGAAATATGAGAACAATGTTATGCTGCCATCGAAAAAGTACGTACCTCATACTTCCAACGTTTTTTTTGTAATATTGGTAAACATGCCTCAAATAAAACAATTCTTGGTGAAACTGGACGCTGTAATATGTTTGTGCAAAGCCAAGTAAGAGCACTTAAATACTGGATAAAGTTACTAAGATTAGAAGAATGAAGATATTCTCTTCAATGCTTTAAATTATTGAGGCAGTTGGATGATGAAGGTAAACATAACTGGGTATCTGAAGTAAGAAGTTAATCATTTACATGTGGTCTTTCATTTGTGTCGATTGCACAGGAAATCGATAACATTCAAGTGTTTATGGGAATATTTAAGCAGCGAGTGAAAGATATATTTGCATAAAACTTGTACGAAACTGTTTCAAATTCGCATTATCGTAGCAATTATAGTAAACTAAAGTCACATCTGTAACAGGAAATGTATTTGTCTGTCTTACCAGACAAATCATTAATAAGATCATTTTTGTAAATTTAGAATCTCATTACCTAATTGCAACGTAAAAATGTGTAGTACATCGAAAGATATTGATGCTGTAACAGTGTTTGTACTAATTGTGTCAGAGGTGAAATTGAAGATGAATTCCATGTCTTATTCAAGTGTAACAAGTGTTCCAATATAAGCTCTTCCTATCTTTCGTTCTTGAATAATTGCAATAAATCTGAAATGTTAATGATAACTGTTATCAACTCACAAAATAACATGTTATCCGTTCAGTAGCTACTTATATAAAGCATGATTTCAATATCATATTCAAGAAGATGAAGTTTCTGTATATCCACGTGACATCATATAATGAGTTAAAATCAATTGTACTTTAGGCCATATGGCCATAATACTGAATAAACCTGTCCGTCCGTCCATCCGTCCATCCATCCGTCCATCCGTCCATCCATCCGTCCGTCCGTCCGTCCGTCCGTCCGTCTGTCTGTCTGTCTGTCTGTCTGTCTGAACTAGAACTCGAGGTCTTTGTCTGATATACTTGAGTCGGTTTCTTTTTTGGCCAAAGGGTTGTCCAAGTCCACACACAGATAAACTATCGGGTACAGTATATATGCACAGTCAAACGTCATAGTAGATGTTTGTCTTCTGAAGCAAAGGCATTATCAAGCGCGGGTTATCGAATCATACATTTCTATGTCGGTGACCTATCTTTCGGTGATACGTTGGCGCGTTGCTTGCTTAGTGTCATGCAATCCGTGTGTCAGCCTGACATATTCAGGTGCAGTGAGGAGGTCACGTTTACAATAACTGTGTTGACTTTCGCAAACGAGATAGTACTACCGTATGCATGGCAATAAAAGCACACTTCAGGCATTTAAGGACTGAAATATCCGACGATATGCGGGAATAAGTACGGAATATATGCATCCAGTCAAGGCATTGTTTGGTTATCTCTCATCGGTTTTGTGTTCTGCTTCGGAAACGAAATGCGACGGACGGACGGACGGGCGGCACCCATTCCTATATTCCCCTTCCCCTTCATTGCTGGTATAAAACTGCCAATTTCAGTCTAAGTGAAAGTCGTTGCCGGGGAAACTCAATCTTTTATTTTTTAATAACCAAAAGAATGAAAAGGCAGTAGTTTGTCACTAGGCCTATTTATGTGCCCAGTTAGGTGAAGAAGTAGTGCACTTTCTTCAAGATCTGCTCTGGAAATGAGCAATACCGCCATTTTCAGTCTAAGTCAAAGTCGTTGCTAGGTCGTTCAAAAACCCCAAACTATCAAAAGGCACCAGTTCACCACTAGACCTATCTAGATTGGTTAATATATATATGTCAAGGTTTTTGTGTTCTGCTCCGGAAACGAAATATGACGGACGGCACCCATTCTTATATCCCCCTTCCACTTCGTGGCGGCGGATAAAATCCTGCAAACGAAGGACAGTTAACAGATATATAATTATAACTAGTATAATTATAATCATAAAAAGGATAGCACGATACATATCAATACAAGATAAAAACGGGCTATAGATCGCCAGCCACTGAAGGGAGACCACCGTACTTGGGATCATGAGGACTTACAGTACCTTTACTGTCTGCATGACGATTGTACGCAATGTTAGCCACAATAAAAAATACAAATATTCCACGTTTAAAGGACCAGTAGACAGAAATATTCTTTGAATGACCTGGACTTATGATATCTTCTGAGGGGGACAATAATTTCAAACCACGACATCCTCCTTTGAGGATATAGCCAGTAACAAACTCAGATATAAATTCATTCTACCAATTTTAAAAGGTCATTTATTTTATACAACATATATTATCAAAACTTATTATACAATTCTATTTCTTTTAAAAACCCTTAAATTAAAAAAGAGATGATTTGAAATATTTATCCCTTGGCAAAATCAGTACAGTCAAGCAGTATGCGCTTGACCGTGATTCTCTCAAAACGGAGGGTCCTCACCTTGCAATAAATATTCTTGTTTGTATCTACTATGGCCAATACGACATCGTCGTCAAATGACCTCATCAAATCTTGACGGACAACCCAAGTCGGTGTTACCGATACTTGGTTTAATTTCATGTAATTTATATATACCTACTTGCGTATCCCACTTCTTTTGCATCATATCTCGAATATATGATCCAATCACGGGCTTGTAATCAGTGTTCGCTCTTACTGTTTGTAGGCTTGTAACCACCATACCCATGTTCCGAGGTTTCACCAAAGTGGTGAACGCGTTATTGTAAGACTTACATCATTTCGGGCTTTCCTCCCACATCAAGTTGACACGCCGTAATATAATTGGAATGTTCAATGCAGCGTTAAACAGCCCCTCACTCATTCACATTACTGTCGGTCCAAACAGGTGTAAACATAGAGCTATGGCACTGTAGCTCACCTGCATTAGTAGCAAACGTAGGTAGCATCAAAGATTGATTAATTTATCCAATATAGTGAGTGAGTGAGTATGGTTTTACGCCGCTTTTAGCAATATTCCAGCAATATCACGGCGGGGGACAGCAGAAATGGGCTTCACACATTGTACCAATGTCGGGAATCTAACCCGTGTCTTCGGCGTGACGAGCGAACGCTTTAACCACTAGTCTACCCGACCGCACCTTATCCAATATAAATTCAAAAATGAAATAAACGTAAAATATATCCTACTATAAAATTAGCAAATGCTGCTGCCATGGAGACCATATAGCACTTTGTATTCGAAACGCTTCAACGTAATTATCCAGGTATCAGTTACAGTTTGGTTCCGAAAGCTCCGAGGAGAATATGTTTACGACGGGCAAGGGAAAAACAGGTCATGGCATCAGATCACTAGAATTTCAGTTCGGTACGTTAGAAATCGATGTTGCAGTAATTTTGACGTCACCTATCCCTATCCTATGACGTCACCAAACAACGGGCGCGATAATGGCCCGTCGTCAAGAAATATAAGGGCATTATCAAGTTATAGTTGCCCGCTCATTTTTAATAACATGCGGGCGGTTTAATGATAATTCTATCCATTTTAGCTATAATTGGATGTAATGCTACTTCAGTCCGAATACTCACCGTCATTTGGAGTCACTGTCGGCACCCCGTAGTTAATATCAAAGGTGTATACGCCGCTGCTGTCAGCCACTGAAAGGCAAGAGATAATGCCCTACATTTCAATTGTGGCATATGATGGTTGGTCCAAGGTAAAAATTGGATATCCTGCATTCATTTTGAAAACCTGTGTCTAGCAAATGGTTGTAAATGATTTCCCAGACATACAACTCATAGTGATGTAATTATGAAAAGCATTAGAAAGGTGTTTGCAGCTCGATCCACAACTTTTCTTTAATGCATCATAAGTTACTTTCTTGTAGTTCATATTATTGGATTACGAAAACCTTCATTTTTCAAGAATTAAACTGGAATTTTCTCATGTATTTACATTTTAAAACCCAAGCGTTGTTGCGGTGGAGGTCTTGGAGCTCATGTTTATTCCAATTATAAATACTCTGTTTATCTTGTACGGAAGACTGGTTGAAGCCCAACTCACACTGAGTGACCTTAAACTTCAATTTCCTCCAATCTCATGCAAAAATACGACTTTTTCAATCTTAATTAGTTTTACAAATATGAAGTCACCATATCACACTGAAAATACTTTCTGAAGGAAACTTCATAAAATTAAGCTTATAAGTATATAAGCTTGACATCTGTCTCATTCATGGCATATGAGAGGTATTGGGGTAATTATTTGTTTATTCATTGCAAACTGAAAGGCCATAGGCCCATTGTTCAACGTATTTACAGGGTATGCGTGTTTCTTCTAACTAACAATGCATGGTGTATGTAAAATGCAATATTTTGTAATAAAGTAATATTTGAGGTTGACATGAGTATAAGAATAATAATTGGGGTTGTGGATCGAACCCCAATTACACGTTTACACGCATAAAGATGAACTTTTTCTATACACTCATATTTTCCATAACCCAATATTTCTTATCCATAAAGTTAAATTGGCCTTATCTTTGTATCAAAAATTTGAAAGTATAAATTACAGGGCAGATTATCATATTTTAACAAACTTTGTAGGATTGACATCAACACTTTCTTAGCTTTAACAGATGTAGATTCTAGTGTCTATTCCAACTCAAAGTCCTAGTAAACAATATTCCAAGGTACAGTAAACTACGTTTATAACGAACACGCTGATAACGAACTGACGGATATAACGAACCTACTTTTTTGTCCCGACTATTTGCTGTCGTTATGCTGTATATATGCTTATAACGAACTACGGTTATAACGAACTAAAATTAGTGGTCCCTTTGAGTTCGTTATAACCGTAGTTTACTGTAAGTATAAGATGAAACTACCTCTATATGTGCATCTTTGTATATCCATTTCTCTAAGTTTGATCATTTCCCACCGCTTTTAAAAACAAGAACTTTAGTTTTATTTGGATTGACGGACAGTGACCACTTGTCACAATAATTTTTCAAAATATTGATTTGACGTTTAAGACCATTTACTGAATCAGAAATAAAGGACATCATCGTCAGCAAAAAGTAAAAGGAATATTTCTATTAGATCTGGATATAACTTGATGACATTTTTAGATTTTGAATTAATTTCGAGAACAAGTTCATTTATGAAGAAAGAGAACAAGATTGGGCTTAATACACAACCCTGACGCACTCCCAAAGGGCAATCAATCATACTTGTAAGGTTATTGCCATTGGTTCGTACACACGCTTTAACTGATTCGTAAATGGCTTTTAATGATTTTTCCATCTTTGATGCCCACCCATGTTTACCAAATATGTGCCAGAGTTTTTTTCTTTGAACGGAAATCAAATGCCTTAGCGAAATCAACAAAACATGCATATAATTTACCTCCCCTTTTTGAGAGACATTTTGTAATTAAAGCTTATAAAATGAAAACAGAGAGCCTATCATAAGTGATTGGAAAATGCTTAGACTTGTAATAAAATAATCCCAAATGTCCTGAAATATGAATAATGTTTCATAATTTGACTAGGTACCCTTGATCGTACACGGTGGTCACCCAAACGTCGATACGACATAGAGCCTGTTTAGAGATTAAGTAAGCTACCCCAAATTCCATTCATAAATTCTCCACATATAGTGTGCACAAAGGGTATATAGTGTGCATACAGTGTATGAAGGCTCTAACATCGGTCATTAGCCTGTGGCTGAGAAAATCATTTGCGGCTGCTTAATACGTTTAGGCATCAGCTGTTGTGTATGAGTAAATGGTAAAGTCCAGAAAACACTAGAATGGTTCTTGACAGAAGGAAATAGCTTGAAGTACTCGTAATTTATTTTCCATTTTCATGTATATTATTGTACAAACAACAGATAAATAATAAAAATAAATGGATATTTGTCCATCCATTGACGGCTGCTATCATACCTGTTAAATATTGATAGTGATAGAACTACACGTATTAAAATAGCATCTGATCTTAGGAAAGCAAGAGCCAGCGTGATTCAATTGGTTCTACTTTAAGCAGAGATTTCTTGCGATTATGAAAATTGTTTTGTCTCTTTTATTTAGTTTAAGATCGCTAACAGCAGGAAAATAAAAACAAACAATTTAATAAATACACGAGTCTTCAAGGAATAAATGCCTTTACTTTCATTTACATCATTCACTAATGGTATTAGACAGTGAAATTATCTGTGAAGGTTGGTTTCCTTAGCCATGCTCGAATTTGATAATTGTGAGCAGATGCACCTTGATATGGAGCATTGGTGGTGAGAACGAGACCTGTGCCCGTAGGTTTCAACAAAGTGGCGCATCTACGGCATACTTTCATCCCACCGTATTTACTGTTCAAACCGACCCTCAGTGTGAAACTAAAATACCCTTGACCTTGACCTTGACCTCGAAGTTTGAAATACAGTCGTATTTTTTAGCTATCTATTTCGGAAGTCCCTGCCACCATGTCTTATGTCAACCATGCACTCAGAGATATATCAGGAATATTTCATGTGTCGAGTGAAATATCATGTTTCCCTCATCCAGTGTCCGGGGGATGAGAGAAACATGATATTTCACGAGACGTGTGGAATATCCTATTCATTATATACTTTCTATGTACTTTTCTGTCGGAAAGTTTTTATTCATTATGTAAATTATCCTAACACGTAGGGACTTTTCACCAACCCTTGTAATTGAGACTTAAAAAGTAGTTCCGATTTTGCAAAATCTTAAAACATATAAACAATTCATCACCTCAGTATCTGGTAACCTCCATTTAAGGTCATTAGAGCTGAGCAAGTCACTAGAGGTCACATTATGAAATAATTGCAGGAGATTTTGGATTAATAGAGGAACAACAAAAGCCTTTTTCAATTAGGTATAATAACATTAAATAACTAATATTACATATCTGTCATGTAATGGATGTGTCAAAGGTCAAGGTCATTTCATTTCAACGATCACATGACTTCATTCTGGCCAAAACGTGTAATGTCACATTGTCAAGTATATTCAGAGACAACAATGACCAATGTTTTGTAAAGTTAAATGTAAGCTTAAAATGGCCTTAGCATGCCAACTGAATATCGCTGAATCTGAGGATTATAGAGAGCAAACGAAAAACATAGCCTGGCCGTGCATTCGATAGCAGGATAAAAACATGACGATTTCTACCTCGGAATTTTCATTATCTGCTATTCAATAAATCATCATTAAATATATCAATGGCAAAACATGCTGATGTCTCGGGTGATGATGAAGAATACACATGCGGCAGGTATGCAGCTATCTTAAGTTTCATGACATTCTTACGATACCGTAAGTCTACGATAGATGCCAGTGTTTCCTTAAAATAGCGTAACGATAATTTAGCCATAAGCTCGTTTCTAAAATATGGATGGAGTTTCTTTGTGCATATGAATTTTTGCTTTGAATGAGAAAGTTAGTCAAAACACAGCAATTTGGCCAGGAAATATACCTTTACCGTCTGGTAAGTCGATGATTAGATAGTGGGCAAATAACCAATTCCTTTCCACTTATTCTTTGATCGATGCTCATGATATCACTTGATTGTCTGGCCCAGACTCGATTATTTACAGGCCGCCGTCATATAGCTGGAATATTGCTGAGTGCGGCGTAAAACAACAAACCAAACCAAACCAAAACATCCAAGGCTTAAATAAATGATTCAAAATATTTTATGGTTGACATGTGAAGGATATTTCCAATTTGACCCATTAGCAATTCCCTATTTTGACTTGTACCATATGTTCCCCTGTTATTTCAGGTGAACAGTTGACTTGCCTTTGCATGTGTTAGTGACGGGTACCATCAGTGGGACAGGATATGCACCTTTTCGCGAAAAGCTTGTATCATCACTACTTGATGGTGATTCATAAATACATACTTATAACAAACAATGGACATGGCAGAAACTTCTCATGATTATGGAGAGAGGGTGCTGTCGTATTTGTTTACATAAAACGTGTTACCATTTTCACGCATTGATACTGCTGGAATATTTTTAAAACCTCTATCACTCACTTACATAAAATTATTGACAATTTTAAATTGTCCGACTAAGTTTATCATAAGGTTGCATAACCGGTTACCTGTTACATTGAAACGATTGCCTGTCTGAATGAGTTTGATTAATCCATTAAAGTTTTATCATCAAATGTGTTCCCCAGTTTTGGTCTACCAAGCATTGATACTGCTGGAATATTTCTAAAATCCCTATCATTCACTTTTATAAAACCATTGGCAATCTTGAATTTGTTCGACTAAGTTTATCACAAGGTCTGCCTAACCGGTGATTAATCCATAAAAGTGCCATCATCAAATGCTAACTCACATGGCTTTAATACCCTTTCAATTGGTATTGGATTTCAATTGTAATGTTATCTAATATCGTCAAGAATGCTACACTTGATACACAGATAAAATTCACAATGGAAAACCTGGTCAACAGGAAAGGGTTTCGTTTCGTATGGGAACATCCATATGGATGGCACTGGCTCCCACGATATTTCCAAGAGATACTTAACTGTATTATTCAAGATAGTTTGTGGATGATTAAATTTGTCTTGATAAATTCTACATGTAAATTATATATAATGTACTGTATGGATATATTTTACATGAATTGTTGTTATGTACAAAGTCAATTTCTGTGGAATATATATTAAATATCGTCCGTGCTACTGTGCTTCTGTACGTTTTCAAATGCTAGGTGATAGTGATTCATAAGAAAACTTGATATGGCTGGAATCTGCTTTTGGTGGAGATTTCATATGATTAAGAAAAAGGATTTGTCGCTTTTTATTTAATTATTCCAAATTATTTCCCAACGCCTGTGCAGTATTTGTAAGTACAGATTCTTACATCCTTCCATCTCTTGGGTATTTGCTCGTGTTCATGATATAAGTGAGGGGCGGGCACGGGCGGCCTCAATTCGCTGTGCAGACTTGCGTTCCTTGTTTACATCAGAAACCTATGAAAGTGGGTTCGAATTCCGGTACGCCCTGATAATGGTTCTAGGTTTGTCAGCACCATATCCGTACTCGTGGGTTTTACCATACTGGTAAACGTCTTAGACCTGCATCACCCAAGGCTTTCCTCCCACATCATGCTGACACACCGTGATATAACTGGAATACTGTTGATCAGTATAATGAGTGGCGTTACACACAACTCACTCACTCACCCATACTGGTAAACGTCTTAGACCTGCATCACCCCAGGCTTTCCTCCCACATCATGCTGACACACCGTGATATAACTGGAATACTGTTTATCAGTATAATGAGTGGCGTTACACACAACTCACTCACTCACCCATACTGGTAAACGTCTTAGACCTGCATCACCCCAGGCTTTCCTCCCACATCATGCTGACACACCGTGATATAACTGGAATACTGTTGATCAGTATAATGAGTGGCGTTAAACACAACTCACTCACTTACGCATGATATGAGTAGACAATTTCACGCAAGGTATGGTCAGACTACACAGAACCAAGAACCATTTGTTCACATTGAATGTTAGGAGTTGCTGTACTTTTTATTCTCCGCAAACATCCAAGTTCAGTTATGTCAAAATACTTCATTTTTTTTCAATTTTGAACATTTTTGAAAAAACCCATTCCCTAGTCCATGGGGCATTTGTCACCAATCGGTGTGACCTTACATATATCTACATTTTCAAAGGTTCGGGACAATTTGACGAAAAAAGGAAAACAAAAGTCCTCTGAAGTTTACAAAGAAAATAATGTATGAAATGCTGGACGTCCTCTATCTATATCTTTCATAACATATGTATGAAATTTGGAGATAAGACATTGAGACAAGAAGTAGACATCCCCATGGGCACCAATTGTGCTCCCCTTCTTTATGATCTGTGTTTCTTTTTGCATACGAATACGAATTTCCGCTCACATTGGCAACATGAAAACAAGGGTTTGGGACCAAAAGGTACAACTTGAGCTTCAGGTATATAGATTCCATAATGGCCAAACAGCTAATTCAGTTCCACTGATTTACCCGCCTAAACCATCTGTTTCATTTTTATATCTGTGCAAAAAGCTATTCCCAAAACTGTCTGAAAAAAGTGACGTCTTGCGATGCTTCCTCAAATAGTGGTTGATCAGGATTACAACATTCAAGGCCTGAGTAAAGCCTTCAAAATCATAAACGGTAGACGCGTCTGTTTCCAAAATGATTTTCGATGCAATTCCTTATTTAGTATTGTACCATATGTTCCGAGTTAGTTCTGGTCACCACGCAACTTGACTTTTCATGTGTTTGTGACAGGTGCCCCCGGTGGGGCACGATACGCTTACCTGTCCACCTCTCTGCTTTCACCAGAAAAATAGTATGTATATGAGTGAGTGAGTGAGTGAGTGAGTTGGGTTTAACGCCGCTTTTAACAGTGTTCCAGTTATATCAAGGCGTGTCACCTTCATGTGGGAGGAAAGCCCGAAGTGATGCAGGTCTCAGACGTTTACCACTTCGGTGAAACCCACGAGCACGGGTATGGTGCTGACAAACCTAGAAACATAATCGGGGTGAACCGGGATTCGAACCCGCAATCATAGGTTTCTGGCGAGCCCAAGGGACGCAACTCTGCACAGCCTTAGACGACTGGGCCTTATGTTTTTGAAAGGATGAGTGACATTCCATACAATTCTACATGCATGCAACATGTAGATGTTTTGTGCTTATGATTAAATATGAGATGATTATTTTAGCACAGTAGGGAGACTGTAAAGACTTCAAGAGCTTGTTGGCGGTGTTTTGTATCAGAAAGCCAGTGGATGTATCATACAACCGATCCTCTGCATATGGTATCCCTCGCGTGTCACAAGGGCACATCCTAAGCAGTGTTTTATGGATCTTCGCAACGTATTTCGTTTTCACGTAAACACATCGAATACAAAAAGGGATAAAGGTATGCTGGGTCCGTTTGACAAGACTGTTCATTTTGTTTTTCGTTAATTCAAAAACGTACTGGTAAAAACACCACCATTACACCTTGAAACATAAAACACAACTTGTGCAGGAATAAGGGCACCCATGAATGTGCCATAATATCATGCTTAATAATGTTGTTTGTTTTTTAACATATATTTAATGTATATCACAAATATGCAAAGTACACACAAATGCTCTAAAGCTATTTGTATTAAGACCATATATAAAAGTTTATATATATCAAGATATATTATTGTCAAAATTGGAAAGTGACAAGCTGACTGATATTAATTCAATTATTAAAACCGTTCGTCTAACTCGATGTGTAAATTTGATCAAGAAAATAATGCTAGAAACATAAACGTGATCCAGAAAATATAAAGGTTGAACTCCGCTTCACAGACAAGCGTAACACAGAGCTAGGTGCTTGTCCAGCAGCGGCATAATTATAGTCAAAGGGAAACCACTCCAAACTAGAGTATGAACTAAGAATAGCTGCCACTGCCTTCACGGTCATAACTATAGGCTGCAGACACCTTCTATTTTTATCCTTCCGAAATTCGCGAACAATATGTTTTTTCACATCTTTTTCGTTGTAGACTTTTTCAGATTTAAGACAGTAATTATGTGAATCACTATCGCGATTAACTACCTTTCAGGCGTGGAATCTTTGATGCTTTCTTCGAGTGCAGACCTCTACTGTACGTCACATTGTCAAGTACATTCAGGGACGACAATGACCAATACTTTGTGATGGCACATGCACGGTCAGCTGTTTGTCGCTGACTCTAAGGATTACAAGGTTTAAGCAATCGTAAATCGGCCTGGCTGTGCATTCGACATCTTGATAGAAGATCCATTCAGATCAGCATATTGAGATGACGTCTCTTTTCTCGGAATATTCACCGTTCTCTAATCAATCTATCATCCTTAAGTATATCTTTGGCAAATCAAGTCGACGTCTTTGAGGAAGATGATGAATACACTTACGGCAGATATGCAACTAACATAAGATTAACGACAGACTTCCGATAGCATAGGTCAAAGATCTTCTCTAAAATCTAGATCCAGTTTCTTTGTGCATATGGTAAAATCCAAGCACAGTAATTTGGTCAAGAAGGATATCTTCATGTGAGTCAATGATTTGATATCAACAAATGGTCAAATAACGAATTCCCTTCCTCTGATTTATCCGCCTGAACTAGACATAACAGAGACCAGTGTAACTGCCTCATATGTTCGATATGTAGATATATGCTTTAAAGATTGACAAATATCTGTACACAAGACTGTATGTCAAGAGTCATGACTTCAGGGAGGACGGATATGCTCACCTCTTCGTGAAGACCTCGCCGCTATTCGCTGTGCAGAGTTGCGTCCCTTGGGCACGCCAGAAACCTATGATTGTGGGTTCGAATCCCGGTTCGCCCCGATTATGTTTCTAGGTTTGTCAGCACCATACCCGTGCTCGTGGGTTTCACCGAAGTGGTAAACGTCTGAGACCTGCATAACACTTTGGACTTTCCTCGCACATTAAGCTGACACGCCCTGACGTAATTGGAATACTGTTAAAAGCGGTGTTATATCCAAATCACTCACTCACTCGTGAAGACCTTGTTTCATCACTCTTTGATAGGGATTCATAAACACATGCACATCATACAGTCAGAATCGTACAATCGACTCTGCTTCTAGTGGAGACTTCTTAAGAATATGGAAAGTGTTTTGTCGCTTTTATTCTAATCATGTTATTGACATACAATCGAGCACCGGTGGCTCACCTTTTTGTGAACAAGTATCAACACTACTTGACGATGATGCATGAAGACAGGCTTATGATATAGTCGGAATCAGGCAATTAATATATATTGCTGATGAAAGGTTGATTTGTGGCTTTTATATGCAAATTCATACTGCCACAAACACCGGGTCTGTAAATGTATGCAGGTCATGACATAAGCCCTTTGATTTTTTATTTTAAGATGTATGATTATGGAACGGGTTTCGATCGAGAATTGTTTGAATTAATAAACATTATTTCATGGCAGACAGTTAAGTCCCGTTAAACCGAAGGTAATTAAGTCGAATAAAAGCAATTAAGTAGTATCAACGTTCGTGTCCGAAAATCGGACAATTACACAATAGACACGCTTCAAACACATAATAAATATATGAAAAATTAAATATTCATTTTATTTGAGCATGTTCCCTACGCAGCTAGAATTTTTGCGGGTTCATTCAAAAAACTATTTACCGATTGGAGGCGGGCAGCTCAGAGACATCGACTTAGAGTTAACATTATACCTCACAATAAACCTCACGGATAAACAAACAAACAAACAAACAAACTCTGGCGCTGCAGCCCTTGGTGTCTACATTTCACAACTTTTGAGGTATAATCGAGCATGCTCTTTCTACCATGATTTCAAAGACCGTCATACAAATCTTGCTCAGAAGTTGTTTGCTCAAGGTTACAGTGAGTGAGTGAGTATGGTTTTACGCGAATTTAGCAATATTCCAGCAATATCACGGCGGGGGACACCAGAAATGGGCTTCACACATTGTACCCATGTCGGGAATCTAACCCGGTTCTTAGGCGTGACGAGCGAACGCTTAAACCACTAGGCTACCCGACCGCCCCGATCAAGGTTACAACATTCAAGGCCTCAGTAAAGCTTTCAAAACCTTTTGTGGGAGACATGTGGTGGAATTTTCCAAATTTGACACATCATTGAAAAAATATATTCGATGCAATTCCCCATTAAGACCATATTAACCCTATGTTTGCATTTTTTTCAGGTGAACATTTGACTTGACTTTTCAAGTGTTTGTAATAGGTGTGGGGCAAGGGACGGACACCTTTTCACGGACACCTGGTATCATCACTATTTGATTTGATTTGACTATATGATCGTGATGTAGTCAGAATTGGTATTCACAAATATACTGAACCACAAACGAAACGTCACCCTAAGTGACATTGAATGAAAAGTTGTAATTTAAGATCTGGGTAATTTCTGTCAAAGTTTCTAAAATTTAACATTACCTTTGTCCGACAAAAAATGACAAAAAACAAAGCAGATGACAAACGCATCACGGCAACGGCCATGGTGACCCGATGCACGTGAGTTCCGTTCAAATTAAAATGCACATGCTTTCCCTCATTTCTTGCCCTATAAAAATCTATCCAGATCGGATAACATTCATTCGTTATTTTGAATTGCTACCACATGCCAAGATTGACAAGTAATCAGAATCAAGAATCGACCATAAGCCCTTGGACGTTTACAAGCTGGACAAACCGCCCGGCAAGTAGCCAATGCATTTCAAGTCCACATAAGGACCATATACAGGCTCCACCAACGGCACAAGACCACCAACACAACAGATGACCGACCACGTAGTGGAAGACCAAGGATCACCACTCAACGTCATGATCGTCAGATTGTGCGACAGCATCTTCAAGATCGCCTTGTTACTGCTGCGAAAACAGCTCGACAGACCATTGGGACACACCAGCGACACATTAGTGCGGACACCGTGCGTCGACGATTGACGAGCAGACACCTCCACTGTCACAGGCCACACCGAGGACCCATTCTGACACCACGTCATCGCCGGGACCGTCAGTGGGCAACACACCATAAGCATTAGCGCCACCAACATTAGCGCCACCAGCAGTGGAGAAGGGTCCTCTTCTCAGACGAGAACTGTATCTCAACAGCAGATGACAGAGAGAGATAGTCCGGGGACGCCGTGGGGAACGTTATTCGGATGCTTGTGTTGAGGGAGAGACTCTTGGGATGGTCCGAGCATCATGGTGTGGGGTGGAATTGATCCTGCACAGCGGGTCGGTCCTGTGGTCTTCCAGAAAATCGGTCCAGGGAGAGGGAGTGATGTCACAGCAGCTCGGTACATTGATCAAGCCATACCTCTTTTGGCACATCGCCGCAACCACGAGTTTCAGCATGATAACGCCCGTGCCCACACTGCGAGAGCAACAAGAGACTTCCTCCAGCAGAATGGCATCTGAACCATGCAGTGGTCTGCCTTCAGTCCCGATTTAAATCCCTTTGAGCACCTATGGGACGAGATTAAAAGACGGCTGAATGACGTCCGACAACAGCAGCTGAACTGCATCAGGCGTTCCTCAGATTGTGGGCTCAAATGCATGTAGCCTTCATCAACCACCTCATCCTTTCCATATCATCAATGCACATGGCGGACACACGAATTGGGGAACCTGTTGCGACCTGTGTCGGTGGAGGACGGGGAGTTTGGTGATTGAGGGCTCAAGGAATAGCGTTCGTTTGACCAATACACCACTTCGACCCTTATGTCACCAAGACGGGTGGTAGAATGGGCCCGGTTCTATCATGAAGCTGACCATACAAAGCCTTGTGCGCGCAGTAAAAATGTCCATTTCTCCTTTGGTGTGGTCTTGCATTTGCATTTTGTTTCTTTTCTTTTCTTGATTTTGATAAATTTCAAAGCAGATGGTCGTGGACTAATTTAGCACGTCACACTAATGGAGAATATCTTTCTTGTAACCTCTTGGTGTTAGTCTGCTAGAGATACTCTGACATTTAACATCGCCAGTATTAGCGCTCTGTGATGGTGGGAAGGGGACAGGGTTGCAAAATTATCCAGAAACCAATTGGAAACTAAAACCATAACTCATAATCCAAAACATTGACTGTTACCCAAATGATAACCGTGAAAATGGACGTTCCAAGCCATACTCAATCCCTAACCACTGTTGACGCAGGCGGCACCCTTGTATAAAAATTACAAAATCTTTCCCATAGCCACAAGAAAACTCTGCCAAAAGCAGAGTAGATTATCTGAATACGACTGTAGTACGATCTTGTGTCTATGAATCACTATCAATAATAACTCGTGATGACTTAATCTATCAAATGTGAGAAAACAAGGTTAAGAACAGTGTTGTCTGATACAACAGCGGACAGCAAGCAGAATACTATCGTTGCATCACAATCACATTAAATTCCTCAGCTCGAGGGAAATTAGTTGAAAATGTATGTTGATGAGAATGCTGGTATTGCATTTTAAGTGCCTGTCAAACAACATCAACACTCACCAATGCAGCTTTATAATGATTGATTTAACATATTACAGTTTGCCACAAGATAGCTGTCATATAACACAACTTATAATATTTGACTGTTACATTTGAATTTGTGTACCTGATTATAGCAAACATGGTGTGGTTATATCTCATGACTTTAAATTGAATTATCACTGACAGAATCGTAATGTTCGTGCATACTGTTTAGTTGTAACGTTTAAATCTCTGATAAACATACTGTTAAAGCTGTTTCCTATTTATGTTTCATCAATGGTATCTCAAGTTCGGAAAGGATATTTTCTTAACCTTATTCACGCGGTCACTGCAAATTTGGATACACTTTATTAACACTTGGATGTGTCTGTTAGAAAATGTAGCCCCACGTACCTTTCGTCATTGCGTATCTGGCATCAGCCACATGGCCCACTGTCTCTGGATTGCCATCTTCCTTGAGACTGAGGAGGTGGTACAAGTTACAGGACGAATTAGACCTGTTCATCCCAGGTGTCTTACATAATGGAGACTGTCTGTCCTCTGCTCTCCACCTGAGATAAGAAACCGCCTGTTTTTGATGTACAACAGTGACATTGCCACCGAAAGGGCTGCCAGTGTGCTTAACTTTATCATGTACCTTTGTTCCTCCTGTGCCAATAGCCACAAGACTCGATATCACCAATGAAGAACCGAAGACAGCTGCCCGCATTGCGGACTCCATCCGTGTTCACAGCGATCTGCAGTCTGAATGTAACTTCATGTATTCTTAAACAGTTCAGCGCGCCGTTGAGTACAGTTCTGTTCAAAGCTAATGTTCTTTTGTTTGAGACACACATTTATCAATTCCTTGAACATGCCTTACTGCATACTTAAACCACTTTCAATCACACGCAAAGCTCACACCAATGGGAAAAAAAGCATTCTCATTTTTTTATGAATCACTAATAAGGTAAGACATGATTAGTTATTTGTACGATGTCGTACTGGCCAGACTGGGTTCAGTCAGGAATATCTGCTGAACACTGACGAGGATGAACCTCCAAAATGATTCCGTTTTTATAAAAAGCATATTTTCTTTGACTGGATTGCCTTTTCAACCCCAAGGAATCTCAGGACAAAGTAGCAAGGTCTTTTTATCAGAGTACGCAGAATTCTAATCTCAGAATATTGAGAAGCTAGTCTGTATCATAAACTGTGAATTGATTGAAATGATAAGCTCTTATCATGTTTATTATAGTTCATATATTTGTCTTGATTTTCTTCACTTTGTTTTTCTTACCTATCTGGTTTATTTATTTCTGAATCCTTAATATTTTCTTTGCCTTTTTTATTGGCCATCGTTTAATGAATATATCATTCTCGCCTCATGTCTGATATAAAAACTCTGGGGTCTAGTGGTAGAGCCTTCGCCCGGGGAGTGGGAGGCGGGGGGTTCCATTCCTTGAAGCGTAATACCACAAGACGTTAAAAGATAGTATTTATTGTAACGCTGTCTGGCGCTGGGCATTGGGGAGGTTAAACAAGGTTGGCTCAGAGTCAGTATACTAATTAATGTAGTGATCTCTACATATAATGGTTGTTACCAGAGGACATGTCAAATGGAACAACCACAAACGTGTTTTAGGGGCAGTCAGATAACAGCTGGCTGGGGCAGAATTGGTTTATTCCAATTCTGTTCATCCTTTTCTCAGTTTGTGAGTGAGTAAGGGTGTTTTTACGCCACGTTTAGCAATATTCCAGCAATATCACGGCAGGGCACAGGAGCAGGCTTCACACATTGCGCACATGTGGGAATCAAACCCTCGCCTTCACGTGATGAGCGAACGTTTTAAACAGTAGGATACCCTTCCTCGCTTCAGTTAGTGCATTCTACTAATGACAACATCACGAACTGACGTAAACGACTCTGAAAGACATTCAACAGGTTCAACTTCTATTAGGCTCATTTTGTTTTTGGCATATGCTTTGAAAGAATCAACAATGGTTTTAAAGTTCAAGAAGCCTGCTCGTAATATTTTGGTCAATATTTGAAAAAAACTGACGAAGGTTGTTTCAACAATAGAGAAGTTACCTGTGATTATATAACCAACAGGTTTGTAGCAATATGAAGAGTCTTGGCAGCCACAAGTAGTAGAATTTACATCATGGGCTATCAAACCCCAGTCCCAGTCAACGTTCTGTATCAACTTTTTCATCACAGAGGAACAGATGAGGAATAGATGATCCTCCGTAATTACGAGTTGCAAGTAGGTGATATGTATCCAATTGCCTTTTGTCCTGTGTAAAATGTAGACAAATGTGGTAGGGTGGTGGGATGGGCCCGGTCGTATCATTCGGTTGGTCATGTCAGGTCCTGTGCATTTAATTTCATTTGCACAATGTTGCTAGTCATGAGCTATATTTCATGTTATTTTACTTGTCAATTTGAATTCAGGTGTTATTTGACTATTAGAACACTCTAATGTTACCGTCTTGTTTGTGTAGATATTTAAACTTCTATCATTTGAAATTATAAAATCAACAATTACTAGAACATTGCTATGTTTGCCTAGAGTCATAATGCCCAGAAGGCGGTGGCTCTTGGGCCAATCCGGTGGAACATTTTCTTGATGCTTCTGCGTGAGTATAACATCTTCATAACCTTAGTGTTGCCTGTCGGAGGCCCACAGGTGCATAACATCGTCCTTGTTGATACTCCATGGTGAGTGGGGAGCCAAATTGGTGAAACACAATCTCTACAAACAGTTTTAGGTTTTCCGAAATTAAAACCTGTTGTGTTCATTTTTGCAACAAACGGAAACTACATAAAGACTTAGGATTGTCTTTAAATATAATATTCCGATAAGAAAAACCAAGGTTTTCGGTATTACCTTTAATACCTAATCACGTTAAATATCTTGGCTACCCAGTCATGTTGGCATCAGTGGCAACTGTCGAAAAGATGCTTCGTCAAAAGCCGTTCTTAATTAAGTCAAATTCAAACTTACCGTATTCCGATCTTAAACCTTCCATCAGAGAATATGTGAATGTTCCCTGACCAGAAAGTTGGAATAAAAAGGTTTTGAATAAGCTCCATGCCATAAAGCCACTGATTGGAGGTCACACCCATTCTGTTCTATATCAACATGATGAAGTTGTATTACAGCGGTGTCGCATTGGCCATATATACTGAACCGAAAAAGAAACGTCACGCAAAGTTACATTGCATGAAAAGTTGTCATTTAAATATCTGGGTAATGTTTGTCAAAGTGTCTAAAATGTAACATTACCTTGTCTGGAAAAATAAAATTTGAAGATAAAAAAAACAAGCAGATGACAATAAAACCGATCGCCCAAACGCATCATGGTAACGGCCATGGTAACCCAAGTTTGAGTCATTTGTTTATTAACAAATTATTCGATTAGACATTTTCTGGCCGCGAATAGCTGCAAGATTGCAGATGCAGCATTAAGTAAAAATTACTCACTCCCTCACACCTCCCTCACAAACAATTTTAAACAATTAAGCGTTGGCATGAACTTATCAGCAAGAAGCGAAAATGTATTGCAATGCTCAGAGAGATTTATTGAAAATATTTGTGCTGATATCCTCGTCCCTATATGCAATGTATAAGGACAGTTATTATAAATTTTCTTATTTTGTCCCATCATTATGTTATGGTGATAAAAGCTGAGAAAAGTGATGTTACATTCCGTTCTTTATGTCAGAGACTTCGACCATGATATCATTTACCTTGATCACCGTTGATATTAACTAAAATGTAGATGTACATACCAGAAAACTTATCTGTGTAGTGAAACAGGGTTAGGTTGTTATCATTTATAAGATGCCAATGTACCGTGCTATCTGTTCTTGTCAAATTGTTGCTGCAAATCTGTGTTATCAATGGAGACAATGTAATACTGAAATAAAATTCCATTCGGTGAACTACTTGTTGAACTACAACTTTCCCATGACCCTACTTGACAACCCAAGTAGGTGTAGCCAATAGTTGGTTTCATTTCACGTAATTTATTTATACCCACTTGAGTGTTCCACTTCTTTTGCATTAGGGTGTAAGATTTAATCACGGGTTTATACTCACCGTATGGAATAAGAAGTGGGGTCACAGATTTGTTGAGTACTGCCTTAGCAGCAGCAGCAGCCATTGTGTTACCAACGATCTCAACATGGCTAGGTAACCAACAAAAGACGATGTCGTATTGGCCAGTTGCAAGATCATTAAACTATACAACCATTTCTATCATTGTGTGGAAGACATGTTTTTAATAGCTTGAATGCAAGAAAGAGAGTCTGACAAAATAATGAACTGTTTATGTTTACTTTGGCTGTAGATGCATTTTAGAGCTGTTAAAATAGCATTTGCTTCTGCTGTGAAAATAGAACATTTATCTGGTAATCTGGTTGAGATAGTTCTGATTCCAATGACGGTAGCCCTGGCAACAGCGTCAACATCCTTGGATCCATCTGTGAATATAGATTTATGAGTACCATACATGCTTCGTAATTCATTATATTGCTGTTGATAAATTAGTTGATTTGTGTCGGATTTCTTTAGTTTACTTAATGTTAGGTCCACCTCTGGCTTCACTATGGTGGAGAAGTGGACCGCCGAGTGGGGGCTATAATTTCAAGATTGATTTGGGCAGCAGAAACATCAGATTGATTTCTTATTCCAAGTGGTGGATTAAGAGATGTCTTTTTATTGTAGAGATTTTTGTACACAGGATTAAAAACACAGTCATATGCTGGATTGGATTTAGTAGAACATAATTTCGATATATACTGTAAAGATAATTTAATGCGTCGGTGTTTAAGGGATGGATTATCAACCTCCACATACAAACTATGAATAGGTGAAGTTCGGAAGGCTCCAAGACAAAGCCTCAGGCCTTGGTGATGAATGGTGTCTAATAATTCTAAATTGCTCTTACAAGCCCCACCATAGATGATGGAGCCGTAATCAAGTTTAGAGCGTATAAGAGCTCTGTATAGTTGAAGGAGGATTTTCCGATCCCCTCCCCATTTGGAATTAGAGACAACGTTTTACAAATCTAGGGCTTTCAGAAATTTATTCTTTTAGAATTTTATATGTGGTGAAAAGGTTAAATGATGATCGAAAATTATACCAAAAAATGTCGCTTCTTTTATAACTTTAATGGGGTGTTATCTAATATTAGTTCTGGGTCTTTGTGAGGTTTATATCTTCTGCAAAAATGAACACAGTAAGTTTTGGATCTGGAAAATTTAAAGCCATTTTCTAAACACCATTTCTGGATTTTATTTAAACACAATTGCATTTGCCTCCCAATCGTATGCATGTTCTTACCACGGCAAAAAACATTAAAGTCATCCACAAACAACGATCCATCAATTGAATCGTTTTTTTCCTTTGCTAAACTGTTGATTTTAATGCTAAACAAAGTGACAGACACGGTACTGCCTTGTGGGACACCCTGAACCTGATTATAATCAGACAGGGTAGAACCCACGTGGACTTGAAATTTAGGCAAACGGCCTAGGAATCATGTAAATCTTTTAAAATACCGTGCTTCCATGTAGTGTCATATGCTTTCTCGAGATAAAAAAAGATAGACACTGCATGTTGTTTGACTCCAATCGAACTAAATGGTCAATGGTACTGCGATTTTTACGAAATACACATTGAATATTTGTGATTAAATTATTTGATTCTAAGTACCAAGTTCATCTATTATTGACCATGCGTTTCATGGTTTTGCAAACACAGCTAGTCAATGAAACGGGTCGATAATTGGAAGGATCAGTATGATCATTGTCCTGACGTCCAGATTTTATCAAATATTATCACAAAGGTTTCTGAACAGTATTGCGGTAAATATTTTAAAAGTTGATACTGTATATTATCAGACCCTGCAGCAGTATCATGAGCCTGCCCAAGTGCAGTTTGGAGCTCATGAATGGAAAAGACTTCATTGTAATCTTCCTCGTTATCTGAATTAAAATGTAAAGCTTTCTTTTCCTGCAACTTTTTGTATTTTTGAAATTGAAGGGCATAATGTTTAGCCAGAGTTTCACCAAGTTTATTTCCAATATCTGATGTATCAGTTAATAAGTGATCCCCATCTTTGAGATGATGGATGCTTGATTTAGAACCCTTATTTACCTTTTACTTTCTGAATCATGTTCCATACCTTGGACATAGGACATACATAATTTTGCCAAGCTTGACGTTTGTTTTGTTTGAAGGTGCGCCCTGTTTTAGCATTTTGGACCATTTGGGGATTATGGACCATTGGATGGCGTCGGAAATATCGTTCAGCTTTTGTCCGTGCCTTCCTAGCTTGTTTGCAATCATTGTTGAACCATGGTTTACGTTTGTGAGGATTTGAGGAGGACTTCGGAATACATTCATCAGCTATGTTAGCAAGTTCATCAGAGAACAGTTGTATAGAGTCGGGAACATCGATAAAAACTTCAGGTGTTAGTTTGTTAGAACAAAGGACTTCATAAAATGCCCAGTTGGCTTTAGTAAAATTCTAACGTGAAGATGGAGGAACATCAGAACGTGTAACAGATTTTGAAATGGTAGGAAAATGGTCACTTCCACAGAGGTCATCGTAAGTGCCAGTTGCTGGATGAAGATACGTGTGAGAACCATCATTAAAAAGGCATAAATCATTATTAAAGAAAAAAATCCTCTGGTAATTTTCCTTTAGTGTTGGTGACATTACAACCCCAAAGTGGGTTATGACCATTCAAATCTCCCATAATGGTTTGGGAAGCTGGTAAGACAGTGCCGGAAGATCAAAGTGTTGAAGAGAACAGGATGGTGGTACATATAACGGACACAAAGCAAAAACAATATTCAATGTTACATGTACTGCAACAGCCTGAAGAGGGGTACTGAGAGGAACAGGACTATGGAGAATGCCCTGCCTCACCATAACAGAAGATCCTCCAGTTGCTTTATCGCCTGGTGGGGAAAAGCAGTGGTAGGAATCATATTGTCGTAAAACGAAATTATCTGTAGGTTTAAGGAACGTTTCTTACAAGCAAAATGCCGATGGTTTAAAATCTTGAATTATGAGCTGAAGATCATTAGAATTGGTCCGAAGTCCTCTACAGTTCCATTGTATTCAAGAGGGGGAGCAACTTATGGAGGTTCAATTGGAGATTGCGAGCGGGGGGAATGTCCTCTATGCTGTAATGACAGCGATGGAGTGACCTCCATGTCTAGAGGTTCAAAGGGGTTATGAACCTCTAAGGGATCTATCATTGAAGCAGGTACCTCGATGTGCTTAAGGCCCTTTGCTCCTTTTCTTTTTTATTGTTTTCTTTTTACTTAAACGAACATTTGTTGTTTGTTTAGACTAGGATTCTGGCACAGGTTCAGATTCTGGATCAGGGTCTGGAAGGAGGTCTGCTGGCTGAGACTGAGAGGTAGATGGTATATCAGTCTGAGTTTCAGTTGTTGATACGGTCATCGCAAGTGGGAACAGCATTGTTTGTTGGTCTTTGACCCAGCTAATTGCTGTCTGACACGCACTATTTACCTTTTGGATACAAGAAGAGACTGCGACAGAGTATGGTTTCGAAAATGAATTAGTTGGAGCCTGGTCTGCTACCAATATCTTGGCATCAGAGAAAGAAATATTATTTGATTTTAAAATTTGTTTATTGTCCCTCAAATGTTGGACTTGGAATATGACATGTGGTCACCATTGCAGTTTGCACACATGATGGCATTGGTACAATCGGTGTTATCATGTTTACTAATACAGCGGGAGCAAATTGGAGAGGAGGTACAAGACTTGTCCAAAACGTTGACACTTGAAACAACGGACGGGAGTTGGTATATACATATCCACCCCAATGCTAAAATATCCAGCTTTGATGTTTGTTGGAAGTTTTGAAAGTGCAAAAGTGAAAAGATAAGTGTTAGTTTTTACTACTCTGCTATTATCTTTTCTGGTGAATCGTTTGACCGATGACACCCCTTGTGATTTCAGTTCCATCGCAATCTCCTCTTCAGACATGTCAGAGAGACATTTATGCCTCGGCATGAATTTAGTGACTTGTGTTCTGAGACAACTATCTCAGTATCTGCAAAATGATGTGCCTTGAGCAGATGTAGAGACTGTTGTCTCTTGGCACATTCTATTAGTAGAGAATCCGACCGTAAAAGAGGGACGTTCTTATCATCACCACATATACCTTGAACTGCTTTTGAAACAACAAAAGGGTTTATCTTGAGTGGCAGGCCATTAACACCTTCCACAACCAGAAATCGAGGCCATGAATCTACATTAGTAACACAAGTGTCATCATCAGAAGATGAAACTGTATCTGTGTCAACGTGCCTTCTCTTATTTTTGTAACGAGAACCAGTGATTTGTGGGGAAGCCATGATGAAAGAAAACAGATTCGACAACCCTGCTCCCCACCCGCCATGGACAGTGTTGCAGTGGAAGCCAACTACATACACTAGGGTTACAGGGGTGCTATTCTCAAGCAATACCAAAACATGTACAGGTAGCTAATAATGTCAAACAGAAAAAAGTCTAGTTGGTTCTACCCTATACAATTATCTGAAGACAATCATAACATGGAGGTCAATAATGCCAGATTGACCCGTGAGCCACCGCCTTCTGGCATAGGACTCAAGGCAAAGTTGTAATATGTGCAGAATGCGATAATATGCCATATTTACTGCATGATATACTTATTTAATCAAAATTGACATTGACCATGCACAGGGCACAGCATGACCAGCCGATTGATAGAACCGGGCCCATGCTAACACCCGTCTAGGTGAAGTAAGGGTCCACACGGGGGAATAGCTATTAGCGTTACCCAGCACTCACCACAGGGAGGTTGCTCTTCACGAGTGCCTGATGATGCCTGCTGTGGCTGAACATGGTGAGAGAAACTACTGCTGCTTCACGTCAATCCGGGGCGGTCGGGTAGCCTAGTGGTTAAAGCGTTCGTTCGTCACGCCGAAGACCCGGAATCGATTCCCAACATGGGTACAATGTGTGAATGTGTGAATCCCATTTCTGGTGTCCCCTGCCGTGATATTACTGGAATATTGCTAAAAGTGGCGTACTCACTCACTCACTCACTCACTCACTCACTCACTCACTCACTCACTCACTCACTCACTCACTCACTCACTCACTCACTCACTCACTCACTCACTCACTCACTCACTCACTCACTCACTCACTCACTCACTCACTCACTCACTCACTCACTCACTCACTCACTCACTCACTCACTCACTCACTCACTCACTCACTCACTCACTCACTCACTCACTCACTCACTCACTCACTCACTCACTCACTCACTCACTCACTCACTCACTCACTCACTCACTCACTCACTCACTCACTCACTCACTCACTCACTCACTCACTCACTCACTCACTCACTCACTCACTCACTCACTCACTCACTCACTCACTCACTCACTCACTCACTCACTCACTCACTCACTCACTCACTCACTCACTCACTCACTCACTCACTCACTCACTCACTCACTCACTCACTCACTCACTCACTCACTCACTCACTCACTCACTCACTCACTCACTCACTCACTCACTCACTCACTCACTCACTCACTCACTCACTCACTCACTCACTCACTCACTCACTCACTCACTCACTCACTCACTCACTCACTCACTCACTCACTCACTCACTCACTCACTCACTCACTCACTCACTCACTCACTCACTCACTCACTCCAGCTAGCAGTCTCAGTATGTTATATCAAATGCGACTTCTATCGGCCGAGTCATATTCATATTAATTAAAGTCAGTGTGTTTTTATGATACAGTGCAGCTTGTTTACACATAAAGTTTCGATGAAGTATTTCCATGGTGGCTCTCTCTGATGGCTTGTATAGAAATGTGCATCACATTAAGGTGAAAGGCTCTTTGCTAAAGAGCTATTTGGTGATATTTCGAAATGCAGCGAATTTTACATGAAATGACTCAGCAAATAAACTACCGTGTCTTTATTTGCATGAAACGGTGACGGTTGTGTTTAAGCTTTCTGATAAATAAATTAATACTTCTAATACATGGCATGGCCCCTGCTACTTAAAGTCTATTGATATTTACTTTTACTCTAACATTTCACCTAGACTTCGTCGCCTGTCTCTCCTGTGTGTCTGGAGGTGAAAGCAAAGCTGATATACCACACTGACGTTTGAGAATGAACTTTACCTTCAAGTAGTATTTGTTTTCACATACAGCGTATTTGACCTGAACTCTAAAAACATATTGAAGGAATGCAGAGACGTTAATTTGGACAGTGGAGTCGATAAATCAAATAAATTCCGTTTAATCGAAAATACAAAACTGCCTGTGGAGATACCAAATGTATTTTCCCTGGTTTCTGTTTTGATTCAGAAATGGTATAATTAGCTGGCATTATTTACTTTCACTCTAACACTTTGCCCGGGCTCTATAAATCTTGGATGCATTAATGTTTATTGATCAAATTGTTTTAATCTTTTTGATTAGGTCCCCAGAGAGCTATGCTGGTCGGCGTCTAAATGGGTTGGGTGGTCTTGTGATTTGGTCGATGGTGTGTTACCGTATCTCGACTGAGTGGAACGCTGAGCACAATATCAACGACCCAACCTGTTTATTCACAAGTCGCCATGTTATAGATGGCCCAGTCGTCTAAGGCGCCGCGATTCGCTATCCAGAGTTGCGTCCCTTGGGCACGCCAGAAACCTATGATTGTGGGTTCGAATCCCGGTTCGCCCCGATTATGTTTCTAGGTTTATCAGCTCGTGGGTTTCACCGCAGTGGTAAACGTCTTAGACCTGCATCGCTTAGGGCTTTCCTCCCACATTAAGCTGACACGCCGTGATATAACTGGAATACTGTTAAAAGAGGCGTTAAACCCAACTCACTCACTCACTAGTAAGTAGTAGGAAAGAACGAAGTGATGCGGATCTGAGACGCTCGCCGCTAGATTGACACTAAATCAACCACTGTTCAAAACAAGAGGCATATTCTGTGTTTATGCGAATTCTGGTAGCTTATATCAGGGAGTCAGACAGTTTCATTGAAACAAGTCATAATTGTTATGCTTATTATGCTATGCACATTGAGGTTATCACGCGAGCATGTGTCGAAAATACAGTATTAGAAATAAACATTGTATTTAGCAAGCCTTAGCGAATTCAATACATAGTGTTTATTTCTAATGCGAGATATTTACCTTCCCAAAACAAACACAAAGGTCTTAACCTCTTTTTCATTTGATGTCATTCTTAATTTCTGCCTTTCAAAACCTGATCTCATTTCTCAGAAACGGTACCGAAACAGTTTCATTCATATAACGTCAGGAAGTCAGTCATCTGTGAGTCGGACAGTGACCACAGTCAATATTGTTCCAACTGGAGGTGAGGTGAGGTGAAATTGGGTTTAACGTCGCGTCCAAGATTATTGCACTTATATAGCGACGTGCATGCACGTGTATGTGTGTGTGTGGCTGCTTGTACTAGTCCGGACTGATGCCGATTTATAGTGCTAGCTCACTGAGATACCATGCCGCAGTTTAACATGAATACACCACTCAGACACAGTATACTGACTCCGAGCCCACCAGTCCTTGTTTTAGCCCCTTAATGCCGAGCGCCAGACAGGGTAACAACAAGTACAATCTTTTAACGTCTTTTTGTATGACGCGGCCCGGGATCGAACCCTGGACCTTCCGCTCTCCGGGCGGACGCTCTACCACAAGACCACGGAGGCGGTCTGTTCCAACTGGAACCAGTTTTTAGACAGTGGTGTAACTACTTTTAGGCAAATTGCACATGGAGTCTCTACTTTCCTCGGGGGCACAGGTGGCCCAGTCGTCTAAGGCGCCGCGATTCGCTGTGCAGAGTTGCGTCCCTTGGGCACGCCAGAAACCTATGATTATGGGTTTGAATCCCGGTTCGCCCCGATTATGTTTCTAGGTTTGTCAGCACCATACCCGTGCTCGTGGGTTTCACCGAAGTGGTAAACGTCTAAGACCTGCATCACTTCGGGCTTTCCTCCCGCATTAAGCTGACACGCCGTGATTTAACTGGAATAATGTTAAAAGCGGCGTTAAACCCAACTCACTCACTCACTCACTCACTCTACTCTCCTCTCGCGGCAATTCATACATGGGCCTGCTAGAGGATATGTCCTTTATCAAAGGAAATCTCATCCACGAAACGTCCCGTTTATGGAGGTATAAACACAAACACCTATCTGCACCTTTTCTGAATAAGCCTAGGTATAATACGGATGTGCGCTAAGTATACACACCGGTATATATATCAATATCCGTTTATATATCAATAAACGCAAAACATATTTAAGACAATTCTTATAAATAACAACTCCACAGACTACTTATGTAATCATTAATACTGTAATCAGCGACATCGTTCAGCGCATTAATGCAACACAAGCCACGCCCATTCAGCAAACATCAATTCGTTAGTAGGCGGGGCCTGATCATATTTCGGTTTATGGAAATATAAAAGGCCCCCGGAAATACTTCCGAACACCTGGTATCATCAGTATTGATGGTGATTCATAAAGACATGCTCATGATATATTCAGAATCTTTCTTCATCCCACTTTTGAATAAAGCAACTTAAATCTCTAAAGACTAAAAATTATCCAAAATATTGTCCAAATACGTTATTATGAGCCGGAGGTATGTTAAATAGCTAAAGTTACTGTTCAGTCTTTACCGCCATCTGAAAACATGTAAAAAAATGACAGCAAATTACCATGTCTATGGAATCAATGTGGTCCTTATTAGAAAACTGCACGAATATGTATTGTCACGCCACATTCACTTCTCAAAATGTACATTGAAAACACAGTATCTGTACCGCCATGGCAATATTAAACACGAAGGTGCTGTCGAAGATACTATGTTTTAGCGACATTGGTTGAGGTCAATGCAGATATATGTGAGGGGATTTTCGATCTGAATTGTACAAGCACTGATAATTGCCTTTGCACTAAGTATGGTGTTGTATGTGTCAAACGTTGTTCTGTCCCATCGTTATAGTTTACTTTATTCTCATATCTATGACAGGTATTGAAAGTGTGCAGTACAACTCCTTCGTACGCTTGAAAGGGACACTTGTAAGCAAATTAAGCCTTGTAAGGTTTAGTTCAACACAACATATCACTATCGGGACGTCACTTTGCTCATGGGGGTACGGGTGGCCAAGTCGTCTAAGGCGCCACGATTCGCTGTGCAGAGTTGCGTCCCTTGGGCACGCCAGAAACCTATGATTATGGGTTCGAATCCCGGTTCGCCCCGATTATGTTTCTAGGTTTGTCAGCACAATACCCGTGCTCGTGGGTTTCACCGAAGTGGTAGACGTCTGAGACCTGCATCACTTCGGGCTTTCCTCCCACATTAAGCTGACACGCCGCGATATAACTGGAATACTATTAAAAGCAGCGTAAAACCCAGCTCACTCACTCACTCACTCACGAACAGCTGTAGGTTCTTGATTACAAATCGTTGATCCAAGCAGCATCCTGCTAAACTTTCCGCAGTTCTAATGCATGATACAGAGCTCTTTACAGTTTCGTTGGATCCTAAAACGGATGTTTTATCAGTCGCTATGTTGACGGGGTTTGCAAGGAATGAAGCCCTGAACTAGAACATATATTTCATCTCTTTGTCAGTTTTCTCATGAAAATATTATTTAATTTAACATTATCAGCTTAATAGGAAACATAATGTAATATACAGAATATTTTTTAGCTTATAATGATTATACACATGAACATAATTAATTGTTAATTTCAATACGTAATATGATCTAAATATACGGATTAGACAATTATAATTAATTAGAATAATAAACGACATGTAAAGTAATGTACATAAAGTAGACAGTGAATCTATTGTCCGTAGCGAATGCTCCTATCGTAATGGCAACCGAAGCTATAAAAAGTAAACGATTGTGTCAAAATTGATGGTCAGCTGAATGGAAGGGTACTGTCGGTTGTTTAGTCTGTCATACAGACCCTGAAACAGCCAATATCCAATACAGCCCATGCAACTCTATAATGTTTGGCAGGTCTATATTACTGTAGTAGTCTGGTTGCCATAGCAGTGTGACTAGTCTGGTTGGTTTACACCGATACTGTACAAATCTGACTGAATAATGCCATAGCAGTGTGACTAATCTGGTTGGTTTACACCGACACTGTACAAATCTGATTGAATAATGCCATAGCAGTGTGACTAGTCTGGTTGGTTTACACCGACACTGTACAAATCTGATTGAATAATGCCATAGCAGTGTGACTAATCTGGTTGGTTTACACCGACACTGTACAAATCTGATTGAATAATGCCATAGCAGTGTGACTAGTCTGGTTGGTTTACACCGACACTGTACAAATCTGATTGAATAATGCCATAGCAGTGTGACTAGTCTGGTTGGTTTACACCGACACTGTACAAATCTGATTGAATAATGCCATAGCAGTGTGACTAGTCTAATTGGTTTACACTGACACCGTACAAATCTGAATGAATAATGCCACACCAGTATTACTAGTCTGGTTGGTTTACACCGACAATGTACAAATCTGATTGAATAATGCCATAGCAGTGTGACTAGTCTGGCTGGTTTACACCGACACTGTACAAATCTGAATGAATAATGCCACAGCAGTGTGACTAGTCTGGTTGGTTTACACCGACACTGTACAAATCTGAAAGAATAATGCCACAGATCTGTCATGGACATTTGGAGACGCATCAAAGCAGCTCACTGAAATCGGAGCTATACAACACGAAGCAAAAAACAAGCTCAAAAAGCCCTGCATCATCATGGGCGATTTAAATTGGCATAACCAACTATGGGTACGTACAAGTACCAACAATACAAGGAAAGTTATTGAAGAGCTAATGTCTGATAAAAGTTTGTGTCTCTGAAATGACGATTCAAGCACCTATTTAGATCCTGCCACTGGAACCTTTTTAGCACTTGATCTGTCCCTCACTGATTCATCTGTTCACAATGACTTCGAATGGTCTGTGCATGATAACCTTTGTGGGAGTGATCACTTCCCTATACTGTCCTAAAGGCTATAAAACCAGATGATAACCCCTCTTCTTCAAGGTCGAATTTAACAAAGGCCAACTGGACTTTGTATAAAATATTATTTGCTGAAGATTTGAAACCTGACAATTTCAGAAATGTCCTAGATCCTATCCAGTTGTTTTAGGGTCAACTAAATAGTATTGCAGACCTAACAATTCCTAAGTACTCTGCAAATGTTAGTAAAACGTGGCTTACCAATGAATGCAAACATGCAAGAAGATATATGAAGAAAGCAGAAAAATACTTCTGCAAACATCCTACAGTTCATAACCTAATAACCTAATGTTAGACTTACTGGTGCCAAAGCACGACGAGCTCATTAAACGCACGCCCATGTCCAAGGTGCGGCACATGGTTAAAAAATAACAAGCAAAGGTTCAAAATCTTCTGTTAACCATCTCACTGATGGTGACACATTAGAAACTGACAACTCTGACATTGCAAAAAACTTGGCGACATTCTTGCCAAACATTCTTCATCGACAAATGAAATCCCTGAGTTTCAGAGATATCAGAAACAACAGGAAAAGCAAAAGGTTATTTTTTATTTTAATAATGGTGAAGATTACAATGAAGTATTTTCATTGCTTGAGCTACATACCGCTCTTGAGCAAGCTCATTTTATTGCAGCAGGATATTTTTATGCCTGAATCATGTCTTGAGAAATGTTCAGATATTTTTTACCAAATATGGATTTCAGTGAATTTTCTTTCTTCGTGGCATAATGCCATTGTAGACCCCATACCAAAACCTGGCCGGGATCATACAGATCCCTCTAATTACCGCCCTATCTCTTTAACTAGTTTAAGTTTAAGTCCCTTTATTTTGTGTTACAATAATTAGTCTTCCAAAGGTAAGATTGATCCTGTAGATGGATCACTTTTCGAGGATGATTTTAATATTTCTTGCCATGGTGAAAATATGCATACCTCAGAGAGGCAGTTACAAATCGGCCTCAGTAAAATTCACAAGTGGTCCCTGGAAAATGGGTTTAAATTTTCTAAATCAAAAGCCAATTGTGTACATTTCTGCAAAAAAAATATAAGCCGCATACGGACCCTGAGCTATTTTGGAATGTCACATCCACCAAAGTGGTAAAGGAGGCCAAGTTCTTGGGACTTTTTTTTTTACAGCATATAAAATACCTTAAAGCGATTGTCTGAAGGCACTCGATTTGTTGAAATTAGTTTATAATTCACAGTGGGGAGGGGTTCAGAGAGCCCTCTTACACTTGCACAGGTCGCTGATCCATTCCAAACTAGATTACGGCTCCATAATCCATGGTGGAGCATGTAAAAATAATTTACGAAAACTAGATGCTATACATCATCAGAGCCTTTAGAACTTCTTTTCAAAGAATATATGTAGAAGCAGATGACCATCAGTTAAACAATGCCGTCTGAAATTATCCTTACAATACATCACTAAATTGTATTCCAGCTATTGAATCCGAAATCAATCCTCTCTGCGAAGATCTTTACAAGAAGAATTCAACTCTTGGAATAAGAACCAAAATGTCATTTCCGCTGCTAAAATTGATTTTCAAGAAAAGCTCCCATTCAACTTCAATCATCGCCTCCTTGGCACATGGTAAAGTCAAATGTCGACCTAACATTAAATAAATATTAAATCAGACACGAACCCACTAATTTATTAACAAGAATACAATCAATTAAGAAACACTTATGACACTTATAAATCTATATTTTTAGATGAATCCAAGGATGGTGGCGTAGTTGATATTGCCACTGTAATTGGATCCAGAACAAGATCTTCACGATTGCGAGAAAACAGTTCCATGTTCACAGCAGAAGCAAACGCCGCTTCTGCTGCAAAAGCATCACTCAACAAATCTGTGACACCACTTATTATCCCAAACACTGATTATAAACCTGTAATTAGATGTTACATTCGAGATCTGATCAGAAAGAAGTGTGACACCCAAGATATCAATAAATTACATGAAATTGCCATGATAACTGTTAAATTACATCAAGTTGTTGAGTATGTGCATGCTTTCTGCGATTCATGGCATGGAAAATAAACATTGACCAATATTTAATTGTGACAGTATTTTTTATCTTCATTAGTAAATATAATTTAAACAAGTAAGGATCATTGAAAGAAATAATCATATATAAATGCCAATGAAACTTTTCTTAGCTTGGTAAACAGTCTTATTGATATGCACAGACCATGACAATCTGTTAGTAAAATAGACACCAAGGTATTTACCAAAAGTAACGACATCTAGACGTTACCTTCTGTAAAATCATTTTCTCTTCTTGATAATATGCCACTGCGTTTAGCGACGACCACTTTTGTTTTGATACCATACACATAGTTCCAATATTTGTTTTTCAAGAAGAAATAACTTTATTGTTGCAGGGTGTATATGTATACCATTTGTACCATTTGCCTGGTTCTGCCCTTCTAATTCACTTATAACGAAAAGAGAAAAGGACTTACAATACATCCTTGGCGAACCCCAATATCACAAGCAACGTATACAGTATTGTTATTGCGCACACAAACATTTACATTATGGTAGGTACAGCACAATAACTTGCCCATTTTGCCACAAAGTCCATGCGTTTACAATAGCTCCCAGGGTTAATCTCTTATGAACAGAGTCAAATGCTTTCGACAAATCTACAAATTCGGCATACGATTTGCCTCTAGACTGTTATATGTAGTCGAACACAATAGGGAAGGTTCGCCCCGATCCATGGCTGTGTCCATGGATGTTAAGGGACTTCCTGACCTTGGGTCATCATCAAGGTCGTTCTCCAAGCCTTAAAATATACCTGCCCAACATTTGACAGTGGAACAGCTGGTGCACTCATCCCCATACACTTGTAAAAAGCGGTCATGAATTTCGTGGAGAGTGCTTTTCTCTGAAGTCAAAAACCTGATGACTGATCGGTACTCAGTTCTTTTTCATGTCTTTGTCGATTTGGACCCCTATCCCGTTCAACTGGCTGTCACTAATACAGAAACGTGCTCAACAGACCAAATACATTTGCAATGAACTACTAAAAAATGTACTACATTGACAAGTTCACTTTGTTGTGGCCCATAGTGGAAAGTAAGTCAACTTTTTGGTCAGCCCTCGAACGTATACATTAAGCAAGTTGTGACAAGATTGGCGTTATAACATTAAGCGAGAGTTGGTGGACATGATATTGTTATTATAGGAGTCTGTAATATTCCTTGTCATGATATATTAACATTGTTAAGAATAGCGCCAATTCCACTTATTGGATTTATTGGCGACACAAACGTGTTGTCCATTTTTCTCCGGCATCTCTTGGTGTACTTCAGGATGTGCCCATACACAACCCGTGAATTGATTATGACAATATCTCAGTTATCGTTTTTAATCAATCGAGCATATATTCGCTTAAAACATTACGTGAATCAATACTTTAAAAGCTTCAAGGGGATGTGTAGGTATGTAAGATCCATCATAACACATTTGGGGACCATTACAACAACAGCAGCAGCAACAACAGTGCAATACATAGCAAGCGTTTCCAAGCATGGTTTCCATAGCAACGATGTCAAAACGCCACACGATAATGCTGCATAGCCATTAGTATAAAAACTTCAAGTTCAAGTCAAATACGACTTGATGCAGTTATCCTGCTGTGGTGTTTGTATCCTGCCGCATTCCACCAGTTGATACCGGTTTAAACTGGATCACAATGAAAACATAGGTGAGGAGGGTCCCGATGATCTGTGGCAACAAAAAAGCAGGGTAATGCAAGTACAATTGGTTGATGGGCTGTAGTGAAGTTATATATATTCATATATTCTGTTATCGGTCTCCTCGAAGTCTTGAGATTAATAAATGTATTCAACATACCGTTAGGATCGTGTCCTTCGTGATGGTCATTAGGCCTAAAGCACTGATTCCGATCTGACGTTGTGACAACTTGTTTGCGAACAATGTGACCTGGGTGTACAGTTCGTGAGAAAAAGAAACTATTGATAAGACACAATAAAAATTAAATAACATATTTAGTGTTTAATAATAATAACAACTTAATAATATAAATGTTCCAAAATTATTATTTGTTTATCATAATTGACATCATTTAACAACATTTATAAAATGAGATGTCTTCAGGAACATTTATCATGCTTAAGATGCTTGATGACATTTATCAAATGTAACATATATAACATGTTGGGTGCTTAATAAAAGTAATTTCAAATGTATTAATATTTGTATCAAATATGATTATGTGTCCCAATGGGGTTAATGTGGCAGTGTGCATCCCACGTATCAAAGTTATCTTAGAGTGCATGAGTGAGTGGATTTTAGCGGTATTAAATAGTCCTGTCTAAACGGAAGAGATATCATTGAGCGTGAAAGGCAAAATATCGGTGGAAATTATATTAACGGATCCCTGAAAATCAGTGATGACACCAGGTGTCGAGAAAAGAGTAAGCATTTACTGCCATTCTTGCAATTTGCATGACAAAGTATGTATTTGTTGCCTGACACAGCACAGCAGCACCCCTGTCATGACTGGGTATGGTTTTTTTTGGCGAGCATTGAGGTATGAAGCGAAAAATAGATGTGATAACTGTGTGAAACCGAACTACCACCATAACGAATCAGATCAGGGCCCACTTGCGCAAAGCGATCTTAGCGCTAAGATGATCGTAACTCCCATACTTTAGCATAGGCTTACAATAGTCTTAGCGCTAAGCTCGCTTTGTGCAAGTGGGCCAAGGTCTCAGTAGGTCTTGATGAGGGTGGCGGTTTAGGGCTAGCATAGTCACTAACCATCAGTTTCAAACATTAGGAGTTTCCTGTGAACTGGAAGACACAGTTTGCAGTGCAAGTTAGAAATGAAAACTCGAAACATGAAATGTGTGAAAGTATTATTGTGTGTTACAGAAGTATGTGAGTGAGTGAAGAAGGCAGTTGTTCTGGTAGGCCTAAAGCCATCTCGGTGAGAGTTGCTTAACGTTTGATGTTCATTCGGATATTAATATAATTATAGTAAATATTTATATACCACACTTTGTCAGATTTGCTCAAATGCGGTTTATTGTTTCCCTGACCAGTGGATCCATTTGTATTTAAATCCGTAAAAGACATTTACCTATTTAGCCAATTTAGGGATTGCAATGACAACATACACACATGCATGCGCGCACGTGTTGATTGTTGTTCTACGCCGCCCTCAGCAATATTCCAGCTATATGACGGCGGTCTGTAAATAATCGAGTCTGGACCATACAATCCAGTGATTGACATCATGAGAATCGATCTACGCAATAGGGATGCGATGTCAACCAAGTCAGCAAGCCTGACCACCCGACCCCGTTAGTCGCCTCTTACGGCAAGCATATTCACAATGGGTGAATGGTTTTTCATGGGTAAGCGCACACACACATGCAGAGTAACTACAAGAACTTATATTAATAATGTATTACGTGGCATAGATCATATTTCCTAACCGTTGTTATATGCCACATTTAGAACACTCTTAAGGTTTTAAAATATGCAATTTCAATTTTAACATATATATTCCAGATAAGGTTGAAATGTTGTCTCTAAATGAATCTTTATAATGTTTTCTTACCAGTGCAATCACTCTATCTGGCATCTTTCTTCCCGCCAAGTCCTGCAGAATGTTCAGAGGTCGGTGGGCCTGTATACAAACATTCCAGTTTCAAAACTAATACTAGTTCACAAATGATTAGTTGGTTTGTTTGTTGTTTAACGCCGCACTCAGCAATATTCCAGCCATATCTGTAAATAATCGAATCTGGACCAGACAATCCAATGATTTACATCATGAACATCAATCCACACAATTGGGATCGATGACATGCATCAACCAAGTCAGCGAGCCTGACCAACCGATCCCGTTAGTCGCCTTTTAGGACAAGCATAGTCGCCTTTTACGGCAAGCATGGGTAGCTGAAAACTTATTCTACCCCGGATCTTCACGGGTCAGTTTATAAATGAAACATTTAGTCTGATAAAAAATCGGATTATATAATACAGTAGTCGAACGATGCCATCAGTGGTCCCTAGGTAGCCCATTAGTTGTAATCTTTCTGCCGTTATGCTTAAAGTTGCAGTGACACATGAAACAATGAATTAATCAAACATCGTATATATCCCAATGTGTAATATCTGTGCTTGTGTCTAAATGCGTAACTTGTTCCTATATATGGGACGGAGGCCTTTTGTACAAAAAACTGCTTTTGGAAACAAAACAATATTCATCCCCGTTTTTGATCCCAAAGGAATTATTCATAATTCATACATTCGTATTGAGACATTTTAGAATCACGATATACACTTTATTGGAGTACGCCATATCAATGAGTGAGTGAGTGAGTTAAAATTTAACGTCACATCGGCATTATTTCAGCCATACAGCGACGAGACCAAGCTAATATATTCACAATCGACTAATGTATGTAAAGTAATATTTAAAAACAATTTATAAAGCATATTTGAGCATATCAATATCATGTATACAGTTTTAAAACACGGGCTATACCATTATCAGTGAAATCGACCAGGATGATACTGTGTCCAAAGAAACGAATCATAGAACCTGTTGTATCCGTACACACATTCCATACTTATATTTTATTCAGAATGTGTAAATTTCTGTCTAAATGGGTTTTAACGTACAATTCCACAATAACATTCTAACACTCACCGCTTCGTGCAGCCTGACACCCAGATAGGTGAAAGTGATGAGACACAGAATGGAAAAGTACACAGCAAATGCAGCAAAACCAATGTTCAATGAGGGGACATCGTTGATAAGCAGGTACAGGCAGAAACACACAGTGAGGAAGGAGTTGAGATAGGCAGCAGCCACGTGTATAGATATGAAGGAGCACACATATTCCACCAAGCCTGTCAGTGTTGCATGGTATTCGCGAATGTCCTCAATATCCTCTTCTTCGAAGGATCCTTCAGACGCCCGTAACAGTCTCATCGTGCAAACATCATATTCATAGGTGAGAAGGAGGGAGATGGACAAGAACAGAAGCAATAACGAATGGTATATCAGAATGCTACAGCCATCATATATCGCATTCAAGATAAGTAAAGGCCAATATAAGTCACTTGATGTCTCAAACACCATGCTGAAGGTGATTCCACTGGCCACACAGATGAAAGCCACGAGGATTATTAAACATATACATGCTCTCTTTACCCTCTTCCTCAATGTAGTGTTTGGAACACAACTGTTAAATTTCAACCGTGCTTCATGAAGACGTTCGCAGAATATGCGTAGCTTGCTGTGGATGTTGGTACTGAGACCCCAAAAGGTTATTGATAACAGAATTACAATGTGATTTGAAATGACGAAACCTGTGTCCGTGAACGATTTAGCTTCCGAATACGATGTTGCTACCACGATAAATTCTAGAATGAAAACTATGCACACCAAACTTGAATATATGCAGGAAGCTACCGAGGAGACGGTGCACCTCTTTCCTGACTTCAACTGCTGATAGTCCCATGATAACCCGGACAATGCCATCAGTCTCTGGACACTTGACAATGTGTCCTGTACATCATCTGTATCACTTGATGTGCCAACGGTATTTTGGAAAACCTTCAACATTTTCGACAGATAGGATAATAAATAAACGGTGTGTTCTCCTTGTAAGCGAGACCTTCTTATGGTTCTGTTCTCAACTCAACATAAATACTATCCGGTGTAACAGTTTCCATGACAATGCATCAGTAAACGTACAATACCGAACGTACATTTCATTTCCCAGAAGATACCAAATTGGAATGGACGAGGCGAGCCAATACATTTTTCATCACGATCAAATACAGCAAAAGCTATGTTAAAAGCCTTTAATGGAGATTCTGTACCTAATAATCAGTGAAAACAACGGGTCTTCACGCTGATAGGCCTGTTGTAATAGCTGGCATTAATTGGGTGTAAAACGCAAAATAGAAGTAGAAATTATCCGAATGGATCACTCCTGCCCGACGATGGCGGCATGTAAACAAACCAGGCAATCAACTGATCGGCCAGAAATCCAGTCAAATGAAAGCATATGTACTCTGTCCACTACTTTCTGAAAGCAAGCTTTGCATTTGCCGTTATAAATACCGCACTGTGTAATAAGGTTTATTGATTTCTGTTCCATAGGAATTGACGCTCTGTGTCAAATGCTAAAACATCATCAATATGTTTGGTAGGACGAACAGGTGAGTGAGTGAGTGAGTGAGTGAATCATTGTCTTCCCCTTTTCTGACATGTTAAATCATAATGGTCACACGATAACGCATTTACTGATTTTGTTGAAGCTAAAAATGATATGTTAATTTCATATAAGTGTTGAGATTCTGTTGTTTAAAAGTAAAGAAATATGCACGTTCTGCAACACTGAGATGGGCAGTTGTATTATCTCGATCCGAACATTTCTTTTGCTGATGCCTCAGCATAATTGATAAATATTACACAGTTTATAATGACATCATTCAACGTCTGTCAGTGTTCATATTTTCAGATATTAGCAGCTGTTTATGATTGTCGGGACACAATAAAAGGGAGACTACTCACGACGTATTATCTCCCTTTGAACATGATATGAACGTCCCATATTCACTTGCTCAACACTGTACACAGCTCGTAGCAACACAATACATCTAGCAAGGATGTCAAAGACAAAATGTGAGGAATTATAAGTCGTATCTTCAGATCAGGCAAGTTATACACGGTGCTGGCTCTTATCATCTCAGTCCAAGTATCTGTTGCACTTGACATGAGGGGCGGTCGGGTAGCCTAGTGGTTAAAGCGTTAGCTCGTCACGCCGAAGACCCGGGTTCGATTCCCGATATGGGTACAATGTGTGAAGCCCATTTCTGGTGTCCCCCGCCGTGATATTGCTGGAATATTGCTAAAAGCGGCGTAAAACCTCACTCACTCACTCACTCACTTGACATGAACAGGTGTCTGAGAGGTATTTCACACCAAGCTCAGCTAAACGCCTTGATAAAGTAATAACAGCTTGAAGCTGTTATTACTTTATCATGGCGTTTATAGATTCACACAAATCAGGTAAGTACTACTGACAACCAATAGGCAGTCGACCACTTAATATACCATAGTCCATCAAGTAATAAAGCATTAGTACTGACAAATGTTATACCTGAACAATCTTATCTGTGAAAATATTGGTATATTTATTAAACGTAAATTTAGAAAAAATAGTCAACAATACAATATATATTCTGACTTACCTTGTCCCACGTATCTACGTGTTTAGCAGCAGCAGCAGCAGTAGTAGTAGTAGTAGTAGTAGTAGTAGTAGTTTGGTTTGTTGTTCAAGGCCGCACCCAGCAATATTACAGCTATATGACGGTGGTCTGTAAATAATCGATTCTGCAACCCAGTGATTGATATCATGAGCATCGAGCCCGGATCGTGTAGTAGTAGTAGTAGTAGTAGTAGTAGTAGTAGTAGTAATAGTCTATGAAATACTCAAAATGACATTTTTAATACGAAAGATAACAATGTGATTTATATTCCAACTGTCCTTGCCCCATGTATCTACCTGTCGAGTAGTAGAAGTTGGGGTTTATAACGTATTCAAAATGAAATTTTAAAAACGAAAGTTCACAATGTAATTTATATTCCAACTGTCCAACCTTCCTACGTGTAACATTAATAGAGCATTAGTAGTATAAACTGTTATACGTGTACAGTTGTATCTGGGAAATATTGGTTTATTTATTAACCAACGAAATTTATTAAAAGAAAGTTAACAATGTAAAATATATTCTCACTGTCCTTGCCCTAAGTATCTACGTGTCTAGTTGCAATATTCGGGGTATGTGACGTACTCAAAATGAAATTTTACAAACGAAAGTCAATAATGTCATTTATATTTCCACTGTCCTTGCTCCGCGTATCTATGTGTCTAGTAGCAGTAGTCGCGGTATATGACGTACTCCAAATGACATTTAGAAACGAAAGTGAACGATGTAAAATACATTCCCACTGTTTTTGGCCCATGTATCTGCGTGTATACAGAACACGGGTGTCCCAGTCGTTTACGGTGCCGTCATGCGCTGTGCAGAGTTGTGTCACGAATCCTCGTATGTTCGAAACCCAGTTCACCCTGAGTACCTTTCTCATAGTAGTTTGTCAGCACCATGCCAGTGATCTTATCACCAAAGAGGTAAATGTCTGAGACCTGCAAGGGGGGGGGGCACATTGGGCCCACTTGTCCCAGGCGCCGCAATTCCATGTGCAGAGTTTAGACCTTTGGTCACACCAGAAACCTGTGATCGTGGGTTCGAATCCCGGTTCGTCCTGATTATGTTTCCAGGTGTGTCAGCACCATTCCCCTTTCACCAAAGTGGTAAACGTCTAAGTCATGCATCACTTTCCTCAGTACTAAGCTGAAACGCCGTGACATATCTGGAATAATGTTCAAAACCACGTTAAACCAAAATCATTCACGCACCAAATCTAAGGCCTGCACCACTTCGGGCTTTCCTCCCACATCAAGTTTACATATCGTGATGTAACCGCTTCCTCGGAATTAATTATACGATACGGAACTCGTTGATATAAAGTTCATGTCACGAGTGGAATCGTCTTTACCAGGCCAGAGCTTAAGCTTGATATGAAACGTTAACGAGTTGTGTATCCTATTTATTATAAAACCAACATAATTCCTACAGGTTTAACCGACCAAAGCGCGTTGGAATAGAACATATGCAAATATATATATACTTATCTTACATCGATGAAACATGATTGGCGGGGACTGAATTAATTTGCTGTCGATACTCTTGGCAAGCAATTCCTGTCGTGCTGGTGAGTCAGCTCCACGTCATTGGGTATAATGCCTCAGTCACATATCCACCGATATCGGGAGAGATTAGTTTACTTGACCCGAAAAAGCTGAAAATCGACCAAATTTAGAGACACCCGACGGGGCGCCGGACGATCGCCTATGAGCAGTGGCCTTGTTTTTGACATCGGGAAAACCCAGGTGGACACATCGGAAGAAAATAACTCAGAGTTATATTCTTGCGGCGACCTGTGGTCCACACCCCCATCGGTAATGGATCTGCGACACATCTTCCGGAAGCCCACCAGTGACCCTCCAGGCACCTGCCAGACCGCGACATCTTCCCGAGGCAAGTGAGTTAACTGACTATAAAAGTCCAGTTTCCATCCTTGCCGAACTAGGCTGGTATTCCTGGGCGCGATCGTAGCGCCACCAGTGGCTATTACGAGTTATGTCCTTTCTATGCCCCTCCTATTGACCAATCAGATTCAACCTCTCGTATCACTTGCATCTGCTTCAAACAAAACGGTGGCGCCCAGTCAAGACGATCTGATAGATAATCAAGATCTATATTCTTATGCGAGTTACATCGCATCAAATCACGTTAGCACCTAGAATAAAAACATGAACAGATACATAAAATATCTGTTGACAACGAGTTAGCGGTGCACATGTTTTGCAAATCCTGCAGTCGACCGAAACCTGCATGACAGTTTACGAACCGGATTTCGATTTCGGTGCGCGATTTTGATTGGACTATGCATAGACTCGTTAGTCCAGCCAAAATGTAACTCCGTAATACCAGCCTAGTTCGGCAAGGGTGGAAACTGAACTTTTATAGTCAGTTAACCCACTTGCCTCGGAAAGATGGACCGCGAGGGAATCTGACAAATTTTGCAGTGCGCAATGTGGTACGGTTGACGGAGGATAGCCGAAAGGTCATCTGCCGGGAATAGGTGAGTACTCGGAATGTTCCCCTCCGGTGACCGGACGATTAACCCAAGTCGTAAGGTGACCAACCGGAGTCCGGGCAAGCATCGAGCAGGCGCCGAGCGGGTATCAATGTGGGAGGAAAGCCCTAAAGTGATGCAGGTCTCAGACGTTAAGCACTTTTGTGAAACCCACGAGCGGGGGTATCGTGCTGACAAACCAAAAAAACTTATACTCGTTGCGAACCGGTGTATGAAGCTCAAATGACTTCCCAGGTTCAGACGACTCAGATATCAGATTGGATACAGAATAGGAGTAATAGTTTGAGCCCGAATTCAAAGAATTAGATACAGAATAGATGGAGTAGTTTGAGCCAGATACTCAAGAATTGATGGAAGACACATGGAGTATTCTGAAAAGTAATTATAGGTTAAGTAAAGTATAGTGATTTAAGAGAGGTACCTGGAGTGTTCCCTAATAAAGTTGAATATAAAACTGTAATAAAATAACTGGTACTGAAACATCTGACACATGATATTGGGGATTGTTCTTAACCTGATATTTCAGAATAGAAAATGAGGAAGACATAGGAAAAGGAAAACCTTTATAACACAAGATATGTTTGGTCTTTTCCCTTATCATTTTAATTTAAAACAAGAGGTGTCATTTTGGCCCAGTAGGGGAGTTAGCTGACCCTAGAGGGAGTGTTTTGAGCCTGGCTAGGGGAGTCATGGGAGCCTAGGCCTATATAACTCTAGAGTCAAATTTAGGGGGAGTCGTTTGAGCCTACTACACCGGCATTCGAACCAACGTACACAGGTTTCCGGTGTGCACAACCAAAGACGTATATAGAATATACGTCCGTGGCACAACGGAGTAAACTCTGCACAGGGAATTGCAGCGCCTTAGACGACTGGTCCACCTGTGCCCCCTTATTGAGACAGAATACAAATGAATACTTCAGTGTGTGTGTGAGTGTGAGTGAGTGAGTGAGTGAGTGAGTGAGTGTGTGTGTGTGTGTGTGTGTGTGTGTGTGTGTGAGTGAGTGAGTGAGTGAGTGAGTGAGTGTGAGTGTGAGTGTGTGTGTGTGTGTGTGTGTGTGTGTGTTCGCTCTGTATATCCCCCCGGATCCTACAAGTCCCATTGAAATTACCTCGATTAACGGCCCCAAACATTCCAAACAACAATTTCTTTACGTCGTATGGCGGCGGGGTAGCCTAGTGGTACAAGTCAAAGTAGGTAATTGCATCGGATTCTTCTTTATTTTGTCTAGTTTTCTGTGTTATTTATCGCCAAAAAATAAGATTGATTCGCTACCATGCATGAAGTGTGAATTCAAATCACTTTGGGATGAACGGCTGAGATCTCTTGTGATTATGGAAAGAGTACTGTCCCTTATATACACAAAGAAAAGGGATAACTGACCACAGGAGCTGGGCGATACCAATGTCAGCGGATAGCACAAACATTTGACAACAAATAGAGAAGACATTAGTGAGTAATGTACTGACAAAAACATCAAGTTAACACAGGTACTTTTTTTTTAACCCTCGACAATACCTAAAAAAAGTATGGAGCTGCAGGGTTAAGTAAACGAGTTACGTTTGATGTTTGATGTGAAAATGTTCCTTAAAGTGTTTACTTGACATAACACGTGAAACAGGTCAGTAGCAGGTATAAACGCCACGTGCCTAGTGGCCTAGTCGTCTAAGGCGCCGCAATTCGCTGTGCAGAGTTGCGTCCCTTGGGCACGCCAGAAACCTATGATTGTGGGTTCGAAATCCCGGTTCGCCCCAATTATGTTTCTAGGTTTGTCAGCACCATACCCGTGTTCGTGGGTTTCACCGTTTAAACGTCTTAGACCTGCATCACTTCGGGATTTCCTCCCACATTAAGCTGACACGCCGTGATATAACTGGAATAATGTTAAAAGCGGCGTTAAACCCAACTCACTCACTCACTCACTCACTCACTCACTCACTCACTCAAGTGTTCGGTCCGACTTGGCCCAGGCTGTCACAATAAACTTCAACCTCACAGATGCAAATGAAATGGATTCACATCTATAGATTAGTATTCTATCTACCTAAATACCATTTTATAGTGTCACCGTTCGCTGTATTTAAAGAAAAGCCCTTTTCCCCTCTACATTCTCAACATAGTCTCTATCAGAAGTGCTTGGCTTGTGCTCGGTCCGACTTGGCCCGGGCTGTCAAAATCAACTTTAAACACACAGATGCATCATCAAATGTGTTTACATTCACAGACTAGTATTATATGTACCTATATACCACTTCACACCGTCACAGTACATAGCATTTAAAGTAAACTGATCCGTTAAAGTCAAACACTTTTACTGTATAAGTGTTGGGTCCGACTTGGCCCGGGCTGTCAAATTCAACTTTAACACACACAGATGTATCATCAAATATGTTTATATCTATACAAAGTGCGGCCCTTTTTCGCATACTCTCCACATCCTCTCTTGGCCAAAATTCACTGTTACCTTATAGATTTAAATGTGATTGAACGTTGTATTTGTCATGTTAACTGTAACCTTTTGATCGAAATCCTAATCTTTTGTAAAAAGAAATAACTTACGCTATTAGAGGCCTCCCAATCTTAAATCCTTGGTAGAAAACGAATGATTTGATTTAAAAGTGTTACAACTGACTGACTGATATAGGAGATTTAACGTGCGCTTTCCGGCTGTAGCGTATTTCGCACACGGGCCTGGCCGGACCATTTATTGTATTGCGAAAAGGGTGAAAGTGGTGTGTGCAACCCAAGAGGGGGCTTTTAGGGGTTGCTTATATTGAATTTTTTTCATTTTTAAATTTGGAATAAATGCCGAGGTGGGTGGAGGAGGGAACTAAGGGAGCCGGGTGAGGTGGGTGTTTGTATGTTTATTGGATTTTGGATTGGTAGATTAATTAGTTTTTAGATGGGCTTAATTAGGTCTGTTTTGATTAGGAATACGCCTAGGGCCTTGGAAGTTTTCTGGTTTATTTTGAGGGTTTAGTATTTCATCTTGAGTAGGAACCTTATTTAGATTGAGGGTGGTTTGTAGTGTGGTTCTGTGTGTTTGGTAGTGGGTGCAGTGGATGAGTGCGTGTCTTGTGGTTTCGGGTTGTTTGCAGTGGGGGCTGTTGCCTGTGGTGTGTCTTTTAAGTTTTTTTAGGTGGTTATTTAGGTGTGTCCTGTTTGGAGTTTTGTCAATTTTTTTAGAGGGGTGTATGATTTTAGGTTTGGCTAGTGGTTTTCTGAGCACTTTTTTGATTTGGCTATTTGAGTTTTGATATTGATTATGCCATTTTGGGGGGTTATTTTTTGTTTGTTTACTCTTTTAATTTCTGATTTTGAGATGGGTAGGTTTAGGCTTATTTCTGTTATTTTGAGAGATAATTTAGCTGCTTTATCGGCGCTTTCGTTGCCGTAAATTCCTACGTGGGCGGGGATCCACAAGAAGATTATTTGTTTGCCTGCGTTTGTTAGGTCGTTGGAGCTTTTAAGTTTTTGGTTTATTAATTTAGGTCGCTTTTTGGTATTTTTGTTTTGGAGGGCTTGTAGTCCACTAAGGGAGTCGGTGAGAATTAGGATTTTATTGTTGTTTTTAGATTGTTGGTTGTGCAGGGCTGAGGCCATGGCCATAAGGGTCTGAAGATCCGTCAGTGTATTTGTGACACCAATTTGGCCAATTGTCGTGTATGTATGCAAGTGTGGTGGTTTTAGCTATGTTTGGGTCGGTTTGTTTATTTATTTGGTTAGCTAGCGTTGTGTCTATTTTGGGTATTTTGAGTTTAGAGGTGAAGATATTTGATTTTTTGCAGTTTAAGAATTTGAGTTTGGTGTTCATTGAGGTAGTTAGTTATTCTTTGGGATGTTGTGGTGAGTAAGGGGTGTTTGCGAGCTAGAGCTTGGTTTCTTGGGCTAATGTTTTGGTTAATTAATTTTTGGATGAGAGGCTGTGTTTGGGACGCGGCCCAGAAATTAAGGCTTAGATCTAATTAGTGCTATATAGAGTGAGAGGAGGGTATTTTTGGAGGCTCTCCAGTTAGAGCCGGTGAAACATCTTAGTGTGTTAAGGTCTTTGCTGCATCTAGTTTTTAGGTTTTGGACGTGAGCCTCCCAGGTGAGGTGTTGATCGAAAATGAGTCCTAAGAATTTGGTTTGTTTTTTCGAATTTGATTGTTTGGTTGTTTAGCTGGAGGATTGGGTAGGCAGGTTTCATGTTTTTATGTTTGAATACTACTCCTGTTGTTTTATCAGAGTTAAGGGAGAAGCCCCATTTGCCTGGGGTGGTTTTGGACCTGTCGGTTCTTACTGCGTTATAATTTGGTAGGTTGAATTTAGTTTTATGTGAGAATTTGGTTTCTTGAATACAGGCTACATGGGGACCTTTATCTATTTTGAATTTAGCTTTAAATTCAGAACCATGGCCGCCGAGGCCATTGGCATTCCATTTAAATGTTTAGGCCTTCCATTGGGAAACTGGGTGGATTTATGTTTGGTTTAGGCTTGGTTTAGGTATTCACTTTAGTAGGTCATTAAGGTTGCTGCTGAAACGGTCGAACGGGGTGGTGACGAGTTTTAGTTTATGTGCTACACCAAAGAAGGCTTTGGAGCTGGCTTCTGGATTAGACTGCTTTAACATGTAAGCTAGTAGGAGGACTAAGTTGTTTAGTGTTTTGCTTGCTACGTTTTGGGTGAGTTTTTTTCTATAGCTTTTGGTTTTGGGGGCTGACAAGGTTAGATCATTTATTTCCTCTGAGGATGTGTATTCGTCCTCTTCGGTTAAGTTATCTTTAGTTTGGTCACTCTCTTCGGTGGTGGGTTGCATGCTGGGTTTGGGTGTGAGAGTCTGAGTGGCTTCTGTAGTTTCCCTGTTCGGGGGGTGCCTGTAGGTTTTGGGGTGTTGTTGCCCTTGTGGCTGTGATGGCTTGTGTTGGTGCTGGTTGTGTGGTGGTCGTTGTGCGTTGGGTTTTGCTTGCGGGTGTAGATGTGGTAATTGTGGGGTGAGAGGCGGGGAGGGTGAGAGTGTGGGTTTGTGGGATGTGTGGGGTGTTTGTTTCGTTTGCGATGTATGCGTCTTGCTGATTTTGGTCCCATACGGAGCCTGGGTATACTGTTTTGCGTGCGTGAGTGTTGTTGTTTGGGGGTGGTGTTGGTAGTAGTGGTTTGGATGCTTGCAGTGTGGGTTTTTTGGTTTGGCTTTTGTCCGTGTTTATGTCTATATGTTTGTTGGCCTGTTGGGTGAGTGATAGTCTGTGGGGGCATTGGTTGGAGAGTGATGAGTGTTTTATTTGTTTGTTTTATCTGTTTGATTTAATCCTGCGGAGGCTAGTTATTTGTGGTTGGGTTTGGATAGTGTTAGCTTCTTGGGCGTCGAGGTCCTCGTCGGTTTCCCTTGGGTGCACTCGAATAACTCCCCTAGTGTATATTTGCCAGTTAGGTTTAGAGCTATTTACGGTGAATTGGAATATTTGTTTAATTTTAGTTGCTGCTATGTAGGATTCCTGATTTGGGAAGATTATCTGATATCCTTTGAAGCTACGTTTGATGTTTAAGTAATTGATTTTTTGTTGCCTTAGCCACATGCTTATTTTATTTATGGTTAGTGTTGGAGCTAGTTGTACTGAGGGGGTGGCCGAAACAAAGCAGAGGGCCCGTGTGGTGATGAGGGCTGCGGAAGTGTTACACTTACTTACTAACTTACTTTGGAGATTTAACGTGCGCTTTCCGACTGATGCGTATTTCGCACACGGGCCCGGACAGGCCATTTAGTGTGTTTCCGAAAGGAGCGAAAGTGGTGTGTACAACCCAAGAGGGGGCTTTAGGGGTTGCTTTTATAGAATTTGGGAATTTTGAGATTTGGAATAGATGCCGATGGGGTTGGGGAGTAGAACTAAGGGAGCTTGGTATGGTGGAAGTGTTACAACTGTTCGATGAATACTAGTAGTAGACGTCACACATCGTTCGATCAATGTAATGGTCAGTTTACTGTCCCGGTATATTGACATTTGTCATCAGCAGGTGGTCAGTTACTGACCAGACCAGACCAGACCGCACAAAGTGTGTCACTCTGTGTTTATGAAAACATAATGATTGTCCTTTTAGATCACAGACCCCTTCGTATGAAATTAGTCGTTTGTAACTGAAAAAAAACGCGGGAAAGGATTATTCCAAATAATTAGATAATGACAGGTTGCGTAGACGGGGCAAAACAAAAGTTGTTGGCTTCTAATTGTGACACTGTTAGTACAATGTATTTACTACATGCCATTCCACTTCCTGTGTTACAACAAACGCAACCCTCTTTACCCAACCTACTATATTTATAATCCAAGATTAAGTGAGTAATTTATTACATGCGGAAAGCGCACGTTAAATCTCCGTATATTACTTACTGAGTGAGTGATACACTGCACCCACTACCTAACACACCGAACTACACTACAAACCACCCTAAATCTAAATAAGGCTCTTACTCTAGAAGCAATCCCAAACCCACAAAATAAAATAGAAAAGTTCATAGCCTTAGGCGTATATTTAATCAAAACAGGACTAATAAATCGCGTTTAAAACCCCAATAAGCTACCAAAACCGAATCACATAATCAAACTAACAAACTTCCATTCTATATAAGCAACCACTAAAACCCCCTACTGGATTGCCAAACAACTTTTCCCCCTTTTCGGAAACACATTAAATGGCCTGTCCGGGACCGTGTGCGAAATACGCTACAGTCGGAAAGCGCACGTAAAATCTCCAATATAAGTAAGTAAGTGAGAAAACGCTTTTGACTTCCCCATTAATAAAAGCTTGTATAGCTTGTTTGATCTCGTTGTAGTGTACGTTTTGCAGCTATTTTGCTGAATAAATTGTAACTTAAACTGTTTATTCCAACAACAGGTAAAATGTGTGACAGAATCCAATATTTCTATGTAAATTACCGGCTCTAAAGGTGACTTCACAATGCACCGTCACACATAATCCATAACGTTGTCAGAGGACAACATATTACAATAGGTTCGTCCGATTTGTTTGAGTTGACCGGCAAAAGTACTGTCTTGGATGTAAATAACGTCTAATTATTTATGTTTGTACAGAGGTGGTGGTATTCCTTTCCGGAGTCACCCTGAGAGATTGGAACCGGTTGCACCATGGCCAGGGCATTTCAAACCACAATGCCAGGAACAAGAAGGCCTAAAACACCTTCCTGAAGCGGATCGACTAACGTAGTAGGACACCCTGAATTCATGTCAACCTGAACAGTAAGAAAGAATTTTATCGCGCATGATCGGCTTCCATTCGTCACCACTCGCCCCTTTCCGTAACCTTGTCCCGGAATAACACGAGTTGGTCACGAATGGAATGGATCGGCTTCATCTACGACTAGCAGGTAAAAAACAGCTGGCATCAGACCTGATCCGTGCTCTCTCTGACAGCCCGGGCCATGTCGGACCCAACACTTCTGACAGAGATTTTCTTAAGAAAACGTGCTTGACTTTAACGGATAAGTTCTTTAAATGCGATATACTGCGACATTATAAAGTGGTATATAGGTAGATATAATACTAATCTATAGATGTAAACACATTTGATGATTTTGAAAGCCCGGACCATATACTCTTCTTGGTAATTGGAAAGAAACAATTGATGACCGCCAAGTGTAAATAATACATTTTTAAAAAATCACGTGTGTGCATTCACAATTTTATGAGGGGGCATGGGTGGCCCAGTCGTCTAAGGCCCCGCGATTCGCTGTGCAGAGTTGCGTCCCCTGGACACGCCAGAAACCTATGATTGTGTGTTCGAATCCCGGTTCATCCCGATTATGTTTCTAGGTTTGTCAGCACCATACCCGTGGTCATGGGTTTCACCAAAGTGGTAAACGTCTGAGACCTGCATCACTTCGGGCTTTCCTCCACACGCGGTGATGTAACTGGAATAATGTTTAAAGTGGTGTTAAACCCACCTCACTCACTCACAATTTTATGCACAGGGCTTGGCGTGACCAGCCGATTGATAGAATCGGGCCCATTCTACCACCCGTCTTGGTGAAGTTAGGGTCGAAGTGGTGTGTTGGGCAAAAGGAACACCGGTTCCTGGTTCCAGTGCCCTCAAACACCATACTCCCTTCCTCCACCGATACAGGGGCGCAACCCATGGCAAACAGGTTGCCCAATTCGGTCTCCTTTTACGACCAGCAATGGGGTGCTGTGGACACATTCTGCCCCGGTTCCACACGGGGGAAGAGCTAATGGGGGGGAAGAGATATTAGCGTTACCCAGCACTCACCACGGGGAGGTTGCTCTTCACGAGTGCCTACATCCCTGTACGTGGCATAAGTAACAACACTATTGTGCTATATGAAGGAAAGCAATTTGGTGTATTGAGCTTTACATTTGTTTTTAAAAGTGAAAACCACTCTCCATTGCAGTCAGGGACCCCACGGAGGAGGGTGACGCCTTTTGGAACATTTCAGGTATATCATGGGGTATCAGCTTCATGTGGGAGGAACGCCTGAAGTGATGCAGGTACACGTTCATCACTGGTGAAACCAGTCAGCATGGACGCGGTGCTTACAAGCCAGGTGACAAGTTGACAACATGATAAAGCTTATTATTATAAAACTTTATTCAAAACAAATTACAAGTAATCATTGAAAGAGCCATTTGTTCTCAAGTGCCACAATGATCAGGGGTATCCTTAAAACAAGGAATGTTATAATGAAAACGTGGTAATAGGTTCACAGGTTCATTACTAACAACTAATCATACCAATAGATGACAATAAAAATGATCAAATGAGCCCAATCTGCGCTGACAAAGATCTCTGATTAATTACATCAGGGTAAATACCACAAGCGGCTGAGCTAAGCAACTGTATTATAGTAATAAAATGAGAGCAGCTAAAACAAACTCTTTGACAACACAACACTGGACTCTATACATGTATATCTAGACATAGGAAATACAGGATTCATCCAAAATAGTTTTGATAAAAGACAACCATTTATATCATCTTCCTGGTTGAAATCATATGTCTCTCAAGCTTGAAATGCTGATATTTCAAATTCAAGTAAATGCTCCTCATATCGTATTTTAAAAATTGCCTATAAACTTGAAACATATTTAATAAACATCCCTCTCCAATTATCCTTTAAATTTCTATTCTTTAGGACATCTTGTCACGGTCTGCCAATAGAAACCAGAGGATGGAATAAAACTCTGTTGAATGAAACGTTAATGCAAGTTGTGTGATAGTGTTGACATTTGAGATGAATTCCACTTCATCTTCAAATGTAAATATTTCAGTGAACAAAGGGACATGAACATCCCAAAACACTATTCACAAAGACCAAATGTTACAATTCCAACAATTATTTAACTGCCATTAGATCTCTGTCCAAAAGAAATTATGTAAATTTGTTAACATAATAATGAAAGTTGTAAAAACGTCTGGTTACCCTCTGTCCATAGCAACGTGAAATACCGTTTGTACCTCATATGCTGATGGAAAAAAGGTGCTGTTCTGTTCTAACAAGATACCGACCAGATGCATAGACAGCCATTTAAGTCGGCTGCAACCAGTTAACACCTGAGTTAATTAACTCAACACTCTGATGAGTGAATAACCTCTGCCAGGTTAAATACAGGGAAATAAACATCCCCTAAAATAAGACACTTGGACAATAAAATAGATGAGAATGTCTTGATATCAAACTAGTGTAATAGACTTGACCGAGCAAGGAAATACTAACATTCCCCAAAAGCTAGACAAGCACGGGAAGGTTGGTTATCCACGGATTACTAGTTACATGTACTAAGTTTAGCTCAATACAACCAGAGTAAATCAGTACTAGATAAAAAGTGGTCCCTAATCACTTACGAATGAAACCTGAGTTTGTATGACCACCCAGTAGCAAATCAACCCTTAAAACAGCCTGCCGGGGAATACAATAGTCTGAGGTGCTCAACCAACGTGTGTCTAAACATGGGGAAAACACGAATAACAAACTACTATACCCATACTGATGATGTGATTATAAAAATAAAGCACTGAACATAAGCTATCCAATCATTGAAGAGTACAACAAGCTATGTACAATTATTGGGGAGGCAACAATGATCATAATTACATCAGAATTATCTGTGTGTACACATAAATTTCCCTAATGTTTGAAACTCATAGTTACAAAAACATTTTCAATATATGGATAAGGTAACGAACGTATAGGAGATAACAAACATCAAGTCAATACACGGTATGAGTGTGCCATTAGTTTGTTTGTTGCACTCAGCAATATTCCAGCTATATGACGGCAACTAAGACAAAATTGTTGTGGATGAGCAACTTCTTTATTACAATTGGGCGACGTTTTGGTGTAGATTCTAACACCATTATCAAGGAAATGCATCGCCCAATTGTAATAAAAAAGTTGCTCTTCCATAACAATTTTGTCTTAGTTACCATTCCAACTTCTAAATGCCACCCAAAGAAGTTATATGACGGCAGTCTGTAAATAACTTAGTCTGGACCAGACAATCCAGTGATGATTGACCTCATGATCATCAATCCACACAATTTTTATACGATGACATGCATCAACCAAGTCAGCAAGCCTGATCACCTGATCCCGCTTTAATGTACATCGGATATCTTCCATATTCGCCATAAACCATACAGTTAGGAGTGTATATTCCTGTCTTCAAAAACATTTTACATGCATAAAAATGTCACTAGACCTTGACAAGGGTAGATTTAATGACCCAGTGACAAATGATAGTATACAATCACTCCAATAATGAAGGTAATATATGACACACAACAAGAACAACAAAAATAGTTATCATGGGCTTGTTGATTTTGATTTCAGCACTATTCAAGAATATCAGGTCAGCAGACATTGTGACATATGAGAAGGTGAGGTGAAATGGGTTTAACATCGTTCAAGATTATTGCACTTATACAGCGACATGCATGTATTTGTGTGCTTGTACTCATCTGGACTAATGCCGATTTTATGGTGCTAACCCACTTGAGATACCATGCCACAGTTTAACATGAAAACCTCACCCAGACACAGTATACCGACTCCGAGCCCCCCAATCCTTATTTTAGCCCCTTAATGCCGAGCGCCAGTCAGGGTAACAGCAAGTATTATCTTAAAACATCATTTGGTATTAGGCAACCTGGGATCGAACCCGATCATCCGCTCCCCGGATAGACACTCTATCCACAAGACCATGAAGACAGGGACATGTGAGGAATCGAACCCAATCTAGGAAACATTTTAGCCACAATGCTAGACTGTTACCTCAAAGTAGAACTGTCATACTTATTAAATTCTTAATGCATGTGTGAATGTATGGCTATCGCTATGAAATACATTGTACATTAGTATTGTCATTACTGTCACTGGAATTTGCAATGACAGAGGCAAAATGTGACCCAGATATGTCGAACGATTGAAACTCTAGGTAAGTGTCTAGACTCATACTTTGAAGAATCCCAGGCTTGTTTAGAAGGTATCAAATGAATACATCCAGAGCAGCATGGCTCCACCACATCTGTACATATCCATTCTCCTGACAGGCCGAAATAGAGTTTCAAAATTAATGAGACCGCCTCCATGGTCTAGTGGTAGAGCGTCCGCCCGGAGAGCGGAAGGTCCGGGGTTCGATCATACCAAAAGACGTTAAAAGATGGTACTTGTTGATACCCTGTCTGGCGCTCGGCATTAAGGGGCTAAAACAAGGCCTGGTCGGCTCGGAGTCAGTATACTGTGTCTGAGTGGGTTATTCATGTTAAACTGCGGCATGGTATCTCAGTGAGCTAGCACTATAAATCGGCATCAGTCCGGACTAGTACAAGCAGCCACACAAACACACACACGTACATGCACGTCGCTATATAAGTGCAATAATCTTGGACGCGATGTTAAACCCCATTTCACCTCACCTTCAAAATAAATGTGACAAATACAGACTGAAACCTATGAGTACCCTCGCAGCTGAAAGCCTAAACTTTTATCAGCATGGCTTTGAATTCCCAAACTTAACTAAAATTCCTAAACATTAACTTCTGATCTATGTATGCTTTACACATTATATATATATTTATATATATTCAAATGTATATATCACGGTGTAACATGGCTCATCTATGCCTGTATATATCCATCCCGAGAGAGGCTGTAATAAATTTCTTATGCTAGTTTAGGCGTAGTGAGTGAGTGAGTGAGTTTTATTTTATTTTATTTTATGCCGCTTTTTAGCAATTTTCAATAATATCATGGCGTGGGACATCAAAAATGGGCTTCACACATTGTACCCATGTGGAGAATCGAACCCGTATCTTCGTCGCGCCAAGCGAACGCTTTAACCACCAGGCTATCCCACCGGCCCCTCATTCTTGGAGTAGACAGTAATGAGTCCCATTTAACTCACTCATATACTAACCTAAGGATTACTTGTACGCAAAATCAGCTGTCTTTGCAAGAACGTTACAACGGATCAAGGAAAAGGGACTTAAATTGAAGACATTACCAAGGATAATGAAGACATTGATATGAAGTTATACAGTTAACTATAACATGCTGACCATAATTATACTGATTGTCGTGTTGGAGTCTTCAGTGTGACAATCACACAGAGGTGGGAGCAGCATGGCTATTGTGCCACTCCAGTCCTTCAGTTCAAATACATCGCGGATGAAAGAAGCGGAGTCCAAAACTGGTCCATTGATATTCGGAGGAAATGCCTGTTGGAGAGAAAGATAAATTTTTCTAAATTTATCCAGAGATGGGACGGTTAAACGTACATGTATATAGTCATGTCTTTATTATCTTCACCGAAACATTTAACAAATTATTGGAGCAGGACTGAATACATGTTTTTTAATATTTTCTGTTAAAAATGACAAATAACATATAGGAGAACCTACTTGTCATAAACAATGGATGATGTCATTAACTATATGCAAACAATACATTGACATGACATGGCATTGCTATGGGACGCTTTGCAAATAATATAAACAATGGGATAATGGAATTACAAAACATCATATTTGCTAATCCATGGAGACTGGCTCAGTGAGATCTAATGAAAACGTTTGTACAGATATCCTTGCCCTGATGGATAATTTGTTATATTACTATGTTGATATAATTACTTGCCTACGGATATATGATGGTGTCATGCACCATAGCAGCGTCCTAGAGGTCTGTTATCTTCATCGTGTATGCTGCTGCAGTGGCCGAGCGTGCAGACTCACCCTGACAAGCGCGGAGTGTGCATCACAGCAAGGGTACCTGTACACATACAGATTGTGATCAAATGACATTGCATGCACACAGGAACAATTAATTAGGTGAGGTGAAATGGGGTTTAACGTCGTGTTCAAGACTTTTGCACTTATATAGCGTTCATACCACTGTTTTTAAACGTAGTATATTTGTTTTGTTTTAATTATGGCTTAATTGCGTACCATCGCCAGCTGCTGAAGGGATAGTGTAAATCCTGCTTGGGAGCCGTGCAGGTAGCAGAAGTATTGTAAGTCCCCACGGGCCCCAGTTAGGTGGCCTAACTTTGGTTGCTGGCAATCTCTAGCCCGTTTTTTATAATGTATTGTTGAATAATAGGTTATTCTTTTAATTGTTCTAAACTAGTTTTACTTATAAACTGTGATATGCTAGTTGTCGATGACCGTCCGTCAGTATTATAAATGTTCTCGTCACGATATGGCTGAAATGTTGCCGATGTGACGTAAAGCTTTAACTCACTCACTCACTTATATAGCGACATGCATGCACGTGTGTGTGCCTGCTTGTACAAGTCTGGACTAATGCTGATTTTGAAGTGCTAGCCCACTGAGATACCATGCCGCAGGTTTTTAACATGAATACCCCACTCTCAGACACAGTAGACTGACTCCAAGCCCACCAGTTCTTGTTTTAGCCCCTTAATAACGAGTTGCAGGCAGGGTAACAACAAATACCATCTTTTAACATCTTTTGGTATGACACAGCTGACACAGGCAGATGCTTTATCCACCAGACCATGGAGGTGGTTTAACAAATAACTAGAATTGAATTGACTAAAGGAGTGTTCTGTAAAGGAAAAGACAGAAAGGAGGTCTTGTAGTTCTCAAGTCAGTTGTTTGGAAGAGTCTGTCTACAACTGAGTCTCATACTTTCAGCCATCAAATAAGTGCAGTCTGAAACTCACCTTGTCACTTAGTTCTGTTCAACATCCATCTCAATGGTTGCCTGATACTGCCAACATCCTACCACAGGACCACACGTGATTAGGAAAATCCATCTTTAACTCTGAGTATCCAGAAAAGTAACTGAAATATTTTGACTATAAGTTGACCATTCAACCCAATGTGATATATTTCTTCAGACATACCAGTGAGATTTGACACACTCATTTCAACGAGTGAGAATTTCCTGCTTCAAAATCATTCAATCAATCCCTGACAACAGACGTTCTCCAAACACAAATAACTGAGAACAACAGCCTAAACATGTTAGACTCGGTTATCAAAGTAGTCCGATTTTATCAAGACAACACAAGTCCCAGTAGCCAGTAGCCACAGTCAACAGTCCAGAAGAGAAAGAGAACTTCCTGCTTCACCGTTGGGACCACGTGTTACCTCTCCACATGCAGTAAGTACAACTGAAGATATAAACGAATCATCAACACTTTAGGAATATATTTTCATGTATAGTTTCTACTCTATATCTCACTTGAACAGCTCTCATGTTGGTGCCTACATTTCATTGTTATTTGTCCGTCCACTACCTAACAAAACTTCAAAGAGGGTCGCACACACACATGTGAATTGATTGGCATGTTATGGAAGTTATTGAATAAATTCTTAAATGAACAAACTACTGTCAATACTCCTACTTTGAAGAATCCTAGGCTTGTTTAGAAGGTATCAAATGAATACATCCAGAGCAGCATGGCTCAACCACATCTGTATATATCCATTCTCGTGACAGACCGAAATAGATTTTCAAAATTAATATGACAAATGCAGACTGAATTTGAAACATGGCAGAAACCTATGTGTACCCTCACAGCTATAAACACTAAACTCTTACCAGTGTGGCTTTGAATTCCCAAACTATACTAAAATTCCAAAATATTAACGCTTGATCTATGTATGCTTTACATATATTTAAATAAATTTCTCATGCCGGTTTAGAAGTAGTAAGTGAGTTGTATTTTATGCCGCTTCTTAGCAATTTTTAGCAATATCACGGCCGGGGACACCAGAAATGGGCTTCACACATTGTACCCATGTGGGGAATCGAACCCGCATCTTCGGTGTGACAAGCCAACACTTTACCCACCAGGCTATCCCACCAGCCCCTTGGTTTTGGAGTAGACAGTAACACAACATGGAAGATGCATTTTCTTAAGCGGAGTTTGGTTGCTATGTGGTGATGGTGATTGGAGTCCTATTTAACCCACTCATGTAGAGGTCAGTCTCTCCTGGACTCCCGGGGAATACAATAGTCTGAGGCGCTTAACCAACGTGTGTTTCTAAACACCAGGAAAACACAAAAAGCAAACGACCATGTCCATACTGATGATGCGGTGGCGATTTGAATGTAGTCCAAGATTTCTTTATGGATACATATAATTACAAGCAGATGAATAATAAAAATGCCCATGAGCGTATTGAGCAGTTCAAAGATGAACTCGACCTAATTGACCCTTTGCGATACCATGCAGACAGAATAAATCATTTTCTAAGATAGAAGATTCAAATGGGTGTTTGCTCGATAATCCTACTGATATTCAAAGCGAAGTCAAACTTTTCTATAAAAAATTATACTGTAAACATGACATCTCTGAAATTAATCTTGGGAAGATTCTTAGTGAATATGACGTTCCAAAACTAGACGAAAGCACTTCCAACTGTCTCGCAGGCAAATTAACAGAAACTGAAGTACTTACTACTCTAAAATATCTTAAGAATGAAAAGAGTCCTGGCCCTGACGGATTTACCGCAGAATTTATAAAATTCTTTTGGAAAGACATTGGAAAATTTCTTGTAGGATTACTTAACTGTGGTTTTGAAAAAGGCGAACTTTCCATTTCTAAAAAATTAGGACTTATAACCTGTATTCCTAAAGGAAATAAGCCAAAACAGTATTTAAAGAATTGGCGCCTAATTTCGTTATCACGTCGTATTAAATCAGTTCTTGACCTATTAATAAATGAAGACTAGAAAGGATTTATGTCGGGCAGATACATACATGTAGGAGATATTACAAGACAAATATATAACTTAATAGAATACCTACCAAATTCCTGGCCTTCTTTTGTTAGTAGATTTTGAGAAAGCTTTCGATACGGTTGAATGGCCCTTCCTACAAAAGGTTTTAGCGTTTTTTAACTTTGGATAATCTATACAAAAATGGGTTAAGGTATTTTATAGCAATATTAAATCTAGTGTTCTCGTAAATGGCTTTGGCTCAGCTACCTTTAACATTTCTAGAGGTTGTCGTCAGGGGGACCCTTTATCCCCTTATCTGTTTATCCTTTGTGAGGAAATATTAGCAATTATGATAAGAAACAAAGCAAATATAAAAGGAATTAAGGTAGATAATATTGAATACCTACTGAATCAGTTTGCTGATGACACATCATGCGTCTTAGATGGTTCAGAACGCAGTGCTACAAGTACTAACATTTTTTGTAAGATTCTCTGGACTTAAAGTCAATGTCAATAAAACAAGAATTATTTGGTTTGGTTCCAAAAAAGCAGTAGAATGAAAATATGCCATAATTGGAAACTAAATTGGGATCAAGGTAACTTTGAACTCCTTGGGATAAAATTCGACAGACTCGGAAAACATGATAGATTCTAATTACAAAGAGAAGTTGAGACACTGTGAGACACTCATGCATATCTGGTCTGTCCGAAACCTATCACCTCTTGGAAGGATCACTTTTAAAATCTCTAATCATTCCAAAACTAAACCATCTTTTTGCTTCTATACCTTACCCCCCAGGAAGTGTAATTGAAAAATTTGAAAAAAACATGCTTTAGATTTATATGGGGAAATAAACCAGATAAAATAAAAAGAACTCAACTCACCTGCGGTGTGAGAGACGGAGGATTAAATGCTCCAAAACTTATAGAAATTATACAGTCTAAAAAATCACAGTAATTAAACAATATTATAAACAGACATCTAAATGGGGCAAATTATTCAAAGCCTATTTACCGAAACTAGGTTCTGCAGAAATATTTGAATATAATTGTTCAAATCTTAAAGATACTCTCAGTCCGTTGATTGGTAATACGTTATACAGCGATCTTCTCTCAGCCTGGTGGGATTTTACATCCATTGTCAACACATCTAAGTTAGTTACTAATACTATAGCCTCAGAAATCATTTGGAACAATAAAAAAATTCTAATAGATAATAAAGTAGTTCACTATCCAAATTGGAGGGAAAGTGGTGTACACTATGTCAATGACTTTTTGTGCAAAAACGGAAACTTTCTATCATATGAACAGTTTAAAGACAAATACAATGTGAACACCAACTTTTTAAGATATAGAGGAATAATAAGCGCACTAAAACAGTATTGCTCAATACACGTTGTCGACTTTAAGGACATACAAACCTTTCGAAAGCCATTCATACCTACATATCTGTCTGAACTACTGAATGGCAATAGCCAGTCATACTACAGAACCTTGATGAAAAAATTTAATGTCAGTAACCAACATTGTGCAAAATGGAACCATATTTTAGAAAACGATCTCGATTTAAGCGTGTGGCATACTTATAACCATATACCATTCCGATGCACAAAAGATACTGAACTACAGTATAAAGTATTACATCATATACTACCAACAAACAGAAGACTTTTTAAAATGCGACTAGTTGATTCGGAGACATGTAGTTTTTGTTCAAATAGTATAGAATCTGTTTCCAATGTACTGGCAGACTGTAGCAAAGTGAAACCCATATAGCAAAAACTGGAAGAGTGGCTATCAGATGAGACTCAGGTTAAGCTCACATTAACAAGAAAAAACATTCTGCTTGGATTTGATCAGTTACACAACGATCCTATAAATGTAATTATCGTACTTTGCAAATTCGTAATTTTTAAATATAGATATTCAAAATAGGTACCGAACATCCAGTTTTTAAAAAAAGAGATTTACAAATATTACATGCTTACAAAATACACAGCTCTCATAAGTAATAGTATCGATAAATTCTACAAATTTTGGTCATCTTGTCATCTTTTGTTTCCCACACAATAATTCTGTTCTCAACTTTTGTTTACTGCCTATGTATTACATTGTATAGCCCATGTGTAAAAATGCAACTGAAACAAAAAAAACAGTCCAGCAGAGAAAGAGAACTTCCTGCTTCACCGTTGGGGACCACGTCAACCTGGTGTTACCTCTCCACATGCAGTAAGTACAACTGAAGATATAAACGAATCATCAACACTATAGGAATAAATTTTTATGTACAATATGTATAGTTTCTACTCTATATCTCACTTGAACAGCTCTCATGTTGGTGCCTACATTTCATTGTTATTTGTCCGTCCACTACCTAACAAAACTTCAAAGAAGGTCGCACACACACATGTGAATTGATCGGCATGTTATGGAAGTTATTGAATAAATTCTTAAATTAACAAAATACTGTCAATACTCCTACTTTGAAGAATCCTAGGCTTGTTTAGAAGGTATCAAATGAATACATCCAGAGCAGCATGGCTCAACCACATCTGTATATATCCATTCTCGTGACAGACCGAAATAGATTTTCAAAATTAATATGACAAATGCAGACTGAATTTGAAACATGGCAGAAACCTATGTGTACCCTCACAGCTATAAACACTAAACTTTTATCAGCAGTGTGGCTTTGAATTCCCAAACTATACTAAAATTTACAAACTATACTAAAATTCCAAAATATTAACACTTGATCTATGTATGCTTTATATATTTTTAAATAAATTTCTCATGCTGGTTTAGAAGTAGTAAGTGAGTTGTATTTTATGCCGCTTTTTAGCAATTTTCAGCAATATCAGTGAGTGAGTGAGTTGGGTTTTAACACCGCCTTCAACAGTATTCCAGTTATATCGCAGCGTGTCAGCCCAATGTGGGAGGAAAGCCTGACTTGAAGCAGGTCTTAGACGTTTAACACTTCGGTGAAACCCACGAGCACGGGTATGGTGCTGACAAACCTAGAAACATAATTGGGGTGAACCAGGATTCGAACCCACAATCATAGGTTTCTGGCGTGTCCAAGGGACGCAACTCTGCACAGCGAATTGCTGCGCCTTAGACGACTAGGCCAGCCGTGCCCCCTTCAGCAATATCACGGCGGGGGACACCAGAAATGGGCTTCACACATTGTACCCATGTGAGGAATCGAACCCGCATCTTTGGTGTGACAAGCCAACACTTTAACCACCAGGCTATCCCACCAGCCCCTATGTCCATACTAATGATGTAAGTATCAAAACAAAGCACTGAACATTAGCTATCACAATGGTAGTGAACATATAGGAGATAACAAACATCAAGTCAATACATGGTATGAGTGTGCCATTAGTTTGTTTGTTGCACTCAGACGATGGTCTGTAAATAAGCAAGTCTAGACCAGACAATCCAGTGATTGACATCATGATCATCAATCCACACAGCAAGCCTGATCACCCGATCCCATTAGTCGCTCTTACCACAAGCATAGTCACCTTTCACGGCAAGCATGGGTTGCTGAATACCTATTCTACCCCGGAGAGTGTGCCATTAGATCACTAGAGAATGAAATAGTTGGGTCACTCATTCTCTAACACATAATGCAATGACACTGAACGACGACTGCTGGACTTTGCCCATCGGTGTCGGAAATAAAGCAGGGAACCTGACTTTGCAAGGACATTACAACTGATCAAGGAAGAGGGACTTAAATTGAAGACTTAGTTACAAAGGATAATGACGACATTGATATGAAGTGATACAGTTAACTACAACATGCTGACTATAATTAGACTGATTGTCTTGTTGGAGTCTTCAGTGGGACAATCACAGAGAGGTGGGAGCAGCATGGCTACTGGGCAGACTCCATCCAGTCCTTCAGTTTAAATGCATCGCGGATTATTTTGATACAAGTTGATATGGATGAAAAAAATTCCGTTCAGAGCCCTAGACATTTGAGTAAGGTAGGTTAAACAAACAATTCTGATTCCAATCGCTCAGTGTCATGTCATTCTGATGCACATAATTTGGATAGAAAATCTAAGAGATTTTCAGTGCATTCTCATAAAGTCACACATTTAGATCAGAAAATAGACGACCAGATGAACACTCAGGTGAACACAGTAGACGTTGAACACGGGCTTGCTCCTTCATACATGCAAGTTAGGCAGCACAACTTAATGAACTTTGCCATAGGCGTTATGAGGAACAGGAGGCAGATGAAGTCTTAAGCATACTAGAAGATGAGGTGATTGAAGCCCAACATAAAGCCTAAGAAGAAATATGCAGAGCACATATTCGGGCGCAGATGGTTAAACGAAAGGCAACCCAAAGGCAAGAGAGAATGCATGCTGAATTGCAACAAGTAAGGAAGATTCGGAAATTGGAAAGAGAACTACATGAAGCCAAGCCACTTGAATCTACTAAGAGAGAAAGAAACTGAATCCTCATGCCTCAGAATTTGAGCCTATTTCCAATGACTTCACTGCAAATGTTACAAATAGTGGCAGCGGCCCAGGCAGCTCGAACAGTCTGAAATGGCTACAATTATGCACATGGCTCCAGTCAGATTTGGGGAAAGTGACACATTTGAGAACTTTGCCTTGTCTGTTCATTCTCTAGTGGGAATGCTGAAATCCCATGAAGGAGAAAATGGGTATGAACTCCGATGTGGCTCTCATGTTCATCGCCTTCTGGGAATGTTACCACCTTCAACCCTAAGAGGGTATGTAAGTCCCAAATCATTCGAAGTATTTTTATGCATGCCAGGCTTTTAAACATAGTATTTTTGTCATTTTAATTTTAGGCTTAACTGGTCAATTATCGCCAGTGACTGTAGGGTGATATAAATCCTGCCGGGGTCCATGCAGGAAGCGAAGGTACTATAAGTCCCCATGGTCCCTAGTATGGTGATCACCCTTCAATGACTGACGATCTCAAGCCCATTTTTATATTGTGTTGATCTCTAATACTTACTAACTTTTAATATTCTCAACTAGTTTCAAATCAAAACTGTGATATACTAGTGATTGTACTGTCCATCGTTGACAGGTTTTTATTTCGTCTCAATATATGTCTTATTAATGTAGTTATCACGATATGGCTGAAATATATATATATACTGCCGATGTGACGTTAAATCTTAACTCACTCACTCACACTCAACTCGGATAGTTTCACTGAGTACTGCATCAACAAGAACATCCTCAGTAACTCCGTGTATCAAGAATATGAACTGAAATAATTTGACCGTAACTTGACCCTTCAACCAAATGTAATATGATATTTCTTCAGACACACCAGTGAGATTTGACACACTCATTTCAACGAGTGAGAATTTCTTGTTTCAAAATCATTCAATCAATTCCTGACAAAAGACGTTCTCCAAACGCAAGTAACCAAGAACAACAGCCTAAACATGTCAGACTCGATTATCAAAGAAGTCCGATTTCATCAAGACGGCACAAGTTGATATGGATGGAACAAATTCCGTTCAGAGCCCTAGACATTTGAGTAAGGTAGGTTAAACAAACAATTCTGATTCCAATCGCTCAGTGTCATGTCATTCTGATGCACATAATTTAGATAGAAAATCTAAGAGACATTCAGTGCATTCTCATAAAGTCATACATTTAGATCAGAAAATAGACGACCAGGTGAACACTCAGGTGAACACAGCAGACATTCTGATGAAGATTCCAATCAGTCATGTCTCAGTCATAAAAGCCGCCATTCGGTTAGTGGTCCCATATCAGCTGCCAGTAAGCTGTCGGATCATCAGGCTGCCAAACTTGCATGTATGAATTAAGGAGCAAGCCCAACTTAATGAACTTTGCCATAAGTTGCCATGAGGAACAGGAGGCAGATGAAGTCTTTAGCATACTAGAAGATGAGGTGATTGAAGCCCAACATAAAGCCTAAGAAGAAATATGCAGGGCACATATTCGGGCGCAGATGGTTGAACGAAAGGCAACCCAAAGGCAAGAGAGAATGCATGCTGAATTGCAACAAGTAAGGAAGATTCGGAATTTGGAAAGAGAACTACGTGAAGCCAAGCCACTTGAATCTATGCTGGCAATGTGGTCGAGCACACAAGATGGCACAGTGTTACCTGAAGAAGACCTGTCTATCTTGTCGGAAACTACATTTGACAACCCTGCATGATGCCACCAAGGAAGGGGGAGCTCAGATCCATTCAATAGTCCTTAGGAACAGTCACTATACCTTCATCAGCCTACATGCCCTCACAGTATAATGTTGAAGGCTATTCCTGTACTACTTCATGGCCCTGAAGGAGCCATTGAAAACTATGCTGTTTTAGATGATGGTTCTATGAGGACAATGATACTGACCTCTGTGGTGAAGCAGTTGAACCTTCCGAAGACGCCAGAAAATATCATGCTCAAGAAAATTCATGAAGGACCTTTCAACTGCCAAGGTCACAGCGTGAACCTTCTGATCTCATCCAGAGGCAGACCGATGTTAGATTCCCTAATTTCCAACGCCTTCGCCTCTGAGCAGCTATCCTTGTCAGAGTACTCGTATCCAGTGGAAGCCCTCAAGACACACAACCTTCATTTGAGAAATACACCTTTGCCAATGATCAACAAAGCAATCCCTACTATCCTCATGGGTTCTGATCATGCAGATCTCATACTGCCAACCCAATCAATCGTGTTTGATCCGGAACGAGCTCCAGTGGTAGTGTATACCAAGCTGGGCTGGGCCCTCCAGGGACCAAGTCAGCTATCCATGAATCCCAAAGACACGCAATGCCATTTCACAGCAGTTTCCAGTCCAGATCAGGTGATGAACAAAGTTGAAAGACTATGGCAAATTGACATTTTGCCTTTCAATGAGAGAAAAGTAACTCGTCCCAAACAGGATCAAGAAGCTATACCTAAACTTGAAGCTAAAACAGTGCGGGTAAAAGTTAGCGATGGTAAGCACTAAGCAACTCCACTCCTGCGAAAATCGGACCATATTAAGTTACAGGCAGGAAAGGAAGCTCTGATGTCGAACCTGAGACGAACTGAGAAACACCATCAGAATCACCAAGAGCTTGCAAAGATCCACAATGATCAAATTAAAAGACTAGTTGATGCAGGTTTTGTGCGAATCGTAAGTGACGAACAGGCAAGGTTAACCGATGAATCATGGTTTATCCCCCATCACCTTGTCAAACACAATGGGAAGTATCGTTTTGTCTTCAATTGCTCTTAGGAGTACAAGGGCCAAGATCACAATAGCCAGCTTCTACTGGGTCCTACCCTTGGATCATTCCTCCTAGTCTTGTCCTTGAGATTTCGACAATATCCAGGTGGAATGTCAGGTGATATAAAGGGTATGTTCCACCAGATTCGACTCCTACCTGAAGACAAACCCATTCTCAGATTCCTGTGGCGCAATATGAACATTAATGTGGATCCAGATGTCTAGAATGACATGTACTGCCCTTCGGGACTACTTGCAGTCAATGTTGTGTGACCATTGCCCTACTGAAGCAATTGACGATCAGCAGCGGAACCCTGAAGTTATGAAGTGTGTTGGTGAGGCTTTCTACGTAGACAACTGTCTGGATAGTCCGATGAATCCTGACCAAGCAAAAAAACAAATCTGAGAAAGGTGCTTGCTGAAGGTGGCTTTGACATCCGTCAGTGGGCATGCAATGTACCTGAGATACTAGAAGACTTGCCTGCAGAGGCCAAGTCAGATACCTTTGAGCTGTGGACATGTCTTGGACATGATGATAAGCAAGAGCCTATGGAGATCAAAACATGAATAGGATGCTGTGATAGAAACTGGAAAACTTGATGATCATTGGTGTAAGTGGGAATCTGAACGGTGTGATATTCCTCAAGTGTGTCTACCAAGATGCTACACATCTAGAAACCATGATCCTTCTCAGTCACAGAAACAACTGTACATATTCTGTGATGCTTTGGAGCGTGCCTATGGTTCAGTTGCCTATTTGAGAAGTGCAGATAGTAATGGTGACATAGCTGTCAGTTTTGTGGCTGCGAGAAGTAGTGTGGCTCCTGAAAAGCTGCTCTCAATGCCCATACTATAACTCTCTGCTGCCCTTACTGGTGCACAGTTAGCCAATACACTTCACAAAGCATTGAGCTTGATGATCCAAGATACCATATTGTGGAGTGACTCAAGAACGGTCTTGACATGGCTTCAGTCAGAGCCGTCTGGGGGTACAAGGTATTTGTTGAGACTCGGGTCTCTGAGATACAATCCCTGACTTCTGCAGACAGCTGGCATTATGTGAACACAAAGGATAACCCAGCCGATGATGTCACAGGAGGTTTAACCTTGCAGGAACTCTGTGTTGCCTCCCAATGGAGGAACGGTCCTCTTTTCCTTTTAGAATCCTCTGAGAAACGGCCGACACTCATAGACAAATGTGATATACCTGATGCTGCTGAGGTAGCAGATGGACTGAAGAAAAGTTTCTGTGACAATATCTCAGCTGTGAACCTTCCTGATTGTTCTCAGTACAACAACTGGGAATCACTAGTCAAGGCTACCATGGAGTGCCTTGACAGGGCGGCCATAAGTGATCAATTTCATGAAGTTGAACTCATAGAGAAAGCGGAAACACTGTTGTTTCAACAAATTCAGCTGGAATGCTTTCCCAATGGAATTGCATCATTAAGGGAAGGAAAAGCAATAACCCGTACCAGCAGACTTATAGAACTCAATCCAGAATATGACCCATCTGATGGCATGGTAGGAGATGGTGGTAGACTCAGACAGGCTGAGGGACTCCCAGACTATGTCAAACACCCTAAAGTCCTCGACCCTAAAAATCCCATAACAAGACTCATCATCAAGGACTTTGATGAAATCTTGCACCATTATGGACCAGAATGCTACTTCGCAGAAGTTTGATGAAAGATATGGATACTGAGGTGATGGGAAGCAATCAGACGCCATCAGAGACTTTGTACAGCATGTCAGAGATCATGTGCATCTCCTCAGATACTCCAGATGGCAGATTTCCCCCCCATCATGCCTTTGATTGTACAAACCCGCATTCTACTCAACTGGCGTGGATTGTTTTGGACCAATGTGGGTCAAGATTCGCTGCAGAAGAGAAAAGCAATGGGGAATAGTCTTCAAGTGTCTCATAACCAGGGCAGTTCGCCTGGATCTGCTCGAGAGTATGGACAGTGACATGTCTTTGAGACCATTCATAGCCCGCAGAGTGAAACCCTATGAAATACTTTCAGACTGTGGTACCAATTTCAAGGATGGTGACCTTGAGTTGACTGAAGCATTTACCTCAATGAGCCCTGAGATCGCTCAGCAGTTGTCAAAAGCAGAAGATATGCTTCAAGTATAATCCACCTTATGCACCTCACTTTGGTGGCTGCTGGGAGAGTGAAATAAAGTCTATTAAACATGGCCTTAGAGTTGTCCTCGGAGATCAGTCAGTGGCTGAGCCAGTCCTGTGAACTGTTCTTATAGAAGTTGAAGCCATAATGAACTCAAAACCTCTAGGTTATGTCCCGACCGATGTGGCTGACCTTGATCCTGCGACCACACTCCCTCCTTGTTGGGAGGCTTGACCCCGCACTGCCACAGGTAGTGTACCCAGAAGAAGAGCTTTTGGGAAGGAAACGCTGGCGGCACAGTCAGGTGATTGCCGATAAGTTCTGGAACAGATATTTGAGGTACTATTTGCCCACTCTTCAAATAAGACAAAAATGGAGAACCAGAAGAATGTCAAATGACTTTGCACCTCGAATTTGTGAAAACATTTGGGGCGGCTGTGAGAAAGTGTTTGAAGTGCCTTGATTCTGATTCTGTTTCGTGATTACTGATTCCTGTTGATTCCAAGTTTTTGTAAATCCCATTTTTAGACAAATAAATGGCAACTTCCATGAGGTGTGTGATTCCTTTTGATACCTTATTTTACAGAAGGTATGAACGAATCATTAACACCATAGGAATAATTTTTTATGTAGTATATGTATAGTTTCTACTCTATATTTCACTTGAACAACTGTCATGTTGGTGCCTACATTTCATTGGTATTCGTCCATCCACTATCCAACAAAACTTCAAAGAGGGCTACACACACATGTGAATTGATCGGCATGTTATGGAAGTTATTGAATACATTCTTAAATTGACAAGATGCTGTTTCCTCTTCAAGTGTGATAACAGGTTACCTTCTCCATCATATGTGCCAATTACACTGCTTCATGTGCAGGAATTGACATCGTCTGATATACTCACCATATCCGTGATCAAGTAATCCGAGTAAGTGTAGATATAAACAGTTTCTTGTTAACTTGGACCAGATACATTGCATTTTCCTTGCCGAACTAAGCTGGAAATTCGTGCTTCGAACATGGTGCCATCAGTGGCAGTAACGAGTTATGTCTCTCGTATGTCCCTCCTATTGACCAATCAGATTTTCACCTCTCCTTTCACTTGCATCTACTTTAAATAAAATGACGGAGACCATTGTAATACAAGGGTCATCAGAAAGATGACATATCCCTCCGGCAGCTGTCTGTAAAGTAACCACAAGTAAATGTGCAATTCTGTATGTAATAAGTCAAGAATGTTCTTTAAGAAGCATACATTGTTTACCAACAAAAGATCCACCATGGTCGCATTCATATGAAATGGAAAGTAAAACGTGTGTTTCTGTGGGTTTTTTTTATGCAAACAAATGACAAATTACAAGAAACAAGCGTATAGTCAACGAAGTCATCTATATCCCCCACCCATATTAACACGTTATGGTCCCAAACCAGGCAAGGAAATATTTAACAGTTTATTTGTTATACTCCATAAGTGAACCCACCCTATATGAAAACTTAAATCCAACTTGTTGCCATGGAAACGTAAAAATTAAAAAAATTAAAATTCCTAATTAGCAAAAGGCACCAGTTCAGTATGTGCCTGGTAGACATGCAAAGTTTTGTAAGAAAGTATTTAATGTTTTTTGAGTTACGCTCCGGAAACAAACACCACCCTTATAGAACCTTGTCCAACTTGTTACCATGGAAACACAAAAACTAAAAATTTATAATATTCCTAAATAGCAAAAAGCACAGGTTCAGTATGTGCCTGGTAGACATGCAAAGTTTTGTAAGAAAATATTTAACGTTTTTTGAGTAACGCTCCGGAAACGAACATCACCCTTATAGAACCAACTTGTTACCATGGAAACGTAAAAAATAAAAATTTATAATATTCCTAAATAGCAAAAAGCACCAGTTCAGTATGTGCCTGGTAGACATGCAAAGTTTTGTAAGAAAGTTTGAATGGGTTTTGAGTTATGCTCCGGAAACGAACTCTACCCTATAGAACCAACTTGTTACCATGGAAACGTAAAAAATAAAAATTTCTAAAATTCCTTAATAGCAAAAGGCACAACTTCAGTATGTGACTGATAGATATGCCAAGTTTCGATCAAATACACTGAATTATTTTCGAGTTCTGCCCTGGAAAAGGAAACGATTACGGACGGACGGACGGACGGGCAGACAGACTGGCTGATCGCTATATCCCCCCGCATTATATGCCGGGGGGATAAAAAATGGGTCTTACCTCGCAAAGTACATCAAATCACCTTGAACAAAAGCCTCAAAACATTTAGAAAACAACTCTCGACGCCCAGATGAAAGTACACATTCTCTGCAAATCCTGCTATCGACTGACATCTGCATGGCAGTCGCCATGTTGTGTATGAACCCAATATTGATTTTATTCCACAATTTTGATTGGACAACGCATAGACTCTTTAGTTCAGCCAGAATAGAACTCCATTATTCCAGCTTAGTTTAGCAAAGGTGTAAACTGGACTTTTAAAAAAAATTCACTTAACTCCCTTGCATCAGGAAGATGCCGAGAAGATGCTTGTGAACACAACTGAGTTGTCGTTCAACTGGAAGGTGTTAGCGGGTGTTTATAGTAGGAATATGAGCCATGAAACATAAAACACCCCTCAACACCTCAAAGCTGCCGAGTTATCAGGAGGTACACATGGACACCATCAGGAACTTGGAAGTGGATGATCGTTACACACAAAACCAGATCCTGAACACACCAGCATGTTCAGTTGTAATCTTTTCCTTTTGCAGGAGATGCGCAGATTTCCTAAATACTTTGTTCAGTTTGGGGATAGGACAATGTATCCCGAAATAAAGTTCAGTTTCCACCCTTGCCAAACTAGGCTGGAATTATGGACTTGTATTTTGGCTGGACGAACGAGACTTAGTGTAGTCCAAACAAAATTGTGGAACGAAATTAACATTTTGTTCATAAACAACATGGTGACTGCCTTGCAAATTTCAGTCGATTGCAGGATTTGCAGAACTTGTGTACTTTCAACTGGCCATCAATAGATATTTTCCATGTCTCATGTTTTTAATCAAGGTGCTCAAGTGATTTGATGTACTCTGCAAGGTAAGACCTATTTTATTACAACAAGAGTTTGCCACTAACGTGGCTATATCCCCCGCCCCTGTTGCAGAATTTATGACATAATTAAATCTAAACAAACCCTAACCTTTTTTAACCGAGGTGGAACTTGTCATGGAAATTGTAAAAAAAAGATCTGGGAACCTAAGTCCATCTTGCTGCCATGGAAATGTAAAAAAATAAAAATTTCTAAATAGCAAAAGGCACCAGTTCAGCAGGTACCTGACAAACCTGCAAAGTTTCATGAAAAAATGTTGAAAGGTTTCTGAGTTATGCTCAGGAAACGAAACTTGACGGACGGACGGATGGATCCCGTTTCTATATCCCCCGTCCAACAAAGTTGGGGGATAATAAAGATCGTGATTAACGGTCAGATTGTCTGGACTGGGCGCATGCAGTCATTTTGTTTGAGGAAAAAACAAGTGAAAGGAGAGGTGGAATCTGATTGGTCAATAGGAGGGACATAGAAGGGACATAACTCGTAACTGCAAGGGTGGAAACTTGACTTTTATAGTCAGTTAACTCACTTTCCTCAGGAAGATACAATGTATCTTGTCCAAGTTAACATGAAACTGTTTACATCTACATTTACTCGGATAACTTGATCACGAATATGGTGAGTATATCAGAGGGTGTCAATTCCTGCACATGAAGCAGTGTAATTGGCACATATGATGGAGAAGGTAACCTGTTATCACACTTGAAGAGGAAACAGCATCTTGTCAATTTAAGAATGTATTCAATAACTTCCATAACATGCCGATCAATTCACATGTGTGTGTAACCCTCTTTGAAGTTTTGTTGGATAGTTGACGGACAAATACCAATGAAATGTAGGCACCAACATGACAGTTGTTCAAGTGAGATATAGAGTAGAAACTATAATGTTATACACTAAAAAATCATTCCTATAGAACAAATTATTATAAACCGAGGCAGGTGGGAAGAGACTCACTCTGCCATTGAAATTACATTGTGGAGGAGCCCTGGTTTATTCAAGTCGTTGTCAACACCCCTTTATGGGACTCCCTCCACGGTCGAAATTACGTGGAGGGACCCTGAGGTGATGTCAAGTCATGAACACACCTTCATGGAACTCCCTCCACCGTTGAAATACAATGTGGAGGGACCCTGATGTGTTGATGACTTGAATGTAAATAACAGCAACAAAATCAATTCCATAATCATAAGAAATCTCTACTAAAAGAAGAGTCCATTTCATATTTCAGACCATATCAAAAGCATGTGTTTATGAATCACTAAATACATACAATCAATTCTGCTTTTAGTAAAGATTTTGTGCGATTATGAAATGGTTTTTGTGGCTTTCATTTACAAACAGACCAGGTTGTAGCGAAACAAAAACAAAACAACCAATTCCACTATGGATTGGATGTGTGAAATTTCATCGTCGCCAACTTGTTGGTTGCAATAGAGGCTGGCTGCAACTGAGGCTGGTTACTTGTGACAACAGAGGCTGATGGCTGGTTGCAACTCAGGTTGGCAGCGGATGTCAGCAACTAAGGCCGGTGGCAACTGTGACAGCATGGTAACAGAGACAGGTGGAAACTGAGGTGGTGGCTGGTGGCAATTGAGGCTGGTGGTTGGTGATAACTAAGGCTGTGGCTGGTGATAACTGAGGCTGTGGCCAGTGACAACTGAGGGTGGTGGCTGGTGATAACTGAGGCTGTAACAACTGAAGCTTCTGGCAACTGAGGCCGGCGGCAAATGAGGCTGCTGGCAACTGAAGCTGGTGGCAACTGAGGGAAGTGGCAAAAGAGGCAACTGAGGCCGATGGCAGCTAAGGCTGGTGGCAACTGAGGCCGGTGGCTGGTTGCAACTCAGGTTGGCGGCAAATGAGGCTGTCCGCAACTGAGGCTGGTGGCAACAGAAACAGGATGGCAACAAAGACAGATGGGAACTGAGGCGGTGGCTGGTTGCAACTGAGGATGGCAGCTGGCAGCAACTGAGGAGGGTGGCAATTGAGGCCGGTGGCAACTGAGGCTAGTGGCTACTGTGGCCAGTGGCAACTGAGGCAGGTGGCAAATGAGGCCGGTGGCAACAGAGACAGGATCGCAACCGAGGCTGATGGGAACTGAGGCGGTGGCTGGTTGCAACTGAGGATGGCAGCTGCTAGAAACTGAGGCAGGTGGGATGAGACTCACTCCGCCATTGAAATAACATTGTGGAGGAGCCCTGGATCATTCAAGTCGTTGTCAACACCCCTTTATGGGACTCCCTCCACGGTCGAAATTACGTGGAGGGACCCTGAGGTGATGTCAAGTCATCAACACACCTTCATGGAACTCCCTCTACCGTTGAAATACAATGTGGAGGGACCCTGATGTGTTGATGACTTGAATGTAAATAACAGCGACAAAATCAATTCCAAATCATAAGAAATCTCTACTAAAAGAAGAGTCCATTTCATATTTCAGACCATATCAAAAGCATGTGTTTATGAATCACTAAATACATACAATCAATTCTGCTTTTAGTAAAGATTTTGTGTGATTATGAAATGGTTTTTGTCGCTTTCATTTACATACAGACCAGGTTGTTGCAAAACGAAAATCATACTTTCCAAACATTGATACAGATTTAAAACAACCAATTCAACTATGGATCGGATGTGTGAAATTTCATCATCGTCAACTGAGGTTGGCTGCAACTGAGGCTGGGGGCAACTGAGGCCGGTTACTTGTGGCAATTGAGCTCAGGCAGGTGGCAACTCAGGCAGGTGGCAACTGAAGCCGGTGGCAACTGAGGCTGGTGGCAACTGAGGTGGTGGCAATTGAGGGAGGTGGCAACTGAGGTGGTGGCAATTGAGGCCGGTGGCAACTGAAGGAGGTGGCAACTGAGGTGATGGCAATTGAGGCCGGTGGCAACTGAGGCTGTGGCAACTGAGGCTGTGGCAACTCAGGTCGGTGGGAACTGAGGCTTGTGGCAACTGAAGTGGTGGCAACTGGTGCTGGTGGCACCTGAGGGAGGTGGCCACTGAGACCGGTGGCAACTGAGGGAGGCGACAACTGAGGCCGGTGGTAACTGAGGAAGGCGACAACTGAGGTGGTGGCAACTGAAGCCGGTGGCAACTGAGGTGGTGGCAACTGATGCTGGTGGCAACTGATGCTGGTGGCAACTGAGGCCAGTGGCAACTGAGGTGGTGACAACTGATGCTGGTGGCAACTGAGGCTAGTGGCTACTGTGGCCAGTGGCAACTGAGGCAGGTGGCAAATGAGGCCGGTGGCAACAGAGACAGGATCGCAACCGAGGCTGATGGGGACTGAGGCGGTGGCTGGTTGCAACTGAGGATGGCAGCTGCTAGAAACTGAGGCAGGTGGGAAGAGACTCACTCCGCCATTGAAATAACATTGTGGAGGAGCCCTGGATCATTCAAGTCGTTGTCAACACACCTTCATGGAACTCCCTCCACCGTCGAAATACAATGTGGAGGGACCCTGATGTGTTGATGACTTGAATGTAAATAACAGCGACAAAATCAATTCCAAAATCATAAGAAATCTCTACTAAAAGAAGAGTCCATTTCATATTTCAGACCATATCAAAAGCATGTGTTTATGAATCACTAAATACATACAATCAATTCTGCTTTTAGTAAAGATTTTGTGCGATTATGAAATGGTTTTTGTCGCTTTCATTTACATACAGACCAGGTTGTTGCAAAACGAAAATCATACTTTCCAAACATTGATACAGATTTAAAACAACCAATTCAACTATGGATCGGATGTGTGAAATTTCATCATCGTCAACTGAGGTTGGCTGCAACTGAGGCTGGGGGCAACTGAGGCCGGTTACTTGTGGCAATTGAGCTCAGGCAGGTGGCAACTCAGGCAGGTGGCAACTGAAGCCGGTGGCAACTGAGGCCAGTTACTTGTGGCAATTGAGCTCAGGCAGGTGGCAACTGAGGCCGGTGGCAACTAAGGCTGGTGGCAACTGATGCTGGTGACAACTGAGGCTGGTGGCAACTGAGGTGGTGGCAATTGAGGCCAGTGGCAACTGAGGGAGGTGGCAACTGAGGTGGTGGCAACTCAGGCTGTGGCAACTCAGGCCGGTGGGAACTGAGGCTTGTGACAACTGAAGTGGTGGCAACTGAGACTGGTGGCAACTGAGGGAGGCTACAACTGAGGCCAGTGGTAACTGAGGGAGGCGACAACTGAGGTGGTGACAACTGAGGCCGGTGGCAACTGAGGTGGTGGCAACTGAGGTGGTGGCAACTGAGGTGGTGACAACTGAGGTGGTGACAACTGAGGCCGGGGCAACGGAGGCCGGTGGCAACTGAGGTGGTGGCAACTGAGGTGGTGACAACTGATGCTGGTGGCAACTGAGGTGGTGACAACTGAGGCCGGTGGCAATTGAGGTGGTGACAACTTAGGGTGGTGACAACTGAGGTGGTGACAACTGAGGTGGTTGCAACTGAGGTGGTGGCAACTGAGGTGGTGGCAACTGAGGTGGTGACAACTAAGGTGGTGGCAACTGAGGTGGTGGCAACTGAGGCCGGTGTCAACTGAGGTGGTGACAACTGAGGCCGGTGGCAACTGAGGTGGTGGCAACTGAGGGAGGTGGCAACTGAGGGAGGTGGCAACTGAGGGAGGTGACAACTGAGGGAGGAGGCAACTGAGGTGGTGACAACTGAGGCCGGTGGCAACGGAGGTGGTGGCAACTGAGGCCGGTGGCAACTTAGGTGGTGACAACTGAGGCCGGTGGCAACTGAGGCCGGTGGCAACTGAGGTGGTGACAACTGAGGGAGGCGACATCTGAGGTGGTGACAACTGAGGGTGGTCACAACTGAGGGAGGCGGCAACTGAGGGAGGTGGCAACTGAGGTGGTGACAACTGAGGGAGGCAGCAACTGAGGGAGGCAACATCTGAGGTGGTGACACCTGAGGGAGGAGGCAACTGAGGGAGGCGACAACTGAGGGAGGCGACAACTGAGGTGGTGACAACTGAGGGTGGTGACAGCTGAGGGAGGTGGCAACTGAGGGAGGCGACAACTGAGGGAGGCGACAACGGAGGGAGGTGGCAACTGAGGGAGGCGACAACTGAGGTGGTGACAACCGAGGGAGGCGACAACCGAGGGTGGCAACAACGGAGGGAGGTGACAACTGAGGGAGGTGGCAACTGAGGGAGGTGACAACTGAGGAAGGTGGCAACTGAGGGAGGCCACAACTGAGGTGTTGCAACTGAGGTGGTGACAACTGAGGGAGGCCACAACTGAGGTGTTGCAACTGAGGTGGTGGCAACTGAGGGAGGTGGCAACTGAGGGAGGTGGCAACTGAGGTGGTGACAACTGAGGGAGGCGGCAATTGAGGTGGTGACACCTGAGGGAGGAGGCAACTGAGGGAGGCGACAACTGAGGGAGGCGACAACTGAGGTGGGGACAACTGAGGGTGGTGACAGCTTAGGGAGGCGACAACTGAGGGAGGCGACAACTGAGGGAGGCGACAACGGAGGGAGGTGGCAACTGAGGGAGGCGACAACTGAGGTGGTGACAACTAAGGGAGGCGACAACTGAGGGTGGCGACAACTGAGGGAGGTGACAACTGAGGGAGGTGGCAACTGAGGTGGTGACAACTGAGGAAGGTGGCAACTGAGGGAGGCCACAACTGAGGTGTTGCAACTGAGGTGGTGACAACTGAGGGAGGTGACAACTGAGGGAGGTGACAAATGAGGGAGGTGGCAACTGAGGGAGGTGACAACTGAGGGAGGTGACAACTGAGGGAGGTGGCAACTGAGGGAGGCGACAACTGAGGTGGTGGCAACTGAGGGAGGCGGCAACTGAGGGAGGCAGCAACTGAGGGAGGTGACAACTGAGGGAGGTGGCAACTGAGGGAGGTGGCAACTGAGGGAGGCGACAACTGAGGAGGCAACTGAGGCTGGTGGCAACTGAGGCTGTGCCAACTGAGGCTGGTGGCAACTGAGGTTGTGTTTGGTTAGAACTGAGGCAGGTTGCTGGTGGCAACTGAGGCTGTGGTTGGTACCAACTGAGACAGGTTACTTGTTTCAACTGAGGTTGGGGGCTGGCAGCAACAGTTGTTGTTTAACGCCGCATTCAGCAATATTCCAGCTATATGACGGTGGTCTGTACATAAGAGTCTGGACCAGACAATACAGGGATTGACAACATGAGCAGTTTGTGATCATAATGGCAAATCAAAATGTGGTGTCTGAGGTTAGGTTTGGGTCTTAACTATTCTCTGCTGGAGTTTCCTCATGCTGGTGATAAGATATGACTTCTGTGCAAATGGAACTAAAGACTGTATGTTTTTCCCTAATTGAGGTCAGTATCTTTAGGGGGTGATTCTCTGACTGGCTTTGTGATGAAGGATAATGATGATGTGTCTCGATGCTTCACTTCGAACAGTATCTTCAGACCATGACGCAACTTTTGTGACATTTGGAGGAGCAACATTTGCTGTGATAGAAAGAAATGAGAAATACCAAGTGTTTTATTCCCAAGTGTTTTATTTTTCTCGGAACATTGAAGGATTACAAGTCCCTGATGGTACTAGCATTCTCATCCAGTACACAAGCCTGCAACAGGTCCATGACAACTGTTTGAATCTTGCACGCTCAATGAACCTAACTGCAGAGACACAATTTGAAGTCACGAGCATGAGAATTACCACTGGGGTTGAGGCACATGACATTACTTTTGACATTTAGTCTGACAATACAAGTGATACCAAGGAAAATAAGCATGAAATACTCACATCCCCCGCCAATAAAACATGTCGGGTGTGTGCAATGCATTAGCCCCTGTGAACTATGTTCACTGGGCCTTTTTGTAAAGAAATATACTACGTTTTTCAAGATCTGCTCCGGGAACGAGGACTACCGCCATTTTCAGTCTAAATCAAAGTCGTTGCCATGGAAACTCGAAAAATAACTTTTAAAAAAAATCCAAAACTATCCAAAGGCACCAGTTCACCACTAGACCTATCAATGTGCAAATATGTTGAAGAAAAATGGTACAGTTTTCAAGATCTGCTCCGGAAACGAGGACTACAGCCATTTTCAGTCTAAATCAAAATCGTTGCCATGGAAACTCAATAAATATTGTTTTTAAAAATCCCAAACTATCAAAAGGCACCAGTTCACCACTAGACCTATCTATGTGCCAAGTATGGTGAAGAAATATGGTACGGTTTTCAAGATCTGCTCCAGAAACGAGGACCACCGCCATTTTCAGTCTAAATCAAAGTCATTGCCATGGAAACTCGAAAAACATTGATTTAGTCTGTTTTCAGTCGTACAAATGGGTATCTCTCATACCCTCACGTCTAGTCGCACGTTAAAAAGGAAGCCAGAAGCTGGAATGTAAACATTAAACTTGTTTCCGTCCGGTTGCGCACGCACCTCCCTATGACATGTTACAAATCTCTCAGCGCGCCTCTGAGCTGGTCGCTCGAGAAAGGCTTTCGCGGTAGAAAACTGCTAGTTTGTATTATAAAGCTAGTACTTATGGCTTGTCTACAGTTGTTGTTTTAATAAAGTAATAATACATATGTCTTCCCTGTAGACTCCTGGAATGTTATCCTTGGTCATCCATTGTTTGTCTTTAACACGTGTTTTCACAGTTTGACTTGATTATACACGTGGCAACATGTCGGGCATTTGTGCCTCGTATCAAAGAAAACTGTCTAAAGTAGACCCTCACAAGTATTGTCCTTCCTGCATCATTAAGGACGTGTTTCAACGTGTTTGTGGGATAAACGTTGTAAAGAATGTGAGCACTTGTCTGAACTTTAACTTGTATCTTCGTGCGTTGGCGAAGCAGACTGCTGACCAACGCTACAAGCAGAGGAGGTCATCGGGTGGATCATTGGACTCTGCACCCTCCACATCAGGCCCTGGGGGTGGCTAGTCGGCCACACCCATGGCATCAGTTGATAAAGACCCGTCTCACAACTTCTGTTTTCGACAAGACACTTGACCGTTCGCCTGCTGATGATACTACCCGCACGACTGATCTTCGTCAATCGGTTGATCGAGAGCGTCACTTAGCCTCCCCAGTTACGACTGGACCGGGTTCTGACGAGGACCATGACGGGACTATGGTCCCCAGTCGGTCCGTATCTCGTTCTACCAACGACGATAGGGACGACAGTGGACACAGAAGTCGTTCCCGTTCAAGTCGGGACGACAGGTCGAGTGCCTCGTCGAGAGACAGTACACGACATGAGGGCGTTCATCGCCTTCGTGATCGTCGGGAGTCCGATTCTGACGATAACTACGATGGGGATCGTAGTACTTCTACAGTTAGAGTTCGTAGCCCTCGTCCCCACGGGGACATGCGACGTTTTCGCAGGGAGTTTCTGGGAGTTCAGTGTCGTAGTGAAGATAATGACAGAACGACACCCTCGTCTCACTTTCATATCGACCCGGCTTTGATAGCCCAGATCATGGCGGCGGTCCTCGCCTCGACGGCGTCGACCAAAAAGGATTCGACTGCGTCGGGGGTCCATGGACAGTCAACCAGTACACCAGCTCCTTCATCTACACCTCCACAATCGACGTCGACGATGGATTGTGACGACAGCCTCTCGGTTGTCCTCGCCTAGTCCCGATATGTATTGGGCCAGATTACTACGGCACATCGCCATGGTTACATCGACTGCACTGAACTACCTGATCGTCATGGCAGGACACTGTAACAGGCCCCGTGGTCATCGCAACAGTTGTTTGACGGTCATACCAACGAAGTTCTGGACAAGTACTCAAGGGAAGCCAAGCGTGACATCATCATTTCGGCTTCATACAACCTGTCCAGACGGCCACCGGTTTCGAACGCCCCACGACGACTTTACAGACCGAGAATGTACGTGCCTTCATGGTTGAAGATCAGTCACGTAACATCCGACTGTCGGCCTGTCATTCTGCGCAACCTGTCTAGTCAGGCTTACGAGCCTCTCGATAAGGTCACGTTCGACTTATTGTCTCAGAAAAGGGCTTTCCTTCTCTCGCTGGCTACGGCCGCGAGAGTATGGGAACTACATGCCATTGACGTTGGTCGGATTACGTTCTATCAGCGTGATCATGGCAACGTCCATCTTGGTCTCAGATGGGATTTTTAAGCGAAAAATCAACTTCCTGGCCAAGATTCGAGAATGTTCCACATTCCTTCCTTGTCTGCCATTATTGGCCCTCATGATCACGCTGATCTCACCCTGCGCCCAGTTCATCCGCTTCCTATATACCTGCAGCGATCTGAACAGCGACGACAACATTTTCGACGGCTGTTCATACCGCTCTCAACCAATGCAAAGAAAGAGATTACACGTAATACTCTCTCTGAGCGGTCATTCTCAGAGCTTAGGAGGCGCAAGGGCTCGCACCTACCACCTCCTCTCATCCGCACGAAGTTCGAGCCAAAGCTTCAACATCAGCACTCCACAGTGCACTCTATTATATGGAGGGCTGCTTTTGCAGATCTACTTCAGTATTTGATTCGCATTATCTCAGAGATATTTCAACAGAAGATGTTGAAGGACTCAAACAGTTTGGCCAACTCGTGGTTGCACAACAGATCTCCCAGAAAAGACAGTGAATTTGTGCTTTATTCACTTTGGACTTTTTGCTCGACACTTCGTGCCAGATAACAGGTTACAATAAAAACTGTTGGTGAATGTACGCATTCTTATGTTTTTATGTTGTGTGCAGTACTTTGGCTTTTTTATTATGGTTATTCGGTGTATGCATCGTCTTCCCATACTTGATAGTACTGCTCGTATTTTTGAGTTACCTTGTATACTGCGAGTTGCTCTGTAACTAAATTATGCGCCGACCACACTTCGATCGCAGTTAAACTGACGCGTGCAGTTGTCCTGTCGCATTGATAATTAGTTGTGTGTTGAAGAGCATTAACCATGCCATTTTTAGTTACCTTGTCTACGGCGAGTTGTTCTGTAACTAAATTATACGCCTACCACACCGCGATCGCAATTCAACTGACGTATGCAGTTGTCCTGCCGAATCGATAATTAGTTGTGTGTCGAAGAGCATTAAACATGCTATTTTAGTTACCTTGTCTATGGCGAGTTGTTCTGTAACTAAATTATACGCCGACCACACTTCAATCGCAGTTCAACTGACGCGTGCAGTTGTCCTGTCGCATCGATAGTTACTTGTGGGTCGAAAAGCATTAACCATGGTGTTTTAGTTACCTTGTATACTGCGAGTTGCTCTGTAACTAAACTATACATCGACCACACTTCGATCGCAGTTCAACTGACGCGTGCAGTTGTCCTGTCGCATCAAAAATTAGTTGTGTGTCGAAGAGCATTAACCATGTTGTGCGTTCGTGATAAACAACTCGTCTCGTCCGTGCATCTGGTCGAATGTTCTATTGTCACTACAGGGGTGAGGAACTTGGTACATTCGACGTGAAAGAGGTCACTTCCTGATTACTTTCCCAACCCTCCTTCCAGTGTTCCGTCGAATTCTACCCATTTGTACGACTGAAAACAGACTAAAACATGGGTTTTTCAGATTAAAAACGATGTTTTATTGGTCTGTTTTCAGTCGTATGTTCCCACCCAGCCATCCCTACTGGGAAGTAATCCAGTCCAGTCCTGCTTGATGGCTTATTCTTCGAGATTTGTGACATGTCATAGGGAGGTGCGTGCGCGACCGGACAGAAACAAGTTTAATGTTTACATTCCAGCTTCTGGCTTCCTTTTAAACGTGCGACTAGACAGGAGGGTATGAGAGATACTCATTTGTACGACTGAAAACAGACCAATAAAACATCATTTTTAATCTGAAAAACCCATTTTTTTAAAAATCCCAAACTATCAAAAGGCACCAGCTCACCACTAGACCTATCTATGTGCCAAGTATGACGAAGAAATATGGTACGGTTTTCAAGATCTGCTCCGGAAACAAGGACTACAGCCATTTTCAGTCTAAATCATAGTCGTTGCCATGGAAACTAAATAAATATTGTTTTTAAAAATCCCAAACTATCAAAAGGCACCAGTTCACCATTAGATCTATCAATGTGCCAAGTTTGGTGAAGAAATATGGTGCAGTTTTCAAGATCTGCTCCGGAAACGAGGACTACCGCCATTTTCAGTCTAAATCCATGTCGTTTCCATGGAAACTCGAAAAAATATTGTTTTTAAATCTCCCAAACTATCAAAAGGCACCAGTTCACCACTAGACCTATCTATGTGCCAAGTATGACGAAGAAATATGGTACGGTTTTCAAGATGTGCTCCGGAAGATCTGCCATTTTCAGTCTAAATCAATGTCATTGCCATGGAAACTCGAAAAAAAATTTTTTTTTAAATCCCAAACTATCAAAAGGCACAAGTTCACCACCAGATCTATCTATGTGCCAAGTTTGGTGAAGAAATATGGTACGGTTTTCAAGATCTGCTCCGGAAACGAGGACTACCGCCATTTTCAGTCTAAATCAAAGTCGTTGCCATGGAAACTCGAAAAATAATTTTTTTTTAAATCCCAAACTATCAAAAGGCACCAGTTCACCACTAGACCTATCTATGTTCCAAGTATGTTGGAACATGGGCAACAGAACCAGTAATACTTTCTTAGTGCAAATCTACTAGACACTGACATTTGCACATTCACTGATAACAGATGGCTGACATATTCAAGCAGGCAGATAAACACAGACACACAAAACACTGGCAGAGGCATATATCTAAATCATGTTGGTGGATCACATTATGAAGTGGTTGTTTGTGTGACCACAGTTGATGCCTTGAGAAACTTGTGTACAGGCAAATATCGTGAATATTGAATATCAGTGCTTGTACAAGGAGAAACTGCTAGAAACATGCCAGATTTGCTACAGACTGATAACACCCTATCAAAAACAGACGTGCTTCAGATACTATTCTCAGATCAATGAATGAGGGACAAGCTGATGTTTTCTATAAAATAAGACAATGGTATTTGTATAAAAAGAAAAGTTAAAAATGCATTTAACCTACTTCTGACTGCTAATCCTCATTCAAAATTATCCAGATGATATCTCTGTACTTTTGGTAGCTCCAACTGGTATTGCAGCATTTAACATTCATGCATCCACAATACACAGGGCACTGTCCTTTGGAATTGATGCAAAACTGCCTCACCAGCCACTTGGTGAGGAAAAGATCAATAGTCTGCAAGTAAAGCTGCATAGTATTCATATTCTTATCTACAATGCAAAAATCAATGGTTGATCACAAGCTGTTATCATACATTCATGGTAGACTGAGACAAATCAAACAAACTGACTATTCCCCATTTGGAAATGTATCTGTAATTGGTGTTGGGGACTTGTTTCAGTTAACACCATTATATGTTGGGAGAAATGGATATGACACATGGAATGATCATTTTTCTATTGCAGCATTGACCAAGATCATGAGACAAAAAGACCCTGCATTTGCACAATTGTTGCATTAATTATACAAACATAGAAAAGGTCAGAGCTTCTTGAAACATGTGATATAGATATGCTCAAACAACAAGAAACTGGTGAAGATGATCCAGATTGCATTCACATTTTTGCAACAAATGCTCAAGTTGATGAATTCAGTATCACTGCTCTACATTCTAAATGCTCAGATCCAATTTCCATTGAGGCATAAGATTACTCAAATTACTTTCAATTAACTTGCGTACAAACACGCATTCCCAATAAAGCATTTCAGCATGCATACAACAGAGCTAATTTCCGAAACACAATTACGAGCTTATTTACTTTCTGAGTCAAGCCTATACATAGAACTGTTACATACATCTAAAATATTATTTCATTTTTTTTCAAATCTTAATATGCTTACTCATTTTGGTAAAAAACCAATAGAGTGGTGAATAGATGAGTGAAAAGATATTGGTTACCCAATGAAAAATGTAATAACCCAATTAAAATAGAAACCTTCGAGGAAAACCACAATTGCTCAAAAAGTTATTGGGAGCTCTGCGACTAACAAATTAGTAGCACGGTAGCGATGAGACAATTGTTACAAATCCCACAAATCCCAGCCACGTGATGTGTAGCAAGAGATGCACCTACTTTTCAAAAGGTACAATATATCCAACAATTCATCAGTATGAACATCAAAGCCATTGAATATGTAACCCACAATATTAGTTTGTAAACACAGATACACAGAAAAAAGTGAAAGCCTAAAATTTATCGTATTACGTCCATTTTTGTCTCGCACCACAACAAGCTGAATATGCCTGTCCAATGGGCTGGGAAATGCGAGCGCCACCTAACTTGTGACATGGGTCAAATAGAGTAACCTCCCCTAGCAATGACCAGTTAACAGGTTGTGTGAAGCTGGAAGCACAGGTCTAATGTGCATCTTCCTTTCGGGTGCTCATCAAAGGGGACCAGCACCCAAACGAGCGTATTTAGTCGTTGAAAAGAAGACTGTACGTCAAAACAAACCTGTGAATTATCACATTGTTAAAAAATAGCATGGTTTAATCATTCGCAAAGTATTCATCAAATGTATACAAATTAGAACTACATCAGTAAATTTATATTTTCACTTGTCTTGGCATTTGATTAACATACACTTTTTACCTCCTGACAGCTGAATGGGTAGAAATCTGATGTTAAATATAAATATGTGAGGTGTTTCTTTTGACACCTTTTTTTTCATAATGCGACGATCATCTTGGAACGGATTTCCACACTAACAAATTAGCTTTTTATAATGCCAACCTGGCTTAAATACCAATTCCAATGTTGTTGTTTTTCAGAACAAATGTCCCAATTCGCTATCTGTAATGCCAAGTGTTGGAAGTAACGTTCATCAATATGTATCAGAAATCGTTTTTTCTCTTAGGTGCATTGATCTCAGTTGTGTTCATAGTTAACCTCTTTTAATCTTTGTTAACAAAATACAGCTTAAATGACTGGAGCTTTCTTCGCTAATTGCTTCAATTTCTTTGACAAGAAGTGACTGACATGTTGTTATTATTAGACAATGCCCAAAGCCACATAATCCCTGAGGATTTGCCAAATGTCAACATCCATTGTCTCCTACCTACAACAACAAATCACCTTCAAGTCGCATTGACGCCAGCTCCAGCTTGGTCACTTGATAGATTCTATTGACAAGAAAGTGTCCCCCATCATCATTTTTATCATTTTTCAAACATTTCAGTGCTGCAAGTAGTTCTTCATAGTCAAGTTTGCCTTCTGGTGATGATGATAAATTTTTATCCAGCTTGGGCACATTACAATCCTTCAATAAATTTTCAAGATCAACATTACTAACATCGTTTTTCTTATGACATGTACAGACTTTGGAATAGAATTTTCTAATTTCTTCTTGAATTTCCTGTTGATTTGTTAAAACATCTCCATACTCGTTTTGCAGACAAGAGAAAGATTTATTTATGAAATTTCTAGACTCTAACGTTAAGAAATATTTGGTTGGTTTTTCCCCCCTTTCGACTGCGTTTACTTTTGCCCTTATCATAAGCCCTTGCGTTTTGATCTTATTAATATATTCTAATTTTTCATTTATCGTATCAATTTCCTTCAGTATCTTAGATTTAGCTTCAATGTCGTTAGTCGCATCCATGTCCTCAGTTAACTGCTTAATCTTAGATACAAGTTCAGTTTCATCTCTTTCTCGTTGGCGCTTTTTATAAGATGAATATTTAATAGTCTCGCCCCTTATCTGCAAGAGAAGAATTTCGAAAAACATCTGGTCGTCTATGGTAAAGTTACTGTCAGTAGAGTCATAGTTCTTGTATTGTAAAATTGTTTCCAATATTGTTTTTTTGACAATAGCTACATAGTCTTTGTCCCTGAGAAGCGAGTTATTAAATTTCCAGAATCCTGCCCCCCTGTCTATTTCAGTTAGGGTAAATGACATTGATACTGGAGAGTGGTCCAACATAAAGCTTGGCTCTATCTGAGTAGCTGTAATAGACGGGATCATATTATGTGACACAAGAGAGTAATCAAGTCTAGCTTGCTTCAATGGAGATGGTTGGCGCCAGGTGTATCTTTTTTCATTCGGGTATCTCTCTCGCCAAGGGTCAACTAGGTCCATTTCATCTTCAATTTCATTATTCTATCTCTCGCCTTTGGATTATTATTGTGTTTATAATTGAAGGTGTCAAAGTAATAATCTTGAACTACATTCCAATCTCCACAGATAAGTATATGATCAGTATTTAGTGATTTTATCGCTGTTTCAAGATCGTTGTAGAAGGTAGGGTCGTCAACATTCGGACCATAAAGGTTAATGACAGTTAACTTATATTTATCGATTGTGATTTCGACGATTAAACTATTACCATCATTATCTTTTACAACATTATCATGAGCAAAGTCTATATTTTTAGCAAATAGGATAGCAACACCTCTTGAATTACTACTATAGGAACTGTAGAAGCAGTGTTTAGAGCCCCAGTCTTCCGTTACTAACTTTTCCATATCTTCAGTAAAGTGAACATCTTGTAAGCAGTATATAGATGAGCGCTTCTTTTTCAAGAATCTAAACATTTCCCTCCTTTTTTCCCTATTATTCAAACCTCTACAATTTAGAGATGTTATCTTTATCTTACTCATGTTTTAAGATAATATGCTAGCAAGGTGCTCACAATAAATGAATGAGAATATCCCGTAGGTACAGCATGGTTAGGGAACATGGATGGATATGAGCGAGAGCGGGAGTTGAGTGTAACATTGTCAAAAAGCATACATACAGCTATATCTATAGCACATGAAAGACTCAGAAGCGTATAACAAAAAGTTGATAAAGATGACAAATGATTGGTAACTGAGCGTTGGGTATTCATGAAGTCAAGGCTCTACGGATGATAACAATTATCATAGTTCACGTCGACAGCTTAAATTTAGTAGCTGTTTCATATTCACACATTTGCATTGTGTCCATGTAATTAATCCAGAAAGGTCCAGAGAATCCATAAAGAAAGTGGGTGACACAGAAAACACAACACAAGACAACAGCATACCACAGAACAGCACAACAACAGCTCCGTGGTACTGTGGCCACATCTCTCACTTTGCGCGGGAAGCATGTGCAGTTTGTGTGTCTACAAATGTGCTTGTCTTATAACTGGTTATTGTTCAGTTGTTTTATCGTATAAAGTATATATACCTATTCATTTCATAATGAAAATGAGAGGAAATACAAATGCTAGCATAACAAAAACACAACAGTGGCACAAACCGAAATGAAAGCCAATTGGCGGTAAAACAAAAACGTTTCGTCACACACGTTCTCCGAGGACGGTGTATCAACTAGTTGTTGGAAACCATAGTCTGAATAATCAAAACAACGACATATGAAATCGATGGAGTTTTTACTTGTATTTTCGCCATGAAGATGATGGAATGTTTGGATCGCGAGTTTCCAGGATTACCTGTGTACCAACGATTCGCACCCTTGTCCATAATTTCTCCTGCTCACGGATAGTCGCAGCTTGGCGTCCGAGAATTGCCCTTGTTGAAAATGACATCAGCATTCGATCAAGAATTTCGTCAAAACGGACTAGTGAAATAGCAAATTATTAATTACACTATATCATACTCATGTGTAACATGGATTCAAGTCGGCTGGAACTAGATGCCATATTCATATGAGAAATCATAGAGCCCCACATCGCTGCTCGCATCTATATTTACAATGTTGATATCATTATTTGCAAACCAATGTCTAAGGCTGTAGGTGCAAAATAGTGGCATCTCTAGATGTTTCCAGTCTTCATTGTGCATATAAAGTAACCAGCTAACTGCAGCGACTGAGTGTTCATATACTCACCATGGACTAGAGATGAGACAGGTGTGGTAGACAGGTGTGGCAGACGGGTGTGGCAGACAGGTGAGGCAGGTGGGTGTGGTAGACGGGTGCAGTCTACAGCTGAGGCGAGGCCACCTGAGAACGTCCAGATGTGATCAGATGTCATTTCATATACACCAAGAACAAATATTTTGGAATTGAATTTATCACAGGGGTGTTCCATAAAGGGAAAGAAAGGCTGGGAGTCCTGAATATCTGGAGAAAGTAGTTTGGAACAGTCTGTCATAAGTGAACCTCATACTTTCAAAACCATCAGATAAGTGCAGTTTGAAACTTACCTTGTCACTTAGCTCTGTTCAACATCCATCCTAGTGGTAGACTGATACTGCCAACATCCTACCACAGCACCGTACATGATTAGGAATATCCACCTTTAACTCCGAGTATCAAGAATACTAACTGAAATATTTTGTTGAGTGTAACCAACCAAATGTAATGTTGATACTTCTTCAGACATACCAGTGAGATCTGACACGCTCAACGAGAAAGGATTTCCTGTTTCAAAGTCAATTAAACAATTCCCTGACAAAAGACACTCTCCAAAAACTACCTGATAAGATGCTTTTGAATACAACCGAGTCATCGTTCAACTAGAAGGTGTTAGTGGGTGTTTCAAGTCGGAGTATGAGCCATGAAACATAAAACACCCCTCAACACCTGGGAGCTGCCGAGTCATCAGGAGGTACACATGGACACCCATCAGGGACTTGGAAGTGGACGATCGTCACACACAAAACAAGATCCCGATAACACCATCATGTAAAGTTGTAATCTTTGTATCATGCTGGAGATGAGTTGATTTCAGAACCACTTTGTATATATCAGTGATAGGATACATGGCTATGGAGTATAACAGAGGGTGTCAATTCTTGCAAATGATGCGGTGTAATTGGCAGGTGTTGGAGAAGGTAGCCACACCTGTAGAAGAAACAGTATTTTGTTAATTTCAATGACTTATAAACAAACACAATGATCAATGCACATGTGTAAGACCCTTTTTGAAGTTGTTGATAGTCGACAAACGAGTTTCGGGAATGCATGCACCAGTATGACAGCTGTTGAAGTGAGATATAGAGTAGAAATTAAATCTTGATTCCATATGACGGGGAACATGTTTGCCCTAAACAAATAATTCTTATAATATAAATGATTTGTTTATCTTCAGTTTTACTTACTGCATCTGGACAGGTACCAGGTTGACGTTCATGTGGACGCTGACGGTGAAGGAGGCATTTCACTGCTTAACTACTGATGGTGAGACCAATGGAAGCTGGAGGCTGAGGCTAGTGGAAACTGAGGATGGATGGCAACTGAGGCTTGTGAGTGAGGCTGGTGACAAATTGCTGCTTTTTCAGATGAATGCGTCCTGGTCCCTCGTTATGACACCTGAAGTGGTAAGCAGATATTCATTAACACACGTAGTACCAGGAAGGAAACATCTATTCCTTGACCAACATATACATACCTACTTCAAGAATCTCCAACAACTTCAGAAACATATTAATCTTGTCTGTAAATCTTAAAAATGTCATAACTTATAGAAAAATAAAAAATGACTGCTTAATAAATTAAGGGCATATTTCAGCACTTTTTAAATAAAAAAAGCTCTTCAATGAATTACCGTATTACACTCGTGCTTAGAGTTTACTATTTGTTAGATTTCCAAATCTTGCAGAAATCCACAGATTCCCTCTTCCCAGCAGTATATATCATCAACAGGTTAATACCGGTAGTTTGAAAATGTCTATATTGAGAAATATACTCTTCAAACACAAATCTCATGTCTAATCAAACTTTCATGTTAAACCGTTTCCAGGTATTTTGCTTGTGACCAGAGAGTGAGTGAGTTGGGTTTAACGCCGCTTTTAACAGTATTCCAGTTATATCACGGCGTGTCAGCTTAGTGTGGGAGCCTGAAGTGATGCAGGTCTCGGACGTTTACCACTTCGGTAACACCCACGAGCACTGGCATGGTGCTGACAAACCTGGAAACATAATTGGGGCGAACCAGGATTTGAACCTAAGGGATGCAACTCTGCACAGCGAATCACGGCGCCTTAGACGACTGGGCCATACATGCCCCTTGTGACCAGAGAACTTCCGGAATTCTGTAAACTATGTGGAGTGAGTGAGTTTGCTTCAGTGCCAAAAAGTATTTAAATTAATTCATGATAAAATATGTCATGGCATTTGCTTTGTGGACACAGAACAGCTTGATGCTGGAGGAAAGCCAGCTGTGATGCAGGTCTCAGACTTTACCACTTTGGTGAGCAAAGGGTATGGCGCTGATAAATCTGGAAAGATAATCAGGACGTACCAGAATTCGAACACAAGCTCAAAGGTATCTGGGACACCTGATGGTGGCAGAGTTACCATTGCATGTAGACATGTGAGGGAGTGAATGCTGCAGAATGCAGCAGTTAGCCATATTACAACTAATATTTGACTGACAACCACATAGTGGTCGATAGGATGTTAGAATGATCAATGCGGGCACATACACACATGGTGACTGGTTTGTATTTTACTCAACAACTAGAATAAGGTACTGGGTAAAAAATTTTGCTATGGGTCACGGAGATCATATATAAGAGGGTAAGTGGCTAAAGCATTGGTTTGTCACGCAAAGACACGGGTTTGATTCCCCACATTGGTACAATGAGTGAAACCTATTTTCCATGTCCACCGCCATATTATTGCTGGAATATTGCTAAAAGCAGCGTAAGACCAAACTCACTCACTCACTCATATAGAAGATGTAGTAGTGGTGGCAGAAGTAGCGATTTAGGGAAAACGCAAGAGTTTTTTCTCTCTGTTGTTGAACGCCCTACTAAGCAATATTTCAGCTATTTGGCGGTGATCTGTAAATAATCAGGTCTGGAGCAGACAATCCAGTTATTGACATCCTTACTATTGATCTACACAATTGGGATACAATGACATACAGGGCTAGAAATGCAATTTTTGCCGAGTGTGCCACAAGGCACAAGGTATAAAATTTAGGTGTGCCTTGGCAAATCATGGGGTGCCCAGCCAGTTATTTGTTACATTTCAGCATTAAAATTTTTAACAATCATTAAAGTGTTTGTTGTTTATTTGTGACTCTCTGTCAGTAGCTCGATCAAAATGTTAATAAATTCATGTAATTGTAAGTAAGTGAGACATCTGTGATCTTAATAGTAAGTGATTTCTTCAAGTTAAAGTGAGTTACAAACTTACTTTACTGACTTCCATTTAATGACTGTGACAGACAAGCCCCATCTGAATTAAATCCACTTACCTATTTCTGTTTTATTTTCATTGTTTACGTAATTGGAAAATCATTTAAAAAGGAATTATAAATATTTTCTGTCATCACCCATTTCCTGATAACAGCGGCTGTCCGCTCAGTAACATGAAGAAATACCCCCGTTTTCGAGGCTTCATATGAATAACACGTTCGTCGAAGAATGGCATATGACACATCGCTGGAAAGCTTATTCTTTCATCTAACACGCTCGCAACATCGCCTGTTTTTTTTTCGTAGTTATAACAAGAGATTTCATTGGATTAAAATTGGTTTCTAATGACGCTTTCTTGCCGAAATCTGCTACAAGTTTCGTGATTGGTCAATTTTGAGCACGTGACATAAGGCAGCCAATCAAATTACAGCTGTGATACCAAGCTCATGTTTGATAAATTTCAGAAGTTGGCGAAAGATTTTTTGTTAAATCGTGTTATTCTGAACGTTTTAAACAGGAAATCACGATATATATTAAAAATATGGAACTTCGTGAATGTATCGTGCTAGGTTACGAGCTGTGAAAAAGATTTTTCATGCATGTATTTTTACATTAAACATTGTGTCCGAGCCGAGAATTCAAGGCGACGAAAGCCGAGATGTCATATGACTTACATTACACGCTATCGTGCGAAAGGATGGAAATAATAACTAAGATGAAATTTTGATTACTTTTAGATATATTTTTGTTGATTTTATTTATTACTTTGTATAATATATTTAAAGATTTGTTTAAAACGTCTTTATTTTGCTCTTTGACATGTTCGATGTGGACCCGTTGTCGAAATGTGTGTCCAAGAATTTTATTTTCAATAACATCGCGGGAAATAGTGAATAATTTTTTGATTTATCGATAAAAAATGATAAATTGAAAAGGAATACATTTTTCAGACATTGTAAAATGTAATAGATTTAATAAATGAATGATATTACAGGTAGGTCCATAAAAATGTATACTATTTTGACGTGACTACTGCTTGGCCGGTGAACCGGCCTACGGTGTCTGGGGACTCGATGCTTCTTGGCCGGAAAACCGGCCTACAGTGTTGAAAGAGTTAATTTATTGCTGACGAGATTTATATTTATCATTAAAATATGCCTTATATGGCAAAGGTAGGTTATTAATTCCTATTTTCCAAGCGTGCCATCGAGGCACGAAGATCATGATTTAGCCGTGCCATTTTCATTTTAGGCGTGCGATGGCACGCAAAATACGGTTAATTTCGAGCCCTGACATACATCAACCAATCAGTGAGACTGACCATCCGATCCCCTTAGCTGCCTCTTACGATAGACATGGGTTGCTGAAGACCAATTCTGACCCAGATCTTCACTGGGCAAAATGTGGGTGAGTGAGTTCGATGTTGTGGCTGTTTAGCATTGCTCCACCAATAACAATCACTAGGCTTAACAGGTGTATGTGTTGACTACCTCCCTTTCTAAATGTTAGAACTAGAACTGTGACAACAAGCAACAAGAACAGCAGTGTTATCACTGGCCCCCAATATGGAGCATATTACAATTTGGCGTGACGAGCGAACGCTTTAACCACTAGGCTACCCAACCACCCCATTCAGAGTGAGAGCACTGATACTACAAGAAGATATGATATAGAAATACAGTAAACTACGTTATAACGAACTGACGGATATAAAAAAAGTGCTTTTTGGTCTCTTCCATTGGCTGTGTATATGCTGTATCAATGTTTATAACGAACTGCGGTTATAACAAACTATGGTTATAATGAACTCAAAGGGACAACAAAGTTTAGTTTGTTATAACCGCAGTTCATTATAACCGCAGTTTGTTATAACCGCAGTTCGTTATAAACATTGATACAGCATATACACAGCCAATGGAAGAGACCAAAAAGCACTTTTTTTATATCCGTCAGTTCGTTATAACGTAGTTTACTGTATTTCTATATCATGTAAATAAAAACAAGAAACATCCAATTGTAAATCTGATATAAAATGGTCATGCATGATAATGCGTTTGTATCTATTCTGGGACGAAGGCTTTTGTCCTGTAAAATTGTCGACTGGGCTGCATGTGACTGAAATACTTCAAACCACAGGTAGGTAGATAGGTAGTTACTCAATATTTCAACAGCAACAGTTAATTAAACTTTATATCTTGTTTCAACAGGCAACCGACATTTTTCTCTAGCATATCCAATTAGGTGAACTGACAAGATTGTATTTGAGAATGAGTGTGTGAGTTGGTGTTAACGCAGCTTTGAACAGTATTCCACATATATCACGGCATGTCAGCTTAGTGTGGGAGGAAAGCCTGAAGTGATGCAGGTCTCGTTGGGTGAAACCCACAAGCATTGCACTGAGAAACCTAGAAACATGGCAAAACTGCATTATCAGTGTTTCATATTGGGAAAGGGAGGTCAGTCTAATTTCAATCGGGAGCAAACTCTGTTTTTTTCGTATTTACGAAAAATGGCGTAAAGTCACACTGAACGTTGTCTTTGGTCCAATTATTAACTGGCCATCTAATCCAAAAGGTAAACCATATTTTTAATTAAATGTTTGAATACAATATATATTTTTCTTTCCATTCATATCTTGCAGAAAATTAAAAACGGAGCTTGCCAATGGAATTAATAACCCAGAAAAATATTTCTTTTCAACAAATGTTGGCCCACTTTATTTTCTTAATAGAGATGACTGCAAGTGGGACCTCATTTTAGAAAGTCGATAATTGTCATATGTTGAGTGTGATATGTACATCTTCTTTGGTTGGTTTAGTGCTGGTAGCAATTTTCTAAAATGTGGGCCATATTTTCCCCCGTCATATATAGTGATCCAAACAAGTGGGCCCACATTTGAATAGGACTACAGGTTTGCATGGTGCTGATGATCTATTTCTAAATGTAGTGGGGCATTTTTCCGTCATAGAGATTGCAACTGGAAGGACCACATTTATAAATTGCAAAGTTCCATTAACTAAAAGACAACCTTTTAATATGATGTGGGCCCACATTGTTCCCATCATTTATGGTGATCGAAACAAGTGGGCCCACATTTGTATATCGCCTAGCTTCATTAGGTTGCTTAATTAGATCTGATAATTAATTTCTAATTGTGGGCCCACATTTACCGTCATAAAGATTGCAACAGGAGGGACCGTATTTATAAATCGCTAAGCTTCATTAGGTTGGCTCAATTATAACCATTTTCTAAGATGTGGGTCCACTCCTTCCGTGATATATATATAGTGATTGACACAGGTGGGCCCACATTGGTAAATCTCTAGGCTTCATTGGGTTGACTAAGTCATTTAGTGTGCTCACATCTGTTACTATTTTGTATGGATATCATGTAGCAATATATAGTGTTCTCATTTTGTTATATTGATGGGATGTCTTAATAAATTATTTAGTGTAGCGTTGCCTCCACGATAGGTACAAAACGTCTATGAAGTTTCAATAACGTCATCAGCTGATCATTTTCGTTCGAAAATAAAGTTTTGCAAAAATAGTTACAACGCAAGAAACGTACTTCAAATTACATTTGAGAGACCATACAATACAATCCACGTTTTCCAGTACATATAACACATCAATCATAAATGTCGGTGGTGATATAAACCTGTAAATTATGTCTATACTTGAATCGAACTCGGTCATGTTACAAGCCTATATGACCTAAACAAAATTCCGGGAACTTGTTCCATAAAAGGGATAACTCATGAATATTAATGACCCCATGACCTAGTTTTGCGATGTTTGTACAAGTGAGTTCTGCTGTAGTTTCTATGCATTTGTATATTCTAATCCAAGACGTAGTACATACAGTATTCTCTACAACAAGAACGTTTAGTTTTGAATTTGGGGCCACCTCAAACATTCGATTAGGCAAACAGAGTTAGCTCCCTTCTCAAACCACGAATTGTGGTGCCTTGGACAACAGGGCCACCCTCGTCTCTGTATGTGACAATGGAGCAGCCTAACGTACTATTGTCAGATTATTTCATGAACTGATGACAGCGCATTAGGAGTGACTATTGTAGTTGCATCAAGGCTAAATGCATGTCAGTACTGGACAAACCAGTACTTCTACAATTGTTGGGGACGGAAGTCTGTATTAACATGAAATCTCAATAAATAACAAATGATTAATAAAAAATCTCACCGAAGTCCTTTGCACTTTGTCTAAAATATGTATCAGCTCCTGGTAAGGCTGTAGCTGCTGCTGTTGTAGCTGCTGCTGTTGTAGCTGCCTCTGAGCGAGTCTCTGGTGTTCTACTGCCATTGTGGGTGCTGCTGCTGCAGTTGCTGTTATTGACAGCCTGCATCTGAGAGAAAAGATATCCACTGGAAAAATAGAATAAAATAACATCGTCTTATAATAAAGAAATAATTGATATATGTGAGCGTTTGTCTGCTTGTTTGTTCTTTTGTTGTTTAATGTCGCGCTCAGCAACATTACAACTATATGAAAATAATCGAGTCTGGAACAGACAATCTAGTGAAAGATATACCGAGGATCTATCCACCCAAAGGGGAATAGATGACATGCATCAACCAAGTCAATGAGTCTGACTACCCGTCAGTCACCTCGTATGATAAGCATAGTTGACAAGTGTGTGTGCGTGCGTGCGTGCGTGCATGCGTACGTGCATGCATCTGAATGAAGATTTGATTCTCAGTCTTCTTGTGTGGTGATTATCCTGATATTTCACAAAAGAATAATTATACTTTATTATTATATCAGGTTACGAGTTGATACCCAAAATGAAACAATATGTTAACCCAGAAATCTGTACATCAGAGAATTTAGTGTGAAACCAACAAAAACCAACAATAGGTAGAAAATCAACAATGTCCATTACACAATTAACTAGGTTTACAAATCAATACAAATTACTGCACAGCAATGACAATGACAGTCCACAATAGAATGGTCGTACAATATTCAATGGCAGTATAAAATACAAAATATGATGGCAGCGGTGATAGCCAAAAGTTCAGCGATAATATTCACCTTTCCGCAACAGTGGTCAAGCTTCCGAGATAGTCCAAGGCTGGGAATTCGGGCTGATCAGTGATCTTCACTCAAAGCTGGTTTTGATGTTACGTCAGATGAAATGTGAGATGCGAGAGTGATAGGCCCCCTCCACTTATACAGTCTAACGAGCTCCCAGCACTTTCCACACCAGGCTTGACCAGTCCAGTGTCACTGGAACATCACAAATAATTCCACGTTTCTATAATGCTTGACAGCCATCTTAATATAAGAACTTCCTCATCACTGCTTACATTACAAATAGTACTACATTCCAGACAACTAGTTCTTGTCCAAATGCAATGAACTTCTACTGAATTTCAACAGAAACAATGTAATAATTGTCCCCCAAAAGTCTTGAAATCAAAATTATGCTTCAGGCTGTTGATAAAAACACACAAATTTGCATGACACAAATATTACATTGTTGCAAGGCATATTCCTGTTTACAAAAATCAGGCTTAAGGTCATAAATAAAAAAAATTATCTAGTTTTGTGGCTGTGGACCTGTGAGCAGATCCCCACTGTTGATGTTTTGTGGATTGGTTGGTCGTTTATCGCCAAACTCAGCAATATGACAGCAATATGAGAGGAGTTTGTAAATAATCGAATCTGGACATGACAGTCCTGTGATTGATATTATGAGCAACGTTCCATGCCGTCGGAGTACACTGACACGCAATCAACCAAATCACAGAGCCTGAAGACCAAACCAATTAAATTGTCTCTTACTACTATCACAGCTAGGTTTCTGGGGAACAATAAATCTAACCCGCCATCAAGACAGAGCGTTTTTGCGGAACATTTATTTTTATTGTAATGCACACTAGTCTTGAAAACTAGGTTTAATAGTAATGCTATTAAGACTCCCCCCGCCGCAATAGAAAAGGAAAGTCAATGTCTATGATATTTTTTTTTAAATTGTATGAAGTTGCTTAAATAATTGAAATAAATGATAATGACTTTATTTTGTTTATTATCTGACATCCTTTTCAGATTAAAAGTCCTCTTCTTTTGATGATGTTGACATACTAACCTATGTTAAAGTTTGTTTGTTCTGTTTTATTAACCATGTATACAAACTCCAATTCATTATTTTAACTGATGAGATTTCAGTATTTGCTACAAGTTTTATTTTGTGGTGTCTCCAGTTTTATTTCTTAACTATCTCCAACAGTGATAATACAGGTTAAAGATCTATAATAATGTTAACATGGTACCAACTAAAATCCAGATTGTTTGATGCTACAGAAAACCAAAGGAGCAGTTCAGTCTTTTCTCTTGACACTTTCTAACTTAAATGTGTCTAAATAACTATTTCATAATGTTGTTGACAATAGTGACATGGTACATCATTCATGATGTTTAATTAACTGTTTCTGTCTTCTTGCACGTTTGCGGAGTGTTAATTTGGATTTGAAATGGATGAACTGGTTTTCTGGTGTGCGAAGAAGACGTATTCCAAACCAACATGTTTCCTTTCTGTAAAGCAATGTACTCATCTTACAGAGTGTATATACGTTTGTGGTTCAAACATATCTGTTTAATAAAGTTTCATATTTGAGATAAAGAAGTGTGATGGGTTTCAAAAATGGAAATGTGGTCAATTCGTGGAGTTGACGGTAGGCGACTAGTACAGCTTGTTGTGCAAGAACGAATCGACAGAATTTGGAAGAGGTGAGGTGAGGTGAAATTGGGTTTATCGTTGTGTCCAAGATTATTGCACTTATATAGCGACATGCACGCGCGCGTGTGTGTGTGTTTGTACTAGTCCGGACTAATGCTGATTTATAGTGCTAGATCACTGAGATACCATGCCGCAGTTTAACATGAATACCCCACTTAGACACAGTATACTGACTCCAAGCCGACCAGTCCTTGTTATAGCTCCTTAATGCCGGGCGCCAGACAGGGTAACAACAAGTACCATCTTTTAACATCTTTTGGTATGATGCGGCCGGGGATTGAACCCCGGACCTTCTGCTCTCCAGGCGGACGCTCTACCACTAGACCACGGAGGCGGTCAAATTTGGAAGAGTAAAGGTTGTTGCAAGACTGGGTTTCAACAAACGTTGGTAAAATAGTTTTATAAATCCAAATGGTTTATCTAAAAATGGTATGGACTTGCTACATATATAAATCGTGGTCGGATACGGGCAGAAGTATTTAGCAATATTTCATCAATATCGCGGCGGGGACACCATAAATGGGTTTCACACATTGTACCCATGTCGGGAATCGAACCCGGGTCTTCGTCGTGACGAGCGAATGCTTTAAATACTCGGCTACCCGACAGCCCCTTCCGGCATGTATACTGTATAGAACTAGTGGGCATGTAGATCTATAGAGCTAGAATCTATAGTAGAAAGTGTTGAATGGGTTGAAGCAGACATGTAAAATACAAACTACTCACATTTATTAGCGTCGCCATTGCTGCCCATCTAGTTGCTGCTGGTGTGGTCGTCATCGGGGTGGCCAAAGATGTTGACGACGTGGACGATATCCTCGATGACGATGAGGGAGTTTGGGTCCTGTCTGTGGTCCCTTGGGTGCTGGGGGTATCTGGGATGCCTCTGGTCCCTGGGATCCGACCTGCAGGTCAAACCAAGTGACTGAAAGATGGAGAACATAATAGCTGCTGGAAAATGATAGATCTAGAATGCGAATTCACTGATCAGAGCAATAAACGACGACGATGCAGGTCTGCATGGATATGTTCTAACGTACCCACCATTAGGGAGGGAAGCAACCATCTGATATCAAGGAAGTGGGGGGGGGGGGGCTTGGTTTTGGTTTGAGATATGCTTTTTTTTATTTTCCAACATACAATTTGACACCCAGACCTTTCAACAATATACCGTCTGCAAGATAAGGGCACATTTTGTTTCAGTAAAACGGACTAGATTATAATTAGAAAATATCCTCACACCCCTCCCAAGACAAATGTTTGCTGCCTTTACCTGTAGCCTGAGGCGAGTTCAATAGAGCGCGCTGTTCAACAAGACTGACCCCACGATCGCACGTACGCGTTGAATTGTCTTTGACGGGAATGAAACCGATGTCAAAAGAATAATCTTTGCGACTAGATCTACCATTAAAAAGGTTTTTTTTGCATTTTCAATATTTTGACCCGTGATGATCTGGGTATAGAATATGTCTTCCGCAACCCATGTGTTTGCCGTAAGGATCGGGTGGTCAGGCTCGCTGACTTGGTTGATGCATGTCATGGAATCCCAATTGCAAAGATCGAAGCTAATGATGTCAATATTGCTGGATTGTCTGGTCCAGACTCGATTATTTACAGACTGCCTTCATATAGATGGGATATTGCTGAGTGAGGCGTTAATTCTAAACAACAAACAGACAAATATTTTCAATAATAAAAATTCGTAACACTTGGTTGTCATGAACATCAAAGTATGAACCCATCATACTTGCGATTAAATTAAATGTGTGAACCTATGACACTTGTGGACAGGGCAAATGATTTCACAGTTCTTAGCCCTGCTTGCTGGATTGATTTTAGCATATGGCGCTGTAAAGAGGGTGTGTGATTTCAAACGGTCGGTGCATGCCTAGTTACGCAAGGGACATTTGAACCAATATTTTGCACATTAAAACCTGTTGTTAAGACAAAAGCGAACATAGAATGTGTAAATAAATAACTTAAATGAAACACGTTATGGAAGGCTAGATTCGTTTCATATTAGTAAGCTGTCTAAATAGTTAAACTTGTGAAAATTGATTTTAGTAATCATATCTCCGATATCTTAATTTTAACTGATTATAAATTCGTATTGTTTTATCGACAAAAGAAAATTACAACGCAATGGTATATTATCAACCATTTCAGTAAAGTTATTATCCAAACGTTAGACAGAATAAAATATAAATTTTCGAGGTCATCATGTCACTTCCGGAAATGAGAATATCAGGGTAATGTAACGTGTCATGTTATAGAATTTTGGGGATACAATGATCGACTTATAAATATTTACCAATCCTATGTACAAGTGTTTGGTATGAACATTTTTTTTTATATTCAAACATACAAATTCTGTGTTGTATTGCCAGCTGACGTACGAAAATGAAACATTGCGCGCTTTGCCCGACCTCAGCATAAAATATTGCCATTTTAAAATAATCAAAATTTGCATGGACTTCATATATAAATGTACCTTGGCGAAAGTGGACGATCTTCAATTCGACGAGTGTTTCATTTGTCATTTTCAGTAAAAAATATGGAGATGAAACGAAACTAAAGATCGCGAAATCTGATTGCAATTGCAAGCACGTGTCGGGGGAGTATTAGTGTGTTCAGTCACAAGCAGCTGAAAGTGTGCACTGATTTAGTCACCTGAAGCTCCAGCTCATCGTCAAGTCAGAAGCGTCTTGAAACAATGGGGCCCCGCGTGTGACGTCACCAAGCCCCAACCCCACCGGACAGTGTTATGCAACAAGGCTCGAGCTGGACATGTCTAGCGTGCACGATACGAGTGACAACCATTCCCAGACAATGGAAATCAACATGTAAATCCATTGCCCACACAGTTCATCTTGAATTTTTTCATAGATTGCCCCATGTTTGAACGTCCATAATCCACGCGCGGTTGCTACAATAATGAGTCAGTGCTGTCAGAGTAGCTAAAGTATGCTTTTTATGATTTTCCAAACTGGCTGGCATGTCATATTAGTCAATGTATTTAACTATATAATCTCAAAATTTCCAATATTCTATATAAGCAACCACTAAAACACCCCTACTGGATTGCCAAACAACTTTTCCCCTTTTTAGAAACACATTAAATGGCCGTGTGCGAAATACGCTGCAGTCGGAAAGTGCACGTAAAATCTCCCATATAAGTAAGTAAGTACTATATAAAGTGTTATGGCTTTCTATAGAAGCAGGGCTATAGGGTAGCCTAGTGGTTAAAGCGTTCGATCGTCACGCCGAAGGCCCGTGTTCGTTTCCCCACATGGGTACAATCTGTGAAGACCATTTCTGGTGTCCCCAGCCGTGATATGGCGGGAATATTGCTAAAAACACCACAAAATCATATTCAATCAAACAGAAACACACCACCATCTTCTTGTAAAGATTGATAATTTGTTCAAGAAAAGTGATTACATGGGTCGTAAATATATTCCAACTTGTGAAAGGTTTGCATTTAGAAAAGGTGGTATGATGTTTCCTTTGTGAAAATATTCATACGTTTCTGTGTGTAGTACATTTTCAAAGACGTTTCCCACTTTCATTCTCGACTGTGAGTAATCGGAACAGTTAAACCAGTGGTTGATTGTTTCCTTGATGTATAACGCAGCACTCAGCTATACTCCAGCCGTGAATAATCGAGTCTGGACCAGACAACCCAGTGAATTACCTCATGATCAGCGATCTACGTAATTGGGAAAATATAACATGCATCAACCTAGTCACCGAGTCTGACACCGAGCCAACTACTACTACTACTACTACTACTACTACTACTACTACTATAACCGAGATTGTGTTGGTGTACAGGAAGACCAGACGCAGGCTACCATGAATTCCGCTCGTACGCGCCCCCCCCCCCCCCCAAAAAAAAAAAATAAATAAATAAATAAAAAAAAAAATAATAATAAAAAAATAAAAAAATAAAATAAATAAATAAATAAATAAATAAAAATTGTTTGATTACGAGGATTGAGGGGCAATATGCGTATACAAATATATCATTTTCGGGAGGGAGATACGATTATTTCACGTCCTCGGGAGCAATATAGCGCTGCTACAAAACTAAACAAACCACACTCAGAATGCGCACACATATACACATATAGTTGACTGTGATATTGTATACATTACTAATGAACTTCATGACGATATTGTTATGAAATGTCAGGTCATACCTCTATCATTTGTCCATTCTTTCATTCAACCATATATACACCGTAACTAGCGCTTTAAAGCACAATGCTGAACAGTATTTAACTTATGCATAAACGTCACTGAACAAAAAACTACACAATGATGCACTAGAATAATTAATTTACGTCAACACCATTACTACTCAGTACTTAATATATATACAACACTAAAACATTATACTTACCTTTAGATTTGTTGTTTATTCCTACATGTGCTCTGAGATGTGATCGTTGACATGCTCTGATTGTTGCGAAGAGCAATGGCTGACGTGCAAGTAGCTTTTAGCATTTTAAAACAAGCCAATCAACACAAGGGGCCGCACAAGACAAAGAACACAACACAGGCAATGACACAACAACGAAACCTGTCACCCATTACACCCGTAATAGACGTGACGAAGATCTAAAAATAACTATAGGCTGACGCTCACAGACGATGCTATAAAAGACAAATCTATAAACAATCAGATTTCTTACAACCTGAATACTGCTACTACTACTACTACTTCTACTACTACTGCTTCTACTACTACTACTACTACTGCTACTACTAATACTACATTAGCACCTTTTACTACTGCTTCTACTACTACTACTTCTACTACTAATACTACTAATACTAAACCAATAATACTAATACTACATTAGCACCTTTTACTGCTACTACATAAGCACCTTCTACTACAACTACTAGATAAGCACCTTCTACTACTACTAGATAAGTACCTTCTACTACTGCTAGATAAGCACCTTCTACTACTACTAGATAAGCACCTTTTACTACTACTACTGCTACTACTTCTACTACTGCTTCTACTACCACTACTACTACTACTGATACTACTGATACTACTAATACTGCATTAGCACCTTTTACTACTGCTTCTACTACGGCTACGACTACTACTACTACTACTACTACTACTACTGCTGCTACTACTACTGCTACTTCTTCTTCTTCTACTACTACTACTTCTACTACAGAGGGGCGGTCAGGTAGCCTAGTGATTAAAGCGTTCGCTCGTCACGCCGAAAACCGGGGTACAATGTGTGAAGCCCATTTCTGGTGTCCCCCGCTGTGATATTGCTGGAATATTGCTTAAAGTGGCGTAAAACCATACTCACTCACTCACCCAGCTCTACTACTACTACTACTACTACTACTACTACTACTACTACTGATACTACTTCTACTACTAATACTACATTAGCACCTTTTACTACTGCTTCTACTACTACTACTACTACTACTACTACTACTACTACTATTTCATTAGCACCTTTTTACTACTACTACGTAAGCACCTTCTACTACTACTAATAATAATAATACTACTACTACATAAGCACCTTCTACTACTACTAATAATAATAATACTACTACTACATAAGCACCTTCTACTACTACTACTACCACCACCACTACTACTACTAATAATAATAATACTACTACTACGTAAGCACCTTCTACTACTACTACTACCACCACCACTACTAATAATAATAATAATACTACTACTACTACATAAGCACCTTCTACTACTACTACTACTTCTACTACTACTACTACTACTACTACTACTACTACTACTACTACTACGGAAGCACCTTCTACTACTACTACTACTACTACTACTACGTAATCACCTTCTACTACTACTACTACTACTACTACATAAGCACCTGCTACTACTACTATTACTACTACTGCAACTACTACTACTGCCCTCTTACCACCGCTGCCACTACTATTTCCTCTACTTCATAAACACCTGCTACTACTACTACTACTACTACTAATACTACTACTACTACTACTTCTACTACTACTACGACTACTACTTCTACTACTGCTACTGCTACTTCTTCTACAACTACTACTACTACTACGACTACTACTACGACTACTACTACTGCTACTACTACTACGACTACTACGACTACTACTACTACTGCTACTACTTCTACTACTACTACTACCACTACTTATGTTCGATCTCCGGACGCGTCATACCAAAAGACGTTAAAAGATGGTACTTGTTGTTACCCTGTCTGGCGCTCGGCATTAAGGGGCTATAACAAGGACTGGTCGGCTAGGCGTCAGTATAATGTGTCTGAGTGGGGTATTCATGTTAAACTGCGGCATGGTATCTCAGTGAGCTAGCACTATAAATCGACATCAGTCCGGACTAGTACAAGCAGCCACACAAACACACACACGTACATGCACGTCGCTATATAAAATCTTTGACGCGACGTTAAACCCCATTTCACCTCACCTAAAGGAACGTTTCCCGTTCTCTATACATAATATATAATTTGAAGGGCTGATAAGTGGCACACGTTTTTATTCATGTAACGAGCAAAAGGCTTCTTGTTCTGAATATATATCGGAAGGTGGGCAGGGATAAACACCAATTACAGAAATAAATATATTATATTCCCTTCATGATTTTTAACATTTTCGCACAACCTTCTCCCAACAATTGTGACGGAATGTTTGAAGAGGTCAAGTAAATGAAACGTAATAGTTAATTATATTTTTGATGTTCAGACAGACTCCGTTGCTACACTCATAAATAAAAGCGTCAGCACCTTTTCTCTAATCAGAAGAAATATCTGCTAAAACATTTGTACGATTCCGACAATATCAATTGTTGTTATAGCAAAAGTTGTTTCATCAAGGTTAAAACATTCAAGGCCTTAGGAAAGCTTTAAAACAGTTTCATGGAAGACATTTCAGCAAACAAATGACGTCAAAACAACACCTTGAATTGAATTCGTCATTGTTGAAACACTCTGTGATGTTAAAGTGCTACAGGTGACTTGCTTGTTTCAGCCTATGGTCTTTATGCAGTACTGGTTCTCCCTGTCGATGTGTCAAAGCATAATGGTTAACTCATCCGCTCGTGGTATAATGTTTAATTACAAGGTGATCACATGACCATTTCAGTTCAGAGTTCCTTTATGGCGATTCATTACATCGTGTGTCACGTGCAATCGTCACGTATGCTCCAACATAAGATAGCTGAAGTTAATGAATTCCAGCACCGCTTGAAAAATGGTTCAGCAGTGACTAATATCCTTCCTTAACACCCGGTGTTCCCGTCTCATCAAAGGTGGAATGTGTGCATAGGTGTTACCACCAGAGGGAGTGTTTCTCCCTCTACAATAACTTGTATCAACAGTCTCCAGTTTCGATCGGAAACACAGTCACATGATCACCAATCCCAATCCCAATCCCCATCCTACATATAGTCACATGTCTCCCAATTCCCTTCCTACACTCAGTCACATGTCATCCATCACCAACCTACACAAAGTCATATGCTGTTTATGCAAGTCTAGGTAGGGTTTATACCATCAGAGCTACATGTTCTGGTATACAAGTCTAGGTTGGGTATTTGCCATCATAGCTAAATGTTGTTGTATACAAGTCTAGGTAGGGTGTACACCATCAGAGCTACATGTTGTTGTATACAAGTCTAGGTAGGGTGTATACCATCAGAGCTACATATTGTTGTATACACGTCTAGGTAGGGTGTACACCATCAGAGCTACATGTTGTTGTATACAAGTCTAGGTAGGGTGTATACCATCAGAGCTACATGTTGTTGTATACACGTCTAGGTAGGGTGTACACCATCAGAGCTACATGTTGTTGTATACAAGTCTAGGTAGGGTGTATATCAGGACTACATGTTGTTGTATACAAGTCTAGGTAGGGTGTATACCATCAGGGCTACTTGTTGTTGTATATATGTCTAGGTAGGGTGTATATCAGGACTACATGTTGTTGTATACAAGTCTAGGTAGGGTGTATACCATCAGGGCTACATGTTGTTGTATTCAAGTCTAGGTAGGGTGTATATCAGGACTACATGTTGTTGTATACAAGTCTAGGTAGGGTGTATACCATCAGGGCTACTTGTTGTTGTATATATGTCTAGGTAGGGTGTATATCAGGAATACATGTTGTTGTATACAAGTCTAGGTAGGGTGTATACCATCAGAGCTACATGTTGTTGTATACAAGTCTAGGTAGGGTGTATACCATCAGGGCTACATGTTGTTGTATACAAGTCTAGGTAGGGTGTATACCATCAGGACTACATGTTGTTGTATACACGTCTAGGTAGGGTGTATACCATCAGGGCTACATGTTGCTGTATACAAGTCTAGGTAGGGTGTATACCATCAGGGCTGCATGGTGTTGTATACAAGTCTAGGTAGGGTGTATATCATCAGGGCTACATGTTGTTGTATACACGTCTTGGTAGGGTATATACACTCAGGGCGACATGTTGTTGTATACAAGTCTAGGTAGGGTGTATACCATCAGGGCGACATGTTGTTGTATACACGTCTATGTAGGGTGTATACCATGAGAGCTACACGTTGTTGTATACAAGTCTAGGTAGGGTGTATACCATCAGGGCTAAATGTTGTTGTATACAAGTCTAGGTAGGGTGTATACCATCAGGGCTACATGTTGTTGTATACAAGTCTAGGTAGGGTGTATATCAGGACTACATGTTGTTGTATACAAGTCTAGGTAGGATGTATACCATCAGAGCTACACGTTGTTGTATACAAGTCTAGGTAGGATGTATATCATCAGGACTACATGTTGTTGTATACAAGTCTAGGTAGGGTGTATACCATCAGGGCTAAATGTTGTTGTATACAAGTCTAGGTAGGGTGTATACCATCAGAGCTACACGTTCTTGTATACAAGTCTAGGTAGGGTGTATACCATCAGGGCTAAATGTTGTTGTATACAAGTCTAGGTAGGGTGTATACTATCAGGGCGACATGTTGTTGTATACAAGTCTAGGTAGGGTGTATATCATCAGGGCTGCATGGTGTTGTATACAAGTCTAGGTAGGGTGTATACCATCAGGACTACAGATAGATAGATAGATAGATATTCTTTATTTCCTCCAATAGAATGAAGATTACAATATGCAGGTATGATTATGTTACATGTTTAACATGAATTGGGGGTATATTTACACATGTGCATAAACATACAAGTCTTCTAGCAGGTATTGCCATTTCCTATTAAGCGGCTTACATTAATTATTACTTCTGCCCACACATCTCTTTCTAGTTCCATAATACATTCTATTGGACAGCCACCAAGTAAGAACGCAAGAATAACATCATCATCTTTCTCCCAAATCGTAACAAAAACATTTACATCCAGGATATCACATATGGTGTTAAAAAGTAAATTTCGGTCATTCATATCGATCGTGCAGGACAGAAACACGTGCTTTACAATATCACTGGCAACAGTTTTACAATAGCATTCTCTAGAGACAATTTCAGAATTTCAGAATACAAGCCTTGCAATATTAGTTAAATGGTCATATTTCTCCAGGGCTAGTTTCCAGAGATAGTGTTCAGTACTTGATCTTATTCTAGCATATCTTGACAGACTGAGTCTTGAATTAAGATGGACATAAAATACATCATCTCGATGAGATTTAATAGCATCATTCACGGCCTTGGACCAGCATTTCTTTTTAATAAATTGACAATTATTTACATATTTTACAAGTGTATCACTTAGGTTATACTTCTGTATTCTGTACAAGTTGTAGCATATTATATATCGGAGATTTTCTACTCCATACATTGCATGTAAAACTATCTGTACACATAAATTGACCCAGGCGAACTAGAAGCATAACTTTAAAAACACAGTTACACTTTGCATTGCATAGCTTTCCTAAGAAGTAGAGTGCTCTTTTGTCTATGTAATACTGCAGTGGCATGATGCCTATAGCATCCAATACAACAATACTGGGAGTGCTCCTATGTAGTCCCTGAACTTTTTTACAAAATTGCCGTTGTACAACTTCAAGCATTTCATACTCTTTAAGAGGAAGTCTACCCCATACGCTGCATCCATAGAGGCCACATGATAAGATTACCCTCCCCCAGATACGTGCTGCAGATAAAGGATTCAGCCCCCCAACTAAGCCCATTATTATGGTTAGTGTTGATGAGTACACGTAACTTTTCACATGCAGATTGTGTACGTTAAAGTGATGATTTATCTGTGCTAAGATATACACCTGCATATTTAATAGATTTCGTTTGTGGAACATGCATATCGCCAATTGATACATTAGTGGTTTGAAACTTATTGTTTTGGCATCCAAAGTATAGAACTGCACTCTTACTTACATTATTTTTTAGCTGCCACATATGAGCATAGTTTTGAACGACATCAAGAAGATTTTGCAGGCCTTTACTTGAGATATTCTTGGTCTTGGTAGGGTTGGTTGGTTGGTTGGTTGTTTAACGCCACACTCAGCAATATTCCAGCTATATGACGGTGGTCTGTAAATAATCGAGTCTGGACCAGACAATCCAGTGATTAATATCATGAGCATCGATCCACGCAATTGGGACCGATGACATGTATCAACCAAGTCAGCGAGCCTGACCACCCGATCCCGTTAGTCGCCTTTTACGACAAGCATAGTCGCCTTTTACGGCAAGCATGGGTTGCTGAAGACCTATTCTCCCCCGGAATCTTCACGGGTCCTTGGTAGGGTGTATTTCATCAGAGCTACGTGTTGTTGTATATATATATATACATAACATGTAGTCGTCTTTGTCGACTCGGGTTGTGGAATGCAAGTTCTTGGATCTTGAGACAATTCATATAAAACAGAATCGAACACATTATCGATCATAATACACTTACTGTCTATGTTGACGTCCATTTGTGAACAAACATCGCCCTGGTCAAGAACAAAAGTACTTTTAGTTCTATACGTATTTTTTAACGAAAAGCTACCAAATCACTCGTATATAAATATAATATTTTTCTTCTTATCAAAGTTTTGTCCATGTCACCGTTGCAGTAGAACATATTCGTGAGCCTTCTGAACCAACATGGCTTTTGTTAATATTGAAGAATCACTGTGTTGACAATTAACGTTTATAGAAAATCAGAAGATATACACACATTGAGGAAAATATACTCGTTATAGTTATGCGCTGGGATTTGATTTGGTTTCCAGTGTGTAGAAATGTGTCCCGAGGTGTTCCATATCAAGAGCATGGCGTGTTTCACGAGACGTCCGTGCTCGACATGTCCATCTACAGATTCCATTGTTTTAAGGGTTGCGATTTGACAAAAGGATAGCCCATGTAGTCTCTCTCTCTATGGTACTGAATACCCATAAGGCCGCGGGCACGGGCTTGTTGGCCTAATTGGTGTAAATGGGCCAGTGTATAACACGGATACTGCCCAGGATGCATCACGGCTGACGCTCATCGCATCGTTCTCTTCGCTACATTTACTCGCTTTCCATCATGTTTAACGTTCTGCGGGCTTTTGTACAGCCTTCAGCCCAGGCGCCTCCGTCGCGACAGGCCACACCACAAGCAACTCCTCAGGCCCAACACGTCGAAGGTCCGCACGGCATCGGGGGCGACTCCAGTGGATGTAAGTAAACACATTAACTTCATAGAGTTCATCCTCTTCAACCAACGTCTCGATACCCGTTCTACTTGACATGCTTACTGCGTATGTCATTGATGCAATCGTTCATGTCTGAATCTGTTTACTTTTGTTACGCTTCTGAGTGAGCGGATTCCAGCAATATCACGGCGGGGAAGGATCTAACCTAAGTCGTTTTGCGTGTCAGGCGAACACGTTACTCGTTACGCTACCCCAGCGTTCCAAAGTCTGTGATTCAATTTTCTTGTACCATCAATGGTATGGTGTATGACGTCAGGGCTACTGGGCAATATTTTGTTACGGTCACCATGTTTTACGGAACTGAAACTTGAAACTGAAAATAGTTTTTTTATTGCATAACTTGCCACACACTATCCCTTATCACAACTATTAAGTAATCTTATGTCATTAGCAGCTATTAATACAACATATAATTATACGCAGTCATGAAATGTTGTTCATTTATATTTTCAATGACTTTTCTCACTCAGAACCATACACCTGACGAGGCCAGGCAAAGAACCGAACGGGGAAACCAACGCCAGGTCAGGCGGAAAAGGCAACGACAACAGCGCCAACAGCAACGAGGGCAACAAACACAGCCATACGAGGAGTTGCTACGTCTTCTGGACGAAGCACAGATGACTTCCGTGAGTTTCATATAGTCTATCTTTTTTTCGAAACAAATAATATACCGAATTTGATTGAAACCCAGTACCCATTTATTGTGGGTCGTTGCTAATGTTGTAAGCCACAAGTAACATAGTTGACCTGAAGGTGTAAGTTGCACTCCCAATACATCATGCTTTGAGTGCGGTTTAAAGCATATGAAATGGTACACAATGCATGTGTGTTTATTCTAACAATTGAATGCCTTGAATAGCTTGTTAGCAGGACACGTGTTAATCTGCAGTCGTTTCACGTTGAATAGTCGAAGTATTAACTAGACAGATGCTATTTTTTCTAAAATTAGTATTAATAAATAACCGCAACAGCTGTTATTTTATGAATGTTAACGAAACACTTTTCTGTTCACTCCAGGTGTCCTCACAAAGTATGAAGATGATTTCATCACAGGCGTTAGACAGTTGACAGTCATCCCCAGCCCTGTCCCCAGTCCTGTTCGCCCTTCTGTTGCCAGACATCCTCAGTCGTTCTACTCTTTTGATATGCAGCCTCATGATCAGTTGCCCTACTGTTGTCAGCCAACCAGCCCGAGTCGCCCTACTGTTGCCAGCCCGAGTCGCCCTTCTGTTGCCAGCCCGAGTCGCCCTACTGTCGCCAGCCCGAGTCGCCCTTCTGTTGCCAGCCCGAGTCGCCCTACTGTCGCCAGCCCGAGTCGCCCTTCTGTTGCCAGCCCGAGTCGCCCTACTGTTGCCAGCCCGAGTCGCCCTTCTGTTGCCAGCCCGAGTCGCCCTACTGTTGCCAGCCCGAGTCGCCCTTCTGTTGCCAGCCCGAGTCGCCCTACTGTTGCCAGCCCGAGTCGCCCTACTGTTGCCAGCCCGAGTCGCCCTACTGTTGCCAGCCCGAGTCGCCCTACTGTTGCCAGCCCGAGTCGCCCTACTGTTGCCAGCCCGAGTCGCCCTACTGTTGCCAGCCCGAGTCGCCCTACTGTTGCCAGCCCGAGTCGCCCTACTGTCGTCAGCCCGAGTCGCCCTACTGTTGCCAGCCCGAGTCGCCCTACTGTCGTCAGCCCGAGTCGCCCTACTGTCGCCAGCCCGAGTCGCCCTACTGTTGCCAGCCCGAGTCGCCCTACTGTTGCCAGCCCGAGTCGCCCTACTGTTGCCAGCCCGAGTCGCCCTACTGTTGCCAGCCCGAGTCGCCCTACTGTTGCCAGCCCGAGTCGCCCTACTGTTGCCAGCCCGAGTCGCCCTACTGTTGCCAGCCCGAGTCGCCCTACTGTTGCCAGCCAGCTAGCCTGAATCGCCCTACTGTTGCCAGCCCGAGTCGCCCTACTGTTGCCAGCCAGCTAGCCTGAGTCGCCCTACTGTTGCCAGCCCGAGTCGCCCTACAGTTGCCAGCCAGCTAGCCCGAGTCGCCCTACTGTTGCCAGCCAGCTAGCCCGAGTCGTCCTACTGTTGCCAGCCCGAGTCGCCCTACAGTTGCCAGCCCGAGTCGCCCTACTGTTGCCAGCCCGAGTCGCCCTACTGTTGCCAGCCAGCTAGCCCGAGTCGCCCTACTGTTGCCAGCCCGAGTCGCCCTACTGTTGTCAGCCCGAGTCGCCCTACTGTTGCCAGCCAGCTAGCCCGAGTCGCCCTACTGTTGCCAGCCAGCTAGCCTGAGTCGCCCTACTGTTGCCAGCCCGAGTCGCCCTACTGTTGCCAGCCAGCTAGCCTGAGTCGCCCTACTGTTGCCAGCCCGAGTCGCCCTACTGTTGCCAGCCCGAGTCGCCCTACTGTTGCCAGCCCGAGTCGCCCTACTGTTGCCAGCCCGAGTCGCCCTTCTGTTGCCAGCCCGAGTCGCCCTATTCTGTTGCCAGCCCGAGTTGCCCTACTGTTGCCAGCCCGAGTCGCCCTATTCTGTTGCCAGCCCGAGTTGCCCTACTGTTGCCAGCCCGAGTCGCCCTACTGTTGCCAGCCCGAGTCGCCCTATTCTGTTTCCAGCCCGAGTCGCCCTACTGTTGCCAGCCCGAGTCGCCCTATTCTGTTGCCAGCCCGTGTCGCCCTACTGTTGCCAGCCCGAGTCGCCCTATTCTGTTGCCAGCCCGAGTCGCCCTACTGTTGCCAGCCCGAGTCGCCCTACTGTTGCCAGCCCGAGTCGCCCTACTGTTGCCAGCCCGAGTCGCCCTTCTGTTGCCAGCCCGAGTCGCCCTACTGTTGCCAGCCAACCAGACAGCCTCAGCAACCACGTCAGCTAGGCGTTTCTCTGCTATTTACAGTAAGTAGAGCTTCATTTAATTTTAGTTCAAGATGTAAATGACGTTATTTCTATGTATATCTTTGTTGAACAAGTGTCGATAGTATCCGTTCGTCCATCATCGAAACTATTTTGCAACTCAAATGGAATTATCTACGTTTTAAAAAGCCACTGAATTATTCTGTTCAACAAAATACTCTTTCTTCTTCAGGTTTGGTACAGTCAATGTTACCTTCCCTACCACCTGCCAATTACATCGCTTCATGTGCAGGAATTATACTTCATTTCTATACCCATGTTCCGACTAAGGGCAGCCTACAGAGGTTATTTTTCTGTTGGAATGTTTGAACCAAGTGGACATGTACATGTTTATTGCTTCCTATAATGTACCAGATAACGAAGGTATCTCAGCCCCGTAGTTTGGCCGTATGAACATATCTTCATGTTTAATTCAGTTTCACCTCAACATGTTGGTGACTCAGTTTACAGCGTAAACGTTCTACCTACACAGCACTACCTTGGAATCAATAGTTTACTGTTAATAGCAGCTATTGTACTCGTGGTCGTCTTATGTAACAACTGCCCACTGGGGCAACGAACATAGTGCTTATTTCGTATGCCACTATTGCTCACTGACCAGATACATCGCCCATAAGCGTTACATAGTCATGATTTTCTGGACGATCGTCCACTTACAACACCTGGATGGTCATGTGTACTACCTGATGACGCGGCGGCTTTAAGGTGTTGAGGGGTGTTTTATGTTTCATGGCTCGTTTTCCTTCCTGAAACACCCGCCAACACCTTCTAGTTGAACGCCGACTCGGTTGTATTCACAAGCATCTTCTCGGGTAGTGGTATTTAGTTAGCGTCTTTAGACAGTGACGTTTTCGAAGGATTATAAAGCAGAAAGGCTGTACGTACTTCAAAATGAGTAGCTCTTATCACACGAGTATTTCTTGTATAGTATTATTTACCCTTTGCTATGGCATCAATTTATTTCAAATAGTATTCTTGACACATGAAATTAAAGACGGAGTACATTCCTAACCATGTTCGATGCCATTGGCGTCATGAGGGGTAGCGTCGTTTGCCCGTCTGTGAATGACGTCATGATGTGCTATATGAGCAATACTACCCCCGTGGACCTACTGCTGGATACATTGTATGTCTGAACTGGAGGACGGTCCTCGCATGATGCCATCGCCCCTGATCACACCACATACCACGTGATCTCACGTCAACCACAAAGATGGATGCATCTTCAGCGCAACAAATTCACAGGGTGAGTTTCAAACTATATACAGGGGCGGTCGGGTGGCCCAGTGGTTAAAGCGTTCGCTCGTCACGCTGAAGACCCGGGTTCGATTCCCGACATGGGTACACTGTGTGAAGCCTATTTCTGGTGTCCCCCCGCTGTGATATTGCTGGCATATTGCTAAAAAATATTGCGGCGTAAAACCAAACTCACACTCAAGCTATATACTTAATATCATGTTTGAAAGGCATGTATCTTAATTATATCTTAAATTTATTCGTAGATACAGGGCATGCCATCTATATTTTCTTTTCCAGAACATTCCTCGGTCTAAACTATTCTAAATGGATGTTCCTGGTGTATAGGAAATTAGATCTCATCACAATTTCTTCATGTGCAGGTCGCATTACCACAGCACGATGCCCCTGACATTTGACTGCATCAGATACCACGTGATAGGTACACAGATTCCAAGTCCATTAAGATGGATGTATTTTCAACACAACAAATTAATAAGGTGAGTTTCAAATTATATACTTTATGAACAGCCTTTTGAAGGACGTTAATACGATGTACAAGCTTTACAAATATTTACCCCTATTTGAATAATGACTCCCTTAATTCAATCCGACCTCAGCAATGTCGAACAAGTTTATTTATGAAAAGGGGGGTTATTTTTTGTTTTTCTTGGATATTCTCACAATTCTCGATTATATCAACCTTGTCTCACAGTGTCGATTGTCATATCTCGCCCACTTTTGGATGCGATCCTACGGCCATCGCGTTTATCGACTTTGCCCAGCCTATTGGAAACAACTAACTGGATACTTCCCTATAAACAATAACGTCGTCCAATTTACGACGTCATCATGTTGCGAGGCCATGTTCGAATCTCCAGAAATGACGTCATGATAGAACAATGATTTATTGTGAAATAAATCACGCTTCGTTCTTCATTGTTCTTTGCGATATATCGTGCAGCTGTCTTATTTTTGATGTTTGAAAATTATGCATCTTAATTGTATCTCTGTAGGTTATTCGAAGAAAAAAGACATCTTACCTGTAGTTTCTATTCCCTTCCCTTCCCTTCCCTTCCCTTCCCTTCCCTTCCATATGACTCAACATCTAACCACAATTTGTATGTGAACAGGTCCCATTACCGCAGCTGTAACCTACTCGTGACTCCCACACCTGACTCTCCTGTCAACTACACAAATGCTTATGGACAATGGTGAGTATCTGAATCCTGAGTTATGCAAAAAATGAATCGATACAAACAGCTGTAGAATATACAAGATTCTGTTGAAAATGGGAAAAGAACATCACTATAATAACTTGAGACAACAGTTGTCAAAAACGTATATAGGCATTGCAGGATAGTATAACACACAAATTATTCTTCACATTTATACTGTCTTGCTCAAATTATGTGCAAAATGTCACCATGTGTATAATAGAAACGTGACTGTATACAAGTATGTTCAAACGGCCATCCTCTGAATTTATATCAAGCAAACTTTGTCCAACAGGCTTTTCCTCCAAGTATCAAGGTCAAGCTTCCTACCTCCGTATATGTATACGAACCCTCAACGACCAGATTGGACTTGTCGTAATGGACTTCTTACTCCGCGATGTATCGGAACTCAAGGACTGGAGTGGACTAGTCTTGATCACCTTCCTTATTCCGCGTAATCTCGAGGACTAACCCGTGAAGATACGGAGTAAAATAGGTCTTCAGCAACCCATACTTGCTTTATACGACGGCTATGCTTGTCATAAGAGGCGAGTAACGGGTGATCAGGCTCGCTGACTTGGTTGCTCATCATGTCAATCACTGGATTGTCTGGTCCAGACTCGATTATTTACAGGCCGTCGTCATATAGCTGGAATATTGCTGAGTGCGGCGTTAAACATCAAACAAAAATCTTAATTACTAGAGTTGGGCCTCTATGTTGACTGCATCAAGTCAGCATGTTGTACATATTGTATACATACTCAAAGACTGGAGTGGACTTAGGACCAGGTTGCATCACACCTGTGTCGGGTTGTGACAGTGAACACAGCACATCTTTCAGTATTATCATTGTCAGTGCTGTTGTATTACTGTGGTATAACATCACTGACACCCATCCTTGGTAACTGAATTTATTCTACAACCAGGTAGTGGGCCTTCTCTTTCGTCAATTCAAATCTTATGTTGGGTGGTATTAGGATGGACAGTATTACATAACGCCATTACCACATCATAACTGCTCGGAAAATAATCATTGGATTCTGAAACATGTTTATATGACATTTTCTTTCGGTCTGTCAGGAGGGTGGCTATATACAGGCGTAGTTGAGCCATGCTACCCTGGATATGTTCAGCCAAGTGACATTCTAAATAAGCATATTTAAAAATTAAAGCAAACGTAAATATTTGAATTTCATTAATTGTTTTCAATTTCAAAGCTCTTTTTTTGTTGCTGTGGGTCAAGGTTGGGTTTCGTCATGTTAGTGGTGTTTACAGTTCAGGAGAATGGATATATACAGATGTGGTTGAGCCATGCTGCTCTGGATGTATTCATTTGACAACCTCCCTAACAAGCCCAGGGGTCCTCCATAGTATTGGTCCACACTGGGATACCTAGCCTCAGCCAACTTTGTAGACAAGCGGTCTTTTACAGATCCGGGTCATATTCTAATGCTGTCAGTGTAAATACCAAAACTAGTGATACTGATATTGATTATAGTGATGATTGTATTTCATATATTATAGCAATTCACACATGTTATATGTATTCCCAGTGTACTTTACAATATTACGTTTAGCCTCACAAAATCGTGAGGTTGTAGGGTTGCCTGGTGGTTAAAGTGTTTTCTCCTCCAAGCCTAAGACACCCGTGAATACCCCGGGTAGAATAGATCTTAAACCCATGCTGGACGTAAAAGGCGACTGCTTGTCGTAAGAGGCGACTAACGGCATCGGGTGGTCAGGCTTGCTGACTTGGTTGATGAATATCATCGATCCCAATTGCGTGGATCGATGTTCGTGATGTAAATCACTGGATTGTCTGGTCCAGACTCGATTATTTACAGACCGCCGTCATATAGCTGGAAAATTGCTGAGTGTGGCGTTAAACAACAAACCAACCAACCAATCAAATGACCACGGTTCGATCCCCACATTCATGACGTCCTCCATGGTGTTCAGATGGATGTACATACTGCTTAAAGCGTCCTTACCCCCTCAGATGTATATTTTCTGTACAGTGCCTCAATCTCACCTTGATGATTGTATTCTCACCCTGTTAGTACAAACCTGATTGAGAGCAACGTTTGAGAAAAAAAACGACTGTGTAAATATGTGTATTCATTGTACTTATTGGAAAATATTTGTAATAAAATTTTAAAATGAACAATATTGTGTTATGTTGTCACCTTGAAAGGGCAATTAGGAATATTGGTTTGAGGCAACGCAATTGGCTGATGCGTCCATTAGCCATGTCAGGATGTGATCGTGGGTTCGAATCCCTGATGACGATTTATGGTTTGTCGACACCACTATATCGCAGCACTGCAAGGGTACAATGCGGTACTATGATCGACACAAGTCACGTTAACACGATCCTCAGCCATATTTGCAGCAACTAATCAAGCAAGAAAATCGTTTCATAGGCCCTTTCTCCATATGATGGCCAAAGTTCTAAACATAGAAACAAAATATTTCTTCATGCTTTCATTCTAAAAGGTTCAATGAGAGTGTAAAGTAAAATCAGAATACCTCACGTACATATTACCTTTAGCCAGTGGTAAATCTCATTTGAGATCTGCTAAACTAGCTACATGTATATAACACATACTACTCCACTTGAAGACAGTACGGCGTTGTTATAAATAGTTCTCAGAAGAAATAACAGTGCTGAATGTATTGTGGCCTACTGAAGGTGCAATGGACATGTTTCTTAGTTAAGTTGAGCTCCACTTTAATCAAGGTTGCAGGTTTACGACAGCGCCTTTGCTTAATTTGAAAAATGACGGGTCCGAGGCAATTCAATTCAATTCAATTCTTTATGGTATGAAAGGCCACAGGCCCATATACAACGGAGTTACATAACATATTTTATAAAATACAAAGTCAAGGTAACAATTCACTTCGTAACAAAAATAAGCATTATGTATGTACAAAGCCAGTTGATGTTGTGTTATAAGATCCTTGCAAGACAGTAATGAAGACAATCTTTTAGCATTAAAATGAGATAGAGACCACTGCGGTAAGTACTTGTTTCTTAGATTTTCGTAAATAGGGCAAATAAACATGAAATGGTATTCATCTTCGACAACAATGTCACAATATTGGCATAAGCGTATCGATTTCACAATAGATGAAAATCTCCCTGTGTTATTTTTTAGTTCATTCAGGCCAAGTCTAAAACGAATAAGGGTGTTACGAGAATTCCTGTACCGTAAATTTGATAAATTAGATTCTGGTTCAAGCAATGACTTGAATTGGCGAAAAGTATCATATCTTAAACTTTCATAAATATCTGAATGCCATTTCCGATGGAACATGTCAATGGCACGCATGCGAAAGTACTTAATGAAAACATTTGCATTACCAATTGTCTGGGACAGCCAAATGTAACCAAAGCCATATGTAAAAAGAAATGTACGAATACATAAAGCCCATGTGTTCTTTCCAAGACTGTCGAGGTGTACGAGCATGTTGTAGGCTTTCTTGGGTAAACGGTGTTCAGGCATTATTATTATTTTACACCAATACTTCAAACAACGAGTGTAAGATCCAATGTACAATGGGAATCTCCCGCATTCTCCATAAACCATATTACTTGGTGTTGACATACCAACATTCAAAATCTTTTTACAAGCGTACATGTGAGGTACGTTATGAATAATTGTTATCGTTATCGAAACGTTGATTAGACACATAATTATCCTGTGGTACCGCAGTACTGATACCTTTTAGCTGAATTACCACAAATAATAGTAAAACGCTTCCTGTTGCAGAACATACCTTATCGGGCATCCCATATCATGCACTGAGGGGGGCACGGGTGGCCCAATCGTCTAAGGCGCCAAGGTGCAGAGTTGCGTCCCTTGGGTATGCCAGAAACCTATGATTATGGGTTCGAATCCCGGTTCGCCCCAAATATGTTTCTAGGTTTGTCAGCACCATACCCGTGCTCGTGGGTTTCACTGAAGTGGTAAACGTCTTAGGCCTGCATCACTTCGGGCTTTCCTCCCACATTAAGCTGACACGCCGCGATATAACTGGAATACTGTTAAAAGCGGCGTTACACCCAACTCACTCACTCACTCATGCATTGAACTCATGAGTGATGATTCGTACAGTAACGTAGCTTACTTATTAATTATACTAAAAAAGTATAACTATGCCTATGTTACTAAAGTATGTAAATACGTTGGGCTTAAAATGATTTATAACCTACATAATATAAATAAAGTATTAACCTTCACCCGTAATGCGCATTAAATGTTTCATGTGCAATAGCGAACTGAAACCTTAGTGGTTTGTAAAATCTAAACGTGCAAACATGTATCAACGTATAAATGTTTGATACAATGATTATTAATAACTGAATCCCCATGGTGTTAGAGGGATAATTATATTTGTCCTTAATTCCATGTAAATGACAAGAGTCCCCCCCCACACACACACACACACACACATGTACATTTTAAAAAACAATCAACACTGTCTGAAAAAGATCCTCAGATAACAATCACTATTTCTGTTTGCCTAGTGTTCAAATTATCCACATTGTTGTGAACAAAGACAAGGTGAAAACTTGTCACAGATTGTTACTTAGACCAATAATTGGTAATTGATTATCATCATCAATCTTGACTGCATTGGACTTAAAGCTTTTGAGTGAATGAAGATGGACAGATAATTATCATCGCAGTCACTGTTCAACAATATAGTCCTGTTGTACTAGAGTGTCAATCAATAATAACATACCATTCAGGGTTCCAGTCACAAGTCGCTACACATCACACAAATCTTGGAGATGAAAACACTTGGTGTCACCAAGAGAAAATGAGTATTTCACGAGCTGATAAGTCAACCAGTGAAACAGTTATAGTTTCATTGTTTAAGCCGTTGGTGTTTAACTGTCTTGGGTCAGTTTGAGTCGGATTCGAATTTTGAGGGAGTCGATAAGTTCGTCCATCTGTGATTGTCGGTAATCTTCAACGTGCTTGACTTTAAGGGACTAGCTTTCTTTAACTACGATATACTGTGACATTATAACGTGGTATATAGGTAGATATTATATTGGTCTATAGATGTAAACACATTTAATGATGCATTTCAAGCGTATGTGTTTAAAGTTGATTTTGACAGCCCGGGCCAAGTCGGACCCAACACAAGCCAAACATTTTTGATAGAGACGATGTTGAGAATGTAGAGGGAAAAAGGCTTCACTCTGAGCACCTTGTTTTCTTTATATACAGCAAACTGAGACACTATAAAGTGGTATCTAGGTAGATATAATGCTAGTCTATAGATGTAAACACATTTAATGATACATTTGTGTCTTTAAAGTTGATTTTGACAGCCCGGGCCAAGTCGGACCTAACACAAGCCAAACACTTCTGATAGAGACGATGTTGAGGATGTAGAGTGAAAATGGCTTCACTTTGAGTACCTTACTTTCTTTAACTACCGCAATATGAGACAATAAAGTGGTGTATAATTAGATATAACACTAGTCTTTAGATATAAAGAATGTTAGGAGCTTTAGAAGTGCTAGGACAGTTGTAGTGTCGTGTCAGCCCTATGGCATTCGCGAATATCCACTTCCAGAAAACATCCTGTGTTGGTTTAACATGAATTAGTAAAGGTTAATTAGGGATGTCCACCACGTTAATTAATGAAAGAAGAGTAGTCAAAACACTGTCGTTTCCTGCCCAGGACATCACACCCCTACACGCTTAGGTCGCTGAGAAACATACTCATCACAGAAAACACACGGTCAAGACACTGATTTTCTACGAGGACTCACGGTATGTAGTCATAATTATCAGTTTATTACATTGTAGAAGATGCATTTTGATTGAAACTCAATTAAATGAGCAAAACTATTTGAGGTCTGCCTAGATACGCACGTTTCGTTTTATAATTCCATTTTTAGTAACACCCGCTGGCCCGGCCCTGCCCGACTTTTCTTGGCCCGACTTTTAGGCAATCCCCCGAGCCCCCGCTGTATGCAACAGTCGGTTTTTATGTTCCTTTGGATGTAGGCCGTGTTCAACAGGCCAAATCATCAGATGGAAAAAAAAGAAATTGAGGACAAACGTTTAGAAACCTGAGCGCACACACAGATGTAGAAATGCATTTTCAGTTATATGATATAAATAAACTGTTCCCTTAAATGTCAGCGCCGATCCTCATCCCCGCGTGTAGACAATGTGTAACACCTCGAAGGGTTAGTGTGCTGCGCAGCGGACCCAAATGCATCATACTTGCGTGTCATCCATGTAACGCTGAGCTGTCAAATATCCGTTAATTAAAACTGCACAATTACCCGTTCCGACGAATCAACAACCTCTGCTTTATCTTCCATAAAGCATCTAGTTTTGTCCGTCATCTATCAAGTTTCCTTAACCATAGTCCTGAAAGCGTCCGGTGTCAGCCCCGAATCATTCGATACCTCTCATGCGATCTCTTTGAGACATCTTGAGTTTTTTCCTTCTCAAATGAAATACGCACAAAACTGTTTCCAAATCAAGCACGAAGGTCGCACCAAATGTCATCATCAAACTTCCCCACAGAACATACGCAGTCGCTGCTAAATCAACATACGTTTCTACTCCATTACAATATACATCTAACTGTCCTAACGGTCTGCGATCTCCTTCGTTCTATCCTTACCATCTACCAGCTTACCTAGCAACGCACCCCCTTCCTTCGCCATATACATACATATATACTGAACCGCAAAAGAAACGTCACCCCAAGTAACATTGCATGAAAAATTGTCATTGGGTAATTTTTGTCAAAGTTTCTAAAATTTACCATTACCTTGTCCAGAAAAATGAAACTTGATCATAAAAAACAAAGAAGATGACAATAAAACCGATTGCCCAAACGCATCACGGCAATGGCCATAGTAACCCGAGGCACATGAGTTCCGTGCAAATTGAAATGCACATGTGTTCCCCCATTTCTTGCCCTATAAAAATCCACCCAGATCGGATAATATTCAATCGTTATTGAACTGCTACACAATGCCAAGATTGACAAGAAATCAGCGACACCAAGCCCTTGGACGATTGCAAGCTGGACAAACCGCCCGGCAAGTAGCCAATGCATTTCAAGTCCAAATACATCTGCAATGAACTATCAAAACAATGTACTACATTGACTGGTTCTGTAATATTCCTTGTCATGATATATTAACATTGTTAAAAAAATATTAGCGCCCTTCCCCGTTTATAGGATTCATGGGCGACACAAACGTTGTGTCCGTTTTTCTCGAACTTCGGGCATCCCTTGGTGTTCTTCAGGATGCGTCCATACAGAGCCAGTGAATTCATTATCACAATATCTCAGTTATAGTTTTTAATAAATCGAGCATACATTCGCTTAAAACATTACGTGAATCAATACTTTATAAGCTTAAGGGGTATGTGTAAATATTTAAGATCCATCATAACATATTTGGAGACCATTACAACAATAACAACAACAACAGTAACAACAACAGTGTAATACATAACAAGCGTTTCCAAGCATGGTTTCCATAGCGACGATGTCAAAACTCTACACGGTAATGCTGCATAGCCATAAGTATAAAAACGTAAAGTTCAAGTCAAATACGACGATGCAGTTATCCTGCTGTAGTGTTTGTATCCTGTCGCATTCCACCAGTTGATTCCGGTTTAAACTGGATCACAATGAAAACATAGGTGAGGAGGGTCCCGATGATCTGTGTCAACAAAAGGGCAGGGTAATGGTTATTGGGCTGTAATGAAGAGATATATATTCATATATTCTGTTATTGGTCTCAGCGAAGACTAGAAATGAATAAATGTATTCAACGTACCGTTAGGATCGCGTCCTTGGTGATGGTCATGAGGCCTAAAGCACTGATTCCGATCTGACTTTGTGACAACTTGTTTACGAACATTGTGACCTGGGTGTACAGTTCGTGAGAAAAATAAACTATTGATAAGACATTATATAGTTAAATTACATATATAGTGTTTAATAATAATAAGAACATAATAATTAAAACGTTCAAATATTATTATTTTTTTATCATAAGTGACATCATTTTACAACATTTATCCAAGATGGTGGTACGTCCGGTTCCGAGGGGGCATCTCCCCATCCAAGATGGCGGCGTCGGGAAGGCGGGGAAGGAGGAAGGCGGGAGGAGGGAGGGAGGAGGAGGGTTCTTTGTTTTGGTTTGGTAGGTGGTGGTGGCGGTGGAGGATAGTCAAAGCAAGGATAAAAGCGATCTTTCGGGAGAGATGGGTGGCCCTGAAAAGGGCCGTTTGGAGGAAGATGACGAAAACACACGAACGGGAAACGCATACGTCATCCTAGCTTTCTAGGGCCGTGGCACTCAGCCATAGTAACAGCATGGTGGCCAACGACCAAAGTAGCTACAGTTTGGGCATTGCCTCTCCTGTAACCAACCGGTGGGAACTGGAGCGCTCTGACGAGCAGCCTTGGGGGTCCGTTAGCGCCGGGGAGTCTTTTCTCCTCCTCCTCCTCCTTCTCCGGGAAATGTACCCGGGTTGTATCCTCCAGTCAGGGAGACTTGCCAGGATGTCTGCATGGTTATTCAAGGCATGGTTCATGATGGGGATGATTCACAAGTGACACTGACTCCACTCGAGGGATTCCTTTTGATAGGAGAGGGACCGGATTGAACATTGCTCCACACTGATTGACCTTACAAGCTGCGTGCTTTTTGGTCCATTCCGCTGCCTGGTCTGAGCCTCGACCTTTCTAAAACGGACCGACCCTTGTGTTTCTTTTCCAAAGGAAATTGATTTTACCATGGGAAAGAAAGCACAAACCAGTTCGACCAATCAGAGGCCAAAACAGGCGAGCGCACCCTCTGATTGGTCCAAAACCCTAGCTTCTGATTGGTCAGATGTTTCGATCAATCAGATAAATAGACCTTCTTGTTAGTCTCTATAAAGGAGGGCAGACGTTCATCAGGCTCTCATAGCAATCATGACTGGCAAACAGAGAACTCCATATTATTTGGAGAAGTAAGAGACGTCTCGATCCAGACGGTTAAGAAGCGCTAATGATACTTATCGTTTGACATTGAACCCAGACTACTTGGAAACCATACCACCAGACTGCCTGCCCATATAGCTACTACCTTTATTTGACATGGTGATCGAGGACTTCTATCAACGGATGTCAGGTCAGAAGGGGGATCGTATTGGTCTAGGTATCCGACACCCCCATTTGGACACTCACATATTGATTCCTTTTGCTGCTTTGAAGATCTCCATGGCCAAGATATCTTGCATGCCATGGAAAAAGTCCAACTGTCCAACCAAGACCTTGCCATCAATGCCACCAAAAACTGCATCGTACGGATCATGAACGAGGATCAATCCTGTTTGGGAAGAGCCATTGTGGTGGCACAGCATTATGGCCAAAAGCCAAAACCTGCGATGAAAGAATGGTCAAGTCTGAGAGAGAGACTTACAAGAACGAATCGAGTCGACGTTCAAGGCAAACAGGCACGGGCATTGTTTTAGCGCCTTGGCATTCCTGAAAGGCCCCTGTCGGGGCCTGGACAACCTAGAATGAGTGGGACGTGCCTTGGCCTAAATCAACTATCAACAGAAAGTCTACAGTAAAGATGTGTTCATCAGTCTGTTGAACAAGTGTGAAGAGGTTCCATCCAACGCCACCATGCTGCATTTATACCATCATCATGACCACTACAAGGAAGATCATGGGATGTCTTGCTTGGCATGTCAAGGATGGTTCCGAAATCAACGCTGTTACACCCGACATCTCCAGTCACCGTCAGAGGGAGGACCCAGCGCCTGTCAACAGATTGACAATCGAGATACCAGACCTGTTTTCAGCTTGTCCACGTCTTGCAGACACCCATGGCCTATCACAAGTGCTCAGATGAGCGAGCTCCATGCTTAGTGTGTCGAGAACCGTTGACCCCAGACCATCGATGCTACGTCACTTCTCTCGGTGAATCCATCGATGCAGAGGAGGAGGAGGAGTAGGGATGCTACAACCAAAACAGACGAGACAACGTAAAAATCCTCTACTGTGATTTTGAATGTACGCAAGAGACAGGGGTGCACATCCCGAAATTATGCGGGGCACATTTAGGATGTGGACGATGCATTGGTCAATCGACAAAGGAGTTGTGCGAAGACTGACCATGGGGAGACGAAGGTTATGGTCCCAGCCGTGAGATAGTGTTTCAAGGCCCCACCATGCTAGACGATGTGTGTGCATGGTTGATGACCCTGTCCGAAAAACCCAAGCAGAGGAAAGGGGCAGCCCTCTGATTGGTCAAAACACTGTTGTGCTTTCTCTCCCATGGTACAAGCCTGACCCTATGGAAAAGAAACACAACGGGTGTGCCACACGGGGTGCCATGTGGGACAGAAACCAACCAATGAGAATGTCAAACCATCCACTCTACCTGACCCTTAAAAAACAAAAAAACTACACGGCTGACTGAACCCTCATCCACAGCAGCACTCCCCTCACTAGCAGCAAAAGCAGCAGCAGCACCCACAGCAGCCACAGCAGCAACAGCAGCAGTAGCAACAATACCCACAGTAGCAGTGGTAGCAGCAACAACACCATCAGTAACACCCACAGCAGCGACAGCAGCAGCATCATCCACAGCAACAACACCCACAGCACCAGAAGCAGTAGTAGCAACACCCTCACCAGCAGCAAAACCCTCACTAGCAGCACTCGCGGCAGCGGTAGCAGAGGCACCTGCAGAAGGAACAACACCCGCAGTAGCAGCAGCAACAGCAGCCTTTGTCGCAGCAGTTTCCTCAGCACCACCAGCATCATTCATCAGACCTGTGTGATGACTATGACGAGGGTTGTCGTCCGTTTTTTTCACATTGTATCCCATTGTATCGCATTGTTCCCATTGTTTGCATTGTTCCCCTTGTATCTAAGTTGAAGTTGTTATTGTTCATCATTAAACAGTGATTGATAAAACTCTTTGTGTCTTGATTGATCTCAACTCCGATAGGGTGCCACACCGAGGGTAGAGGCTGAGTTGAGATGTTGTCTACATTGTCTGTCTGTCTGTCTGTGTGTGTGCTCATTAAACAAAAATAGATAAAAGAGTGAGCCCATGCGGAACCCACGGAATCTTGAAAAAGTTCCTTTTTGAAATCATGTGTGGAGCAGGTGCATCGCCCCGAGGTGTTGAATACGCCACCCCATCGCATCGTGTGGGTGTACAGTGAATGGCAACTGCTCCATCATGGGCTGGAAGAGATGGCAGATCATTTTAGGGGTCACTCTTGAGTTTGTGCACAGCATGAAAGAAGCCTTGCCTGAAAAAGGGGTGGCCCCGCATTGGCTGGTCATCGATGATTTGCTGGGCAATAATACGAAAGAAGAAGAAACGGAAGTGCTGCGATGGTTCACCAAGAAAAGTCATGAACACATCCATGCTATATCTCACTCAGAACGTGTTTGCCCAATCACCACAACATCGCACCATTAGTCTGAATGCTCACAACATTGTCCTCTTTAAAAATCCGAGAGATGCATCGCAGATCGACAGTCTGGCTCGCAAGGTGTTTCCAGGCAAAGTTCCTTTCTTACCCTGAAGCCTACAAAAACGCCACCCAAGAGCCTTACACTTATCTGTTCTTGGACTTGAAACCCACCACGTTGCAAGACCATTGTGTACATGCCCACATGTTTTCAAGATCCAAGATGCCCATCGTGTATGTGCCAAACCTTTGAGATGAGGATAGTAGACTTTCATAAAAGCAGGCAAACCAATTGACCTCCCTTCAGTTAAGTCAAAGCCATAAAGGGGCGCAGACGGAAACAGGCTCATCCTACAACGGGAAAGAACACAGACCAAGAGATGGTCATGAAGGATCTCTGTGACATGGTCAACACCCCCTCATCAGTACGGGGACATGTGTCCTCTGCACTTCAGAAGAAGACGCCTTCACCACCAGAACTGTCTCACTCTTCAATGGTACCTGTGAACATGCATTGTCAGCAGCAACCACCACGTCCTTCAACATCATCAGCACCCACCTCACCACCACCCCAACACTTTCAACCTCTGCAGCAACAGCAGCAGCAGAAGAAGAAGAAGATGAAGAAGAAGAAGAAGACGCAAAAGAAGAAAAAAGACAAGAGACCGTCTGTTTCCGACAAGGGATGCAACAACCCTTGCCACAAAGGAAGAAATCGACTTTTGCAGTGGTTTACAATTTTCGTGTGGGACCTGAGAGCAGGACGCATCCCACTGAAAGCTCAACATAAGGCATGGTTGCAGAGACATAAATATACCCTGACTAAAATTGTCAATCCACGTATAGCTATGGATAAACGTCTTGGCTACCTGATGCCGTGCAGCGGCAGTGGAACACTTGCATGGGTCTTGACACGCATCCTGTTGCAATGGCAACGTTATCTCCAAGCACCACTCCTCAAAAAACAGGATCGCCGACCTATGACAATGATGACGTCGACAAAAGCCAAAAGGAAGCCCAAAGGAGTAAAGGCTCATGACCCTCTCATGAAAGTGTATCAAGCTGATGCACTCATGCTGATGTTGCAAATGCGCACCAACAGAAAGTCCAAGAAAGCAGATCAACAACAGCTGCAACTCCCTCCTGCCACTGCCTGATAAAAGAGAGAAGCTGCAGATCAGGTGCCTCATTTAGGCTAACACCTTCATGCAGGAAAGAGTGTGGGCGAGAAGATGGGCGACCCACGACGATCCTTGGCTGGAACACCTCAAGCGGTCCCCTCACTGCCCCTACCTCAAGATGACGGGGGTGGTGAAACACAAGAACGTGGCAGCTACTTTCTACTATCTGTATGAGAATCAGATCTACCAGGAGCCTGCGAATCAGAGCAACGTGAATGGTGTACAATGGCCTCCTTCCTAGGATGACGTTTCCGTTTCTCGTTCCTGTTTCCCGTTTCCCGTTTTCCGGTTCCTGTTTTTTCATCATCTTCCTAGAAACGGCCCTTTTGAGGGCCACCCATCTGTCCCGAAAGATCGCTTTCATCCTTGCTTTGACTACCCTCCACCTCCACCACCTCCACCACCACCAAACCAAAACAAAGAACCCTCCTCCTCCCTCCTTCCCCGCCTTCCTGCAACTGCCATCTTGGATGGGGACATGCCCACTCGGAACCGCACGTGCCGCCATCTTGGATGCGCACGTCCTCCCCAGAACCGGAAGTGTTGCCATCTTGGATGAGCAGGTCACGTGACTTCCGGTACCCAGAGGCCTTCCCACAACTACTTACGCCGCACTCAGCAATATTCCAGCTGTATGACGGGGGTCTGTAAATAATCGAGCCTGGACCAGACAATCCAGTGATTGACATCATGAGCATCGATCTACGCAATTGGGATGCGATGACATGTGTTAACCAAGTCAGCAAGCCTGACCACCCAACCCCGTTAGTCGACAAGCATATTCACCTTGGGTAAATGGGTAAGCGCACACAATCAGAAAGAGTTACTACAAGAACTTATATTAATAATGTATTACGTGGCATAGATCATATTTCTTAATCGTTGTTATATGCCACATTGACGTGCGTAGAACACTCTTAAGGTTTTAAAATATGCAATGACAATTTTAACATATATATTCCAGATGGGGTTGAAATGTTGTCTCCAAATGAATCATCACAATGTTTTCTTACCAGTGCAATCACTCTATCTGGCATCTTTCTTCCAGCCAAGTTGTGCAGAATGTTCAATGGTCGGTGTGCCTGTATACAGACATTCTAGTTTCAAAACTAATCCTAGTTCATAATTGATTGGTTGGTTGGTTTGTTGTTTAACGCCGCACTCAGCAATATTCCAGCTATATGACGACGGTCGGTAATAATCGAGTCTGGACCAGACATCATGAACATCAATCCACACAATTGGGATCGATGACATGCATCAACCAAGTCAGCGAGCCTGACCACCCAATCCCGTTAGTCGCCTTTTACGACAAGCATAGTCGCCTTTTACGGCAAGCACGGGTTGCTGAAAACTTATTCTACCCCGGATCTTAACGGGTCAGTTCATAAATGAAACATTTAGACTGATAAAATATCGGATTATATAATACAGTAGTCGAACGATGCCATCAGTGGTCCCTAGGTAGCCCATTAGTTTTAATCTTTCCGTCGTTATGCTTAAAACTGCAGTGACACATGAAGTGAATGAGTGTGTGAGTTGGGTTTAACGCCACTTTTAACAGTATTCCAGTTATATCACGGCGTGTCAGCTTAATGTGGGAGGAAGTCTCAGACGTTTACCACTTCGGTGAAACCCACGAGCACGGGCATGGTGCTGACAAACCTAGAAACATAAACGGGGCGAATCGGTATTCGAACCCACAATCATAGGTTTCTGGCGTGCCCAAGGGACGCAACGCTGCTCCGCGAATCGTGGCGCCTTCGACGACTGGGCCACCCGTGTCCCCAGTGACACATGGAATACTGAATTAATCAAACATCGTGTGTATCCAATGTGTAATATTAATGATTGTATCTACATGCGTAGCATTTTCTTGTATACGGGCCGGAGGCCTTTTATACAAAAAACTGCTTTTGACTTTGGCTTTGAAACATTGCAACAAATGGAAACAAAACAATACTTACCCCCGTTGGTAATCCAAAAGGAATTATTCATAATACATTCATTCGTATTGAGACATTTTAGAATCACGATATAGACTTAATAAGGGTTCTCAATGACATTAGATAACCATTGTGGGGATTTTACTTGGTGAAACCCTGCTCATCCGAACTAAACTGCCGGGCAAAAGAAAGTATATACCCATGTTTGATGGTGGTCAAACATGACGCAAACAAGAATGATTATTCAACGGTGATGTATTTGATAAGGGTATAATGATTGTATTTTGGACCTGAAGTTTGCAGTGTTTCGATGTTCGCCTTATCAAGTGAGTGAGTGAGTTAATTACGCATCGGCATTATTTCCGGTATAACGCGACGAGACAAAGTTAATATTTTCACAATCGAGTAATTTATGCAAACTAATATTTAAGTAAAGATTTATGAAACATATTTGCGCTTACTATATGTAAAACCAATTAATGGAACATTTTAGCATAACAATATCATGTATACAGTTTTAAAACACAGGCTATAGGCCACCAGTAACCAAAGCTAGGCCACCTCGCTTCGGATCATGGGGATTACAGTACCTCGGCTTCCTGCATGATACCCCAGCCGGATTGCCATATCACGAGATAGCCGCTGTGAGGATTTTACTCTGCAAAAGCCCTGCTAATCCGAACTTAAAAGTCAGTAAAAGAAAGTATATACCCATGTTTGATGGTGGCCAAAAATGAAGCAAACAAGAATGGTTATTCAACGGTGATGTATTTGATAAGGGTAAAATGGTTCTATTTTGGACTTTAAGTTTGCAGTCTTTACGATGAATGAGTACTAACGTTTTGGGAACGTTTGAAATGCTTCGATCAAATCCAATTTTCAAGTGTATACCTGTACTTTCTTGTTCCGGCAGTTTATACAATTCTCAGTGAAATCGGCCAGGATGATAATATGTCCAAAGAAACGAATCATAAGACCCATTGTATTCATATACACATTCCATACTTATATTTTTTTCAGAATGTGTATATTTCTGTCTAAATGGGTTTCAATGTACAATTCCACAATACCATTGTAATACTCACCGCTTCGTGCAGCCTGACACCAAGGTAGGTGAGAGTGATGAGATACAGAATGGAATAGTACACAGCAAATGCAGCAAAACCAAAGTACCCAAATGAGGGTACATAGTTGATGAAGATGTACAGGCAGAAACACACAGTGAGGAAGGAGCTGAGATAGGCAGCAGCCACGTGTATAGACATGAAGGAACACACATATTCCACCAAGCCTGTAAGTGTTGCATGGTATCCTCGAATGTCCTCAATATCCTCTTCTTTGACGGACCCTTCAGACGCCCGTAACAGTCTCATCGTGCAAACGTCATATTCATAGGTGAGAAGGAGGGAGATGGACAAGAACAGAAGCAATAACGAATGGCATAGCAGAATGCTACAGCCACAATATATCACATTCAAGACAAGTAAAGGCCAAGATAGTTCATCGGATGTTTCAAACGCCATGCCTGCACTGAACCCATCGGCCACACAGGTAAAAGCCGCGAGGATTATTAAACATATACATGCCCTCTTTACCCTCTTCCTCAATATTGTGTTTGGAACACAACTGTAAAACTTCAACCGTGCTTCGTGAAGACGTTCGCAGAATATGCGTAGTTTGCTGTGGATGTTGGTACTGAGACCCCAGAAGGTTATTGATAACAGAATTACAATGTGACTTGAAATGGCGAGACCTGTGTCCGTGAAAGATTCAGCTTTCGAATACGATGGTATCACCTGGATAAAACAAAGAATGTAAACTATGCACACCAAACTTGAATATATGCAGGAAGCTACCGAGGAGACGGTGCACCTTTTTGCTGACTTCGACTGCTGATAATCCCATGATAACCCAGACAATGCCATTAGTCTCTGGACACTTGTCAATGTGTCCTGTACATCATTTGTATCACTGGATGTACCAACTGTATTTTGGAAAACGTTCAACATTTTTGGCAGATATAATACCAATATATGATGTACTCTCTTTCAAAGCTAGACCTTCTTATGGTTCTGTTCTCAACTCAAAGTCACCAGTATCTGGTGTAACAGTTTCCATGACGATGCATCAGTTAACATACAACAACTCCGAACGAACCAAATCCAAATTGGATATAGGAGAGGTCAGCAAATATTTCATTCATAATGATCAAATAATACAACATTCATTTGTTCGAGAGATTGTGCTTGCACGTAATTGATCTAAGCCGTAAAAACCGTTAATTGGCATTGTATTGATGTAATTATCTGCAGCGAGTAAACAATGAAGCTATGGCGAAAGTCAAATTTTCTGCAATTAAGCTACTGGGTTCTTAATGCATGATAGGTTTGTTGTAATTTCTGGCATTGATTGTCCACATATGAAAACTTCAGTTTGTCATCCCAAGTGACGATGTTGAGTGAGTACAATATCAAACATGACGTAATGTATAAAATGTATAATGTCAACGCCAGAGAATAACCAGTCGCGGTCATCTCACGAAACAGATTACATTGGGTGTGAAACAGAAAATAATAGTTGAAATTATGTGAATGGATGATATATATAAAGTTGGTGATGACACCAGGTGTGAAATGGATCCGCATGTCCTGCCCGACCAGTAGCGTCAGCCACGCGTACAATTTGGACACATGTACAGTATGTGTTGGTTGTCTGATACAGCACTGCACCGCACCGCACCGCACCGCACCGCACCGCATCGCACCGCACCACTCTTGCCATGTGACGGCGTCATGTAAACAAACTAGACAAATAAGTGATGGACAAGAAATCCAGTCACACGATAGCGCATTCACTGATTTAGTGGAAACTAAAAGATAGATAGATATTCTTTATTTCCTCCAGATATTGAAGATACATTTCATATATGGTATTATGTATAATTACAGAGCTGTACAGTAGTACAGTTGAACAATATTATTAGAAATGATAACTACAAAATGCATGACAATCAAGCATTCTTATAACTGTTTTGTAACAGATACAGCCATTTCCTACAATATCTTGATACAATAACCATAAGGTCACCCCATAGACTTTGAGATAAAGAGCTAACACACTCAGGCATACCGCCAAATAGTACAGACAGGATTATATCATCGTCCTCACAACATAGTCTTGCAAATGTAGAGACATCTATCACATCACAAATGATTTCAAATAGTTCATTTCTGTCATTCATATTCAATGTACAATACAAAAAGACATGCTTAATAATATCATGAGCTACAATTCCACATCGACATTCCCTGGATTCTATATTTATGCATCCCAGCCTTACAAGATGAGACAGGTTTGGGAACTGTTCAGGACGTTCAAGTGCAAGTAGCCAGAGTCTGTGTTCTTTATCATTACGTAGCGAAACATATCTATTTAAGTTAAGTCTAGATTGCAGCTTAGAGCATACAGCTTCCTGGTCTGCAGAAATAATCCTTTCCTTAACAATATCAGACCATGCCTTTTTACTTGGGAAGCTACATTTAATTAGATAATCTTCTATTTCTGCATTAAGATTGTATTTTTTGACAAGTCTGAGCATGTTATATACAGGTGACAAAGCACATCGTTTTTTGAAGTTATCCAACGCTATTTCGTATCTAAACTGCCCAATGCGAGTAATGAATACCTTTTTAAAGACATAGCTGTAACTGGATCGGCATAATTTTCCAAGTAGTAACAGTGACTGTTTGTCAATATAGGATTGGAGAGATATCAAGCCCATGTTGTCCACAGCAACAGTACCTGATGTACATTTTGGAAGGCCCTGTATTTTTCTACTGAAATAACGTTGAATAACTTCCAGCATATCGTATTCTTTGAGGGTTAATAGCCCCCAGACATTACATCCATAGAGTCCGCATGGGAGTATCACTCGTTCCCAGATCCTTTTTGCTGGGATTGGATTCATGCCTCCAAACTTTAGTCCAGTATCGTTATTACTATTTATTAACATTTTTAACTTTTCACAAGCTAATTGTGTTCGTTCTAAGGAAGACTTATCAGAGCTAATCCTGACACCTGCATATATTATAGATTGCTGAAGTGGAACACACATACTGCCCAAGTACAGTGATTGAGAGCAGATAAATTTACGCTGCACATCAAATATTAGAACAGCGCTTTTCGTGACATTGTACTTAAGCTGCCATTTATATGCATACTGATTTACAACATTGAGAAGATCTTGAAGGCCTGTTGGTGAGCTACTAAACAGTGTTGTATCATCTGCCAAGAGCTGGCCTGGAGTATGTGCCCACGGCAGATTTAGTCCTTGCTTAGAGCGTTCCAGCTCGCATAACAGATCATTTATATATAATGTAAAGAGCCAAGCAGATATAACTCTGCCTTGACCAACTCCTTGGCGTACATGAAACAAGTCTGATCTAAAGCCTGCAAAGCTGACATAGGAGTACATAGACATATAAGACCTACGTAGTATTCGCCATGTTTTACCCGTGATACCAAGGTCATAAAGTTTTAGAAAAAGGCCATCTAGCCATACCCTGTCGAAGGCTTTTTCATTATCTAGAAATGCACAGTAGACTGGAGAACTTCTTTCATTGTAATATGCTATTGCTTCTAATAGTGTGAGGGCCGCAGTGTCTGCACCTGCATTCTTGCGAAAGCCAAATTGGAGAAGATGTGGGAAATTACAGTTTTTAGTTACCCAGGATTCGATTCTGTTGAGTATGAGCCTTTCCAAAAGTTTACCAAAGGCAGATGTCATAGTTATTCCCCTGTAATTAGCAGGATCCGACTTGCTTTTACCATGACCTTTATGGATTGGGAGGATTTGACCTATGTTGTACTCACATGGTATATATTCATAGTGCAAAATTGCATTGAATAAAACCATGAGATGGTGATGAATAGATCTACCTGCTTTTTTAATATGCTCGTTTGAGATTCCGTCATGCCCTGGTGATTTACCTGTTTTAAGAGATTTGACAGTATACATCAATTCTTCAGCAGTGAAGGGTTTTGAAAGGGGAGATGCTATAGCCACACCATTATTGTCATAAAAATCAGTGCTATCTAATACCTCATTTTCAAGGTCATTAACACGTTGCTTGACGTAAGAGGAAAATAGAACATCATGTTTCAGATCAGTATCCGGGGCAGCTAGATTTCTGTAATATTCACCAAACATATCACATATATCCTTCGGGTCATTAGATGATATATCTGAATAGACAAGTTTTTGAGTATGACCTTTGTTTTTACGATAACGTTTAGCTACCCTGAAGTATTCATGAACATCAACCTCAGCAGCTTCATAAGCTTCTTTGTATCTATCATCTATCAGCTTTTGTTTTGAGATCCGATGCTGTTTTCTAAATAACCGTTTGGCTTCTTTGTATCTAGCAAAAAAGATGTTGCTTTTATCGCGAGTTTTACCATTTTCCTTCCATTCTTTACGGCATTTGCGCATACTATTGTGTAATGATTTAAGATTATCCTTTTTCCAGTACGGTTTCAGCCTAGGTTGGAATTTTGATGAAGGAATGTACATTATTGCTGCATTTTGAAGGGCTGAGGTGATGTATTCATTGTAATATTGAATAAAGTCTACTGGTGTCTGGTAGTCTGAAATTGCAAAAACAGTATCACGAAGCCAGTTTTCAGTTTCATAACGATAAAGCATTAGGTCCGTCTCAGTTGCTTTGCGCCAGTTAAGTTTATCACCTCCATATTGGCTAATAGGTGTTGTTATAGTTAGACAGACAAGAATAGGCAAATGATCTGATACAGAGTAAGATACATTTGTATCAATGACAAATCCGACAACATTAGGTGTAAAATCAACATTTACAAAAATGTAATCTAGCATAGTCTTAATATTTCCACTTTTGGTGAAATATGTATATCTAGTGACGTCATCGATGGGGATCACAGAGTACAGAGATCTCTCATTCAATACTCTGCTTAAGTACTTGGAACGCAGTTTATCAGGAGTGCGCAGGTCTGTGTTAAAGTCACCAAGTATGATAGTCTGTCCATGTTGTGAATACACATCAAATAATTGTATGACATAGTCAAGCGCTTCACAATAAACACTGTCCAGCACATTACTAGATGGAAGATATGTTCCTATAATAAAAACAGGAACATTGTTCATAGTCAATTTGATACTGATCGTTCGATCATCATCTGGAGTGTTTATCACAGACGAGACACAACAGTCCCATTTACGAACAAATATTGCTACGCCTCCTGAGCCTCTAGGTCTTGGTAGTTCTGATTTGTCAC